>NC_051064.1:144636061-144936061 GCF_004664715.2 Peromyscus leucopus
GGTGTGGTGGTGCATCCCACATAGTGGTCAGGAGGCAGAGGCAAGGGCAGCCTGGTCTACATAGCAAGTCCTAACCCAGCAAGGGCTACAAAGTGAGACCCTGTCTCAAAACAAACATTTTAAGAGGATTCTTATGTAAACCACAAAACAATTATTCACACCAATAGCTCTCATATAATATATATATATATATATATATATATATATATATATATATATATATATATATATATAAAGAAAGACAGACAGACACAGAGAGAGAGGTGTTGCTATAGCCCTGGCTTGCCTGGAACTCACTATGTAGACCAGGCTGGTCTGGAACTCACAGAAATCAGCCTGCCTCTGCCTCCTGAGTGCTGAGATTAAAGGTATAGGCCACCATGTGCTACTCAGTAACAGTGTTTTTAATTACCATGTAGTTCTTCTGATGTTAATTTATGCCATTTGCTTTGACCTATCAGACGATGGTGTTCAAATGGCACGACTTGTCAATTTTTCTCAAACTCACTGAAGAAGTTGTTCTGCTTTTGGGGTGAGGAGTGATTTAAGGGAGGCCACATGTCAAAGCTCAGTTCCATTCCGTTCTCATGTCTCTGCCTTCCTTTTGTTTCTCAGAAACAGAGTAAACGGAAGCATGGAGAAGGGATAAAGGAAGAAAGAGATGCATTTCTTGAGCTTTCAGTGTACACCAAGCCCTAAACCTGCATCAGTACATTGGCTCCTAGAAGGGCCCCATCATCTAGGTGTGGCTCAATATCCTCATCTGATGTTGAGTTCCTGAGGCTCTTACTTCAGGTCCCCTGCCCATCACCATCAGGCTTCAGCTGGGGAACTCAGCAGGAATCCTTTATTTAGAGCCACAATTGACCACAGGCACCTTGTAATTAGTCATCCTTGGATCCTGTGTCATCTCAAAACTAGCTCCAGGGGGCTGGAGAGATGGTTCAGTGGATAGGAGCACTTGCTGCTCTTGCTGGGGACCAAGGTTCAGTTCCCAGAATCCACATGGCAGGTCACAACTGTTTATAACTTTAGTTCCAGGGGATCTGATCCCCTCTTCTGTCCACTGTGGGCACTGCATAAACATGGTGCACATGCAGGCAAACTGTTTATACATGTAAAATGAAATAAATAAATCTTTAAAAAAACAACCCAACTTGCTCTGGGGCTAGAGATGCAGCTCATTTGATGCGTGAATGCCTAGGTTCAGTCCTCTGCACCGCATAATCTCGGTGTGGTAGCACATGCCTGTAATCTCAGCACTTGGGAGGTAGAGGTTAAAGGATGTCAGAAGTTCAAGGTCATCTTTGGCTACATGATTTCTACTTGAGGTCTTGTCAGTAGTAATAAAAAGTGACTTGTTTTTCATGAAAGGGAGTGGAAGAACACATTATTAGAAAGATTTTTTTTCATTGATATGATCAAGTCCCAAAAGAATACAGTATTTTATTTTTTTTTTAGGATTATTTATTCACATGTACAGTGTTCTGCCTGCATGTATGGTTGCAGGCCAGAAGAGGGTGCCAGATCTCATTACAGGTGGTTGTAAGCCACCATGTGGTTGCTGGGAATTGAACTCAGGACCTCTGGAAGAGCAGCCAGGGCTTTTAACCTCTGAGCCATCTCTCCAGGCCAGATACAGTATTTTAATGGGATAGAAATCTTAAAAAAAGTGTCCATGCTTGTGTGATCTTAGTATTTGATTCAAAGGGAATCTAGTTAATTTTACCAGCCATAACTAGTGTAGGCCAAGAAAGGTTGCAACCTGGTAGGACCAGAGGCATGGTTTGCAGAGGTCTAGAGGTTCTAGCTAACTGAGAGTCTACTCCACATGTGGGGTTTGTGTGTGTCCTAGTGGAAGTTACCCATGTTCACGTGGGTTAATTTACATCAAGCCTTACCAGCATGGAACCAGGATATAAAGATAGAGCCCTGTGCCTGTGAGAATTCCTCATAGTCACCCTGTCCCAAATAAGCCCCCTTCAGTGGGTTGCATACCTGACAACAGACACCATCACCAAAGAATTAGCACCAACACTGCCACAAGTCCATGCAACTAGTGAGCTGTCCCCCATAGTAGGTAACTTGCATTTCTCTTCCCTTTCAAAACACCCCTTTACCTCCTTAGATACACCCATGTTAGCCAAGTATGCACATCTCAGGCTGCGATCCTCTGTTTTTCCCAAACAAACTACTCTGGAGATTAGATCTTCAATTGTACGTGTGTGTATGAATTCAATGGACGGCCATGGATAGCCAAGAGAGAAGTTGACAATGGGAGAGAATTACTGAAACCACAACATTCCAAGTCAGGTGTGGTGGGTCACTTTAATAATCCAAACACTGTGGTGATCATGGTGGGGGCTAAGGCAGGAGTAGTACCATGAGTTCAAGTCCAGTATGGTCTACACATACCAGGACTTCTTGCTGGTGGTGGTGCAGCTTTTAATTTCAGTTCTTGGGAGGCAGAGCAGGCAGATCTCTGGGAGTTTGAAGCCAGCCTGGTCTACATAGTGAGTTCCAGGACAGCCTGGGCTATGGAGAGAGACTCTGTCTCAAAAACAAAACAAAACAAAACAAAACAAAAAAACCCAAAACACAAATACTTCTTTGTTACACATTTATTTAAACAATGAACATTCCCCTAAATCCAACATATACACAGAGCAGTGTAATTCTTTAAAGGTTAATAGTGGTAGAGCATTTGCCTAGCATGCACAAAGTCCTACGTTTAATCCCCCAGTAGCCACCCACCTCCGGTGACATAGGACCAGTCACTTGAATCAAGAGGCCTGTAACCCTTGTAGACCCAACAGAGGTCAGATGACCAATACAGTCTGTTTGCAGTGGTCAGCTTCGACAGGGGCACCTTAAGACTAACAAAGATGTTTCTCAACTCTACTGTGTGTCTGCTTTACTGATTTTTCTTGTTCAGTTGGTTTTTCAAGACAGGGTTTCCCTGTGAAGCCCTGACTGTCCTGGAACTCACTCTGTAGACCAGGCTAGCCTCAAACTCAGAGCTCTTCCTGCATCTGCCTCTCGAGTGCTGGGAAAAGGCCTTGCTTTACCGATCTTCAAGCATGGTGTATGGATGTTGCCTATGTAAAGTTTAAGCCCGTCCCTTCCCATTTTGTTTGTAGATCCTGGCAGCACCATCTGGCAGCTCTTTTCATTTCTGTTGGTGAAGTTGTCCAAAATCTGTACTGACTTCTGAACAGAACTGTGGCCTTCTTGAGTGGATGGGACCGACGGTGGGCAAATTCTCTAGAGCTCAGAGCTGGAGATGAAGGTGGTAGCTGCTGGTGGCTCCTTAAGCCTGCAAAGCTGCAGTAATAGTGATGGTGAATTCCACTCACCCTATAGCATGAAGTGAGGAAGAACACACTGGCCATTTCTTTACCTGGGTCCAAACACCCTCAAGTGTCTCTTCATCCAGATTCTAGAAACTTCTCTTATTTCTGAATACACATGTCCCAAAGTTCCCATCAATTCCCAGGTCAACATTTCTCTCTCTGAGGTTGTCTTTGCTGCCTGACCCATCCCTCCCACCCCCCAACACACTGAGACCACAGGTTCTGTGTCCTCTTCAGGATTCACCTATACCAGAAGGAAACTGCTTCCAAGAGCTAGAAGGAATCATTTGGCACACCAGTACCCAGTTAGATAGGTCCATAGCCCTAGCGCAGCTTGGGCTCTGACTCATATGGCCCGGTTGCCACAAGGTGGACAGGGAATGATGCTGAACCACACTGTCTTGGTGCGTTTCAGTGGCTTCATTGTCCTACTGAGCTCCTCACGGAGCTGTTCTAGCCGCTTGTGGTGAGAAGCACCCTGGGCACCATAAATCTCCCAGGGGGTAGAATACATCTCCAGGCTTAAGCAACTCAGGCCAGCGGTGTGGCAGAGCAGGCGCTCCAGAACAGCCACTGAGATGGGATTCCTTAAGTAGTTGAATGTGGTGAGCTGGGAGCAGCTGCTCAGAGCAGGCAGAAAGACAATGAGCTGGGCGTCCACGATCCTACAGTTCTCCAAGTCCAGGGTCTTCAGGGTGGCTGCGACTCTCTCTAGCAGGACTCGGAGGAGCTCAGGATTCATGTTGGTCAGTATGACACCACTTAGGTTCAGGTGTTTGAGCTGACGGATGCCTGGACACTGGGTCAGGGACTTCAAGTCTGATTCCGAAAGCTGGCAGTCGGTGATAGAGACCGTCTCCAAGGGGGCCTCCAGGCACCTAGGAAGAGACCACGTAGTTAGTTTTTTAGGAGTCGTGATGGTTAGGTTAGAGAGTCCTGGGGTATGGTGGACCATTTGCTATAAGGTCATTCTGGTCAGCAGATAGAGGTCACTACCCACGATGCTGCCCCTTAGCATCTGCCCACTCAAATTCCCCATTCTCACCCGAGGTCTGGCACCATCACTGTGGGACTAGCTCGGCCCACAGTCCTGCAGCTCCTTTCCTCACTGCTAAAGCAGAGAACCCAACTCTAGCTATATCTCTATATTGTTCCAACAAGGAAAAGGCTTTGCTGCGGTCCTCAGGGTAAGCTCTCCATCTTCCCTTACCTGAGCACCTGGTCCATTTGACCTTCGAGGAAGGACACGGAGTCCAGGGAGAGCTCCTGGAGGCACTCCAGGTTGAGAAACTGAGAAGTAAACTGACTGATCCACTTCCTCTTTTCCTCTGGGGAAATGGAGGCAGGCTCACAGATATGAGAGAGAAGGAACTTGCGAAGATTTCTCATTTGGCCCAGGTAAGGAGCAAAGCCGGCCAGGGTGGAGAGTTTCCAGGTGCAGCACACTTCCACTTCCTCCATACAGTCCAGATCCAGCATTTCCAGAACCTTCACCACGTTCTGGAGAGCCATCGTGGAGATCTTCAGCTTCTTACAGCCTAGCTGCAGTAAACCCTTCCTCGCTTCCACCCACAGGAAGACGTAGGACAGGCACGCATCCAGGGCTCTTGGCTTGAGGTAAATGTCTACAAACACCTTCAAAGACTGCTCGTTCCCTATCCTCACACCTCTCTCTCGTGTTTTCCTCTTACACTTGACCGCTCGAGGGCAAGCATCTGTCTTATCTCCAGCCCAGACGCTCCAGAAGTCCTTGTGCAAAGCCCGCAAATCCAGAACTCGAAGTCTGTGACTCCTGGGGGAGAAATAACAAGTCGAAGACTTAAGACAAGAACCCACCCTTCCCCATCATGCTTCTTTTCCATTTTCTGAAATAGAGTCTCACTGTCACTACGAAGAAGGCCAGACTGGCCTGAAATTATAGCCTGAAGCTGAGGGCTGAAACCACAGGCCACCACTACCAAACTAAGTCAGCACAACCTTTTATTCTTACTCCTTCCCTGTTCCTTCTATGTATCTTGATGCTTTGTATCTCTTCCTCTTTAATCTAGCCTGGTCCCGCTTCTAGCATCTATGGGAAGAGGCAGGGGTAGGCACCTTCATCCATAGCTCTATGTTATGGGAATTTTTTCTGTGTTGTGGTCTGATGTCCAAGGGAGTCGGGCAGTGGTTCAACAGATGGGGTTCACATTCAGCTGGCTGGAATGGATCATGGAGTTCCCTGGCAGACTCAGGAGAAGAGAGAGGGAGGCCCTCAGAAGAGGAAGAGGTTGGGCCGAGGGGTTGCGCAGCCTTTTCGAGCCGGGAGGTGGACAGTAGTGATGTGTTGTGGTCACTTACAGTTCTCTCAGGTTTATATCCTTAAAATTTATCCCCGAGTTTTACTTTTTAATGAAGGATAAAAGAAATCCCAATAGCTATGTCTGTCCTAAACAGTCCTGAACACTCAAATCTTTTTCCTAGATGGCTCAGCAACGGTCCAACAGTTTCTGAAATCCTCCTGAGGCCAACATAAGCCTCTAACCTTCCCTCCATTCTCTATTCTCCTTGACCCTAGATCTCCCTACCCTAGACTCTGGAGCCTCCCTTCTGGAGGGGTCTTCCTCACCTGGGGTGAACCTTCTGGCCAAGCAGTATATCGATCCCATCCAGTATGGTTTGTAAGGTCTCCAGGTAGGGTACCTTCATCTTCATCAGACCCCCTAATGGGAGACAGGGGAAAGGCCAGACCTGCACCATCGCCCTCAGGACGGCAGACTGGCGGCGGGTGAAGGCCTCCTTGAAGAGTCGGGGGAAGAGCTCCCTGGGGAGGTCCTGCAGAGCAGAGATGGCCAGGGCCTCCTCCCTCAGCAGGCTCTGCACTGCCAGCTGCAGGAGTGTGGCTGGGGCCTGGAAGCTCATCCTGAGGGATCTGCAGGCGGACGGTCCTAAAATGGTCAAGAGAAGACACCTTTTCAGGCTAAGGATTAAGAAGCCCTTCTCTTCTCGACCCAGAAACCGACTCAGGCCCACAGCCACTGTTCTGGCAATAATTTTCTTTACCCATCCATCTCCAAACAGGAGCCTGTCGTATTGTGCCCTCTCACCTTGCAATGTGGTCCTAAGAGCCTGATAGCTCACTCTGCTTTTTAGGAAAGTTTTTTTTAACCACCACCCAGGACGCTAGAACAAGGATTGAGAATGTCCCGTGGACCAACACAGTCACATTCTCAGTTCTAGCAATGAATGTGGCTGGGAACAATTTAGGAGGCTGTAAGATGATTGCTATCTTCTCATTAAAAAATTAGTTTGGGGCTGGAGAAATGGCTCAGAGGTTAAGAGCACTGGCTGCTCTTCCAGAGGTTTTGAGTTCAATTCCCAGCAACCACATGGTGGCTCACAACCACCTGTAATGAGATCTGGTGCCCTCTTCTGGCCTGCAGTCATACATGCTGTATACATAATAAATCAATCTTTAAAAAAATGATTACAAAAAAAAATAATAATTAGTTAATTAACAGCCCAGTGATGGTGGCACACACCTTTAATCCCAGCACTGAGGAGGCAGAGACAGGTGGATCTGAGTTTCAGGTCAGCCTGATCTACAGAGCAAGTTCCAAGACAGCCAAGGCTATATAGAGAAACCCTGTCTCAAAAAAACCAAAAAGAAAAAGAAGAAAAAGACTAGAGCTAGGTGAAAACAGTGACAGGTTCCCCTATCTTCCTTGCCTGGGAGTACACAGCCTCACAAAGTCACATGGTTGGGAAGACACAGCATTGGGTGGCATGAGAAGGTAAGGATTAGGGAGCTCACTGGTGGGGGTGGGTGCTTGATAAAAGAGAAGGTGAAGGCTGTGTCTGGACCATTTGAGTTGTGTTTTAAAAAGGAGAGAGTCAATGTTTTTGGAAGCTTTGGGAAACAAGGGTTACAAGAGGCCCATCACTTCTATTTCCACTGCCTCTGTAACTGGCCAGACCACTCAACCCTTGCCCATCTGTAAATGAGGCTCATAACTGCGCCCGGTCCCTTGCTGTTTTCAAAGTGGTACTAAGCTACAACCCACATCTTGGATTGAGGGATTTGAGGCTGAAGACTAAAGACTAGATTATCTACCCAAAGTCACAGGGCTCCTGTTGGTAGTTTCAGGACAAAAAGTAGCAGAGCCTGCTGACCCATGACTGTAGTTCCAGTTCTCAAAAAAGTAGAGGCAGGGGATCGAGAGTTCAAGGTCAGCTGCACTTGGAGTTTTGGGACAGCCTGGGCTACTTGAGATCCTGTCTAATCCTCCCCTTTCCCCATGACAAGAACCCAGAGGGAGACCTCCTCTAACTCTTTTTTTTATTCTGAGACAGGGTTTCTCTGTGTAGCTTTGTGCCTTTCCTGGATCTCGCTCTGTAGACCAAGCTGGCCTCGAATTCACAAAGATCTGCCTGCCTCTGCCTCCAGAGTGCTGGAATTAAAGACATGTGCCACCACCAGCTGGCTCCTCTAACTCCTAAAGAACATTCCTGCTTTCCCTCTTCTATCCCTGTGATGTCCATTCGCTTGTTAGACTACACCAAGTAACACCAACCTCCCAAACTTCCATTCTTGAGTAGATGTTTCCTTTTTTCTTTTTCCACACCCCCCCCTTTATTACTCTGAATAAGAAGAATTAGTTATTAGTTTTCAAGCATAATTGGTTTTCACTCCCCTCGCTGCCTGGTTCTCACTGGTTCCCTTCCACAGCCTCCTTTGCATTTCCACATTCACACTGTTGCCCACTCCTGCTTGCCTCCACCCCTCTCCCCCTTCTTCAGGTCTTCTATGTAGCTTCATGGCCAAACACAGGGTACTTTCCATCTAGGCTTCGATTTTGACTTGTTTTGGTTTTGTTAGAAATTGCAGAA
Organism: Peromyscus leucopus; assembly: GCF_004664715.2. Classification (NCBI taxonomy): domain Eukaryota; kingdom Metazoa; phylum Chordata; class Mammalia; order Rodentia; family Cricetidae; genus Peromyscus; species Peromyscus leucopus. Next base: position 144,644,281 of record NC_051064.1, read on the forward strand.
ATATCATAGTTACAAAATCTTACAAGAAGATACAGACCACTACCAATGAGAATAAAAAATTTTACAACTAGCTTAAAAACACAGGGCTGGAGGGATGGCTCAGCAGTAAAGAGCACTGGCTGCTCTTCCAGAGGACCTGGGTTCAATTCCCAACACCCATATTATGGCTCACAACCATTTGTAACTCCAGTCCCAGGGGTCTGACACGCTTTCTGGTACCTGTACCTTAGGAATTTTAATGATTTTTAATCATCTCACATAGACCATCTTTGGAAAGTTTATTATTTCTTTTTTTCCTTTTTCTTTTTTTTCAAATAGACCATCTTTAAGCTGCATCCTCCACTAACCTTGTGTGACTCACTTCTGCATTAAACTTAAGTTGTCTGGCATTTCCCTCCCCTCATCTTTCCTTTCCTATTTTTGAAAAAAATAAAGCAAAATTTTATTTATTTATGTAAATGAAAATAAATCCTTGAAAGAGAAGCCATATAGCACATCACATAGAAATCCCAATTCTGAAATTAACAGAAGACTGCTATCCAAACATATTTAGGAATTTCAAGGTCAAATTAAGGTTTTTTTCCTGACTATTTTATGCACTAACAAAGAACTACATTACCCAGAACATATTCCTTTTTTGTTTGTTTTTTCAAGGCAGGGTTTCTCTGTGTACAGCCCTGGCTGTCCTGGAACTCACTGTTGTAGATAAGGCCTCGAACTCAGAGATACCCCTGCCTCTGCCTTCTGAGTGCAGGGATCAAAGATGTGTGTGTGTGCCACCATGACCGGCTCAGAATGTATTAAATAGGAACAAGGGTTTTTTGTTGTTGTTGCTGTTGTTGTTGTTGTTTTAAGGTTTTATTTTTTTATTATGTATACAGCATATGACAGCAGGCCAGAAGAGGGCACCAGATCTCATTACAGATGGTTGTGAGCCACCATGTGGTTTCTGGGAATTGAACTCAGGACTTCTGCAAGAGCAGTCAGTGCTCTTAACCTCTGAGCCATCTCTCCAGCCCCAGGTTTTTTTTTGTTTTGTTTTGTTTTTTGTTGTTGTTGTTGTTGTTGTTTTTTAAAAGCCTGCACATTTCCAGAGGGAACTCTCCTTTTTAAAAATTTTTGTTTGTTTTGAGACAGGGTCTCAGTTAGTAGTGTTGTCTGGCTTTGAACTCATAAAAATATGTCTCTGCCTCTCTCTCCCGAATGCTGGGGTTAAAGGTATGCACTCACCCTCCAAGCCTCTTTCAAACCACAGGCCAGAAAAGCTGTAAACCTGGAATAAGACCAGGAAGGGCAATAATTCAGGCTGCTGAGGGACAGTGATGGAGAGGGTGGGAAGCAGGAAAGACAGAGTCTCCATGTGAAATCACTTGAAGCTCCATGCCATCATCTGAGGCCATGTGCCCCGGCCACCTGAGTGCTGGAATTAAAGGTGGAGACCTGGCTCTTCAAAACACCCTTTAAAATTTTATTATTACTGTCATTATCATTATTATTACAAGACAACTTCTCTTCGGTTACTTACAGGCTACCCTCAAACTCACCATGTAACCAAGAATGACCCTGAACTGATCCTCCTGCCTCTATCTCTCAGTTGCTAAAATTACGGGCATGTACCACCATGCCTTGTTTTATGTGGTGCTGGGCACCAAACCTAGAGCTTGTATATACTAGGCAAGTACTGTACCAACTGGGCCAGGAGTTTCCCACAAAGGACACACAGGGACCCAAAGTCCTGGCAGTGAGCAGGACATCTCATTAACTCGGCAACTTACCGGAAAGTTCCCAAGTCTGGTGGAGTCACCAGAATATGTAACCAGGATACTCTAGCTGGTGGTACCACTCTTCAATGAGCAAAGGCAGGAACTGAGTCTTCAGGTTTTGATTTATGCAGAGAACCAGCAATCTGTGAAGACATTGGGGTTAACACTCCCCTAAGACACCACAAAACAGCTTCCATCTAATTCATCTCCAGCCAACAGTGGGGACAGAAAGGAAACAGGCCATCCATCATTTCAGAGCCAGTCTTCCTTTGGTCAGGTGCTCAGCCACATTTCTGAGACCTGTGATATCCATGCATCTCTCTTTCTTATCACTTGCATTTTTTTCTTGAGACTGGGTTTCTCTGTGTAGCTTTTGGAGCCTAACCTGGAACTAGCTCTGTAGACCAGGCTGGCCTTGAACTCAGAGATCTACCTGCCTCTGCTGGGGTTAAAGGCGTGCACCAGCACAGCCCAGCTTTTTTTTTTTTTTTTTTTTTTTTAAAGTTCAGGTCTCCTTATGCAGCCTTGGCCTGGAGCTCTTCAGATCAGGCTGGTCCCAAACTTATGGAATCCACATGCTCCTCCTCCTGAGTATTGGGATTAAAAGTGTAGGCCACTATACCTGGCTCTTTAAAACATTAAAAAAATATTTATATTTATATTATTATTGTTTTAAGATAAGGTCACTTGGGTTCCATGCTGGCCTCAAACTCACCATGTAGCCAAGGACAACCCTGAACTTCTGATCCTCCTGCCTCTACCTCCCAATGGCTCAAATTATAGGCATGTGCCACCATGCCTGGTTTTATGTGGGACTGGGGACCAAACCTAGGGCTGTGTATGCTAGGCAAGTATGCCCACGCCGCCTCCCCTGCTCCCTTATTATTTTAGAGCACATTCCTTCTTTATACAAAGGTTGCCAGATGCAGCAGCCTACACCTGTAAATTCTAGCACTCCACAGTCTGAGGGAGCTCATGAGTTTGGGGCAAGTTTGGTTACACAGAGAGACCCTGCCTCAAAACAAAACAACAAAAACAGCTGGCTGTAAACCAGCTCCAGGGGCTCAGCCACCCTCTTCTGTCCCCTGCAAGCACCCACAGCGAGCACAGACAGACATACGTGCAGGCAAAACACTAACGTACATAAAATTAAAAAAATAAATAAATAAATAAAGCTTTAAAAAAGGTAAATGTAAAACGGACTGTGTGTTGTGCAAGCCTGGTGCAGACTGCATTGGTTGTGACAGGAAGTTATTCCAGCTGGGTGTGGCACAACTTTAACCCCAGCACTCTGGAGGCAGAGGCAGAAGGATTCCTATGAGTTTGAACTGAGCCTGGTCTACATATGAAGTTCCAAGACAGCCAGAGCTACAAAAAGACCATAAGGGAGGGAGGGAGGAAGGGAGAAAGGGAGGGAAGGGAGGAGGGAAAGGAGGGGAAAAGGCAAGCAGGCAGGCAGGCCAGGCATGGTGTCACACACCCTTAATCCTGGTACTCAGTAGGCAGGGCAAGTGGATTGCTATGAGTTCAAGGCCAGCCTGGTAGTTCCAGGACAGCCAGGGCTACACAATGAGACCTTGACTCAAAACCAAATAAACGAATAAAAATAAAAATAATTAGTTAATCTAATTAAATTAAAAACAACAACAAAACAAAAACAGAAGCCTGGAAGAGTTGGGCAAAGTGGCACACACCTTTAATCTCAACAGAGGCAGGAAGATCTCCGGCCTGCCAGAGATACAGAGAGACCCTGTCTCAAAAACAAAAAAAAAAAAAAAAAAAAAAAAAGAATTAACCAAACAAAAAAAGGAACCAGGTAGTTCGGCAGTGGTTGGCCTACACCAATTCTTTAGGTTTGTGTAAATGCCTTCTGTAAAGTTTGCTTGAGGTCTGTGACCCACGTCTCAGGATGCACACCCTATCCTTAAGCGACCCCAGACTATTCCGGGTCTGCCAGAAAGATAGGAACCCCTTACTCCTCTACTCTGGAGAGTCGTGCCTGCTTTTGAATGGTCATAAATACCTGCAATGAAGTCTCTGTGCTGAACTCCAGAGGCCAGGGTTCTTCTACAGAAACAAGCAAACCTCCATTGTACTGCACTTCCTGGACCAGGGGCGACTGAGCTGTCTCCGCCTCTTCCTCGCCTCCGTCCTAGCCCCTCCCCTTTCCCCACCTCCCCTCATTCCCTAAGAACAGGCCTGTGAAAGGCTGCGTGCTACTGTCTCGAGCCCGAGGGCTTTCCGGGCTTAGGGGTCAATTCAAAGACACAAATGTTCTAAAGTGTCCAATTGTAACCAATCCTCTGAAGAAAACTAAGGCCTTTTTCTGTGGAAAGGAACAGTCAGAGCCACTTCAGGTCCAGGTGTCCCATTACTGGGTTAGCGCAGGAGTCAACAGCTTTACTTTTTGAATTTTGTTGAGAAAGGGTCTCATAGAGCCCAGGCTGGCCTCAAACTCACTATGTAACCAGTAGCCTTAACTCCAGATTCTTCTGCTTTTCACCTCAATACTGGGATTACAAGTGTGCGTCACTGTGTCTGGTTTATAAAGTGCTGGGAATTGAATTCACATGGGGATAGGGTGGAGGGGAATGTCTCTGAAAACACCATGCCAGCAGAACGTGGATCCCAGATCCCTGAAAGGCAAGAAGGAAGTCCAGTTCAACAGGACTCAGTAGCTCAGTAGTCTGATTCAAACTTTGACACCCGGTAGTTTTTTTAAGACTATTTAAACAGCACAATTTGGAAAATGTTTCCTCGTGATAATTACCACACTACTGTGTGCACAATAAAGTTTAAGGCATGACTACATCAAAACTCTCTGTAAAGTACATGTGACATCATCCATAACATGTGACATCTGAAGGGTCTGGGGGAAGATCTGGGGTGGTCTTACCATACAGATAGGTTTCCAGCCTATTAACCACCCCCACCCCACCCCCACCCACTGCTCCAAGCCGTCTGGGCAGAAAACAGGTTATTCTTCTTTCACCTTGAAGAGACAACCCTGCCTGTTTAACATTCCTGGTTTCCCTAGTGCTTACCTGTGAGCATAAGAACTGTGCTTTCCACATCCACAGCCTTGTTAATGCTAGTCCAGCGCTCTATCACAGAGTTATATTGCTTCAGAGGGAACTTGACTTGCAACTTGAGTGCCCTGGGCAGCACTGGGGAGGCCTGGTGAGCAACTTGACTGATATTCTGCATAGATAGAGGAATAAAACCTTCTCCCCAGTGGGAGGATTCCTGGAGCGAGCAAAGGGTGAGAAGACCCCTCCTCCAGTGGAGGGGTAGACTTGGTGACTTGGGTTTCCATAGCACAAGCTGCCAAGTTTTGCCTGCGTGGAGACCCTGGAAGTCCCAGTCTTGTTGAAATCAATACCTAGCAGGCAGGTGGGACTAGGAGTCACTGGGGTCCGGGCTTCTACTCTATGTTTTAGGGACCTCTGAGATACCTCCTTTCCAAGATAAAACTGAGGTATAGCGGACATGACTGCAAGTCCGTGGCCTTGTGGGCTGACAAGGACTTGCCTCAATTTATGCGTGGATTTCCCCAGTAACAGTACATCTAAGTTCACCACCAGCCACACATACCATCCAAGAGCAAAACAATCACTGAGGTGGGGTGAGGCTGAGAGTTAGGTTGTGATTCTTTTTTCTTCCAATATTTAGTTAGTTTTTCTTTTGTTTGTTTTATTTGATATGGTCTCTTGTAACTCATGCTGGCCTCAAAATAGCAATGTAACCAAGGATGACCTTAGACTGAGTCCTGATCCTCTTGCCTCTTGGTCCTGAGTGTTCCACTAAGCTTGGTTTAGCTTTGAATTATTCACACCTGTTTTCTAGCATTAATAGAGGCAGAGAGAGATCGAGTCAAAAACCAGGCAGCTGGTAAACTGGTGTCTAGAGGGCCGCCAAGGGTGGGAGTGCAAGCGGACCCTAGGATTTTCCTCCCGCCTCCTACAGCCTGATTCCCAAGGACATTTCTAGTGCTGGGTTCTGTAGCCAAGATACCACTGAACCCTGGCAGAGGGAACTGTACCTGTGAAGGTTCCTCCATCTTGCCTCAGCTGAAACCATCTTTGGTTTCTACCCCTTGCCCTGAAAAGTCTCCTGGAAAAGTGGGGAGGAATCCAACCCTGTTCTAGAACTCAGGGCAGAGATGCCCCATCAAACATTGTCTTCTTGGATCTTGTTAAATTGCTTCCCCTGCAACTGCCAACCAGGATATAGTTTTTCTGTGTTCTTTGTCTTTAAGAACTCCCTGAAATATGCCTTGGGGCTGCTCTGTGAGAAGTATTTCTCTCCAGGCAGTCACAGGCCAGCTTAATACAGACTCTCAATTAGAATTTTGGTCTTGGTTTTTGGGTCTTTACCCCATAACAGGAGCAGCTGCTTGTGAGTGGATTCTGTCTTAGGCCTGGGTCATCTTTCATGCCCTGGCTGTTTTCTGTCCCCTAACCCTTAAAAAAAAAAAAAAAAAAAAAAAAACAGAAAAAAAAAAAAAAAAAAAAAAAACAGGCTCTAAGTAACTCTGGCTGACCTGAAATTTATGTAGATTAGGCTTGGCCATGAACTCTCTGAGATCCACCTGTCTCTCTCTGCCTGGGAATGCTAGGGCTAAAAGGTATATGCCACTCCCACCCAGGCTGTTTTCTCTTCCTTCCTTCCTTCCTTCCTTCTTCCTTCCTTCTTCTTCCTTCCTCCTTCCTTCCTTCCTTCCTTCCTTCCCCCTCCCCCTCTCTCTCTCTTTTTTTTATTTTTGTTTTTGTTTTGTTTTTTGAAACAGGGTTTCTCTGTGTAGCCCTGGAACTCACTATGTAGACCAGGCTGGGGTGAAATCTATCTACCAAGTTAAAGGTTTTCTTTCCTATGACTATAGTCTTTCCATATCAGACATTAGCAGCTACTACCCACAGGGATTAGCAGCGGCCAGCCTTGGGTTCTGTTTTAATTACATTGTGCCTTGCTGTGATAGAAACATCTAAAACAAAACTTTTGGGGTTTTGTTTTGTTTTGTTAAGACAGGGTTTTTCTGTGTATCTTTGGCTGTCCTGGAACTCACTCTGTAGACCAGGCTGGCCTCGAACTCAGAGATCCACCTGCCTCTGCCTCCCGAGAGCTGGGAAATAAAGGCGTGCACCACCACGCCTGACTCCAAAACAACTTTTTTGTTTGTTTGGTTTTTTTTTTTTTGTTTTTCGAGACAGGGTTTCTCTGTGTAGCTTTGCGCCTCTCCTGGAACTCACTTGGTAGCCCAGGCTGGCCTCGAACTCACAGAGATCCACCTGGCTCTGCCTCCCAAGTGCTGGGATTAAAGGCGTGCGCCACCACCGCCCGGCTCCAAAACAACTTTTAAAAAAAGGAAATTCAGTTAACCCAGTCTGGAGACTACACAGCCATGCTTACAACTGTGTCTCTAGGTGAATTAGATCCTGTCAAGCTGACAATTTGATATTAACCACCACAGGCTCAGTATTGTTATCTGAGTAAGAAATTACTGCATAACTATTTAATAAATGAAGACAAATTCAGCAGTAACATTGTAGAGTATGGTCTGTTACCGCTGGGGAAGCCTTCAAGGATATCTGGTTTAGTGATATACATATACGTGTGTGTGTGTGTGTGTGTGTGTGTGTGTGTGTGTATTTTTTTTTCCTGTGATTGGGTGTCATTGTGACAGAGCAAGACAATGCAAAGTTCCCTCCATCTTGTATTCTTACTGAGGCTGTTTCAAGTTTAACTAGAATTTGATCTTCTTGATGGAGAATTCCATGGAAAATTATCCAACTCTGTTCTAGGAACCAAAGGTCAGGTAGCTAACTTGTTTCAGCTTCTGTTAAACTGCCCATTTGTGTGGAATCCCCTCCAGCTAACTGATTATTTTAGCTCCCATGAAAACTGCTTGATTCCAACTGCTTACTTCTACAAAGCCCCCAGTGTAGCTGTGAAAGGACCCAGCAGACGCTGTAAAAGGCTGTCAGTCTTCTCTCAGAGATCAGGCCTCAATCTCAGTTTCCTGAGACTCGAGCAGGCAGTTTCTGGGAGGGCCATGACCTAGTCCTTGCAGTCGCTCCCTTTCTGCACGTACTCTGACTGCGCAAGGTTCAGCCAGTTGATTACTGTCTGGGACCTCTCACCAACTTAGAGCTACGTGCATGGGTCAAGGGGAACGTGCCAGGCCAGCCAGCCTCCATGGCAGCTTAAGGACAAAGCCTGGGACTTGTCCAGGCCTGCCCAAAAATGATAAGTGTAAGCCCCAATCAGTAAATTCAAAGGTTACACACCCTCACCCAGTCGTATGACAGAAAGGCTTGTACCACCCTACTTGCGTTTTTCCCTTTAAAAACCCCTCACCCTGAGAGCTCAGGGCCGTCCTCCTCCACCCACTTAGCTGGAGTATTGGACACTAGACTTGTTATCAATAAACCTCTGTGTGTTTTGTATTGGATATCGGCTCTGTGGTGGTCTTGTTTGGGGGGCCTCGAGACATGGGCACAACAGCTGCAGAGCAAGATATCAAGATGTGGTTTCTGCCTTTAAAAACTAGGCTCTAAACTATGTCTGAGTGGTCATCTCTGGTGGGCTACCAATAGCATCATGCAGCCCAGGCTGGCCTCAAACTCACGGTGCAGAGATGACCTGCTGTCTTAGCACCACTGGCTGGGTGCTAAGACTGCTGCTGTACACCATCCCGGTCGGTTTATGCTGCACTGGGGATGGGACCCAGAGTTCCACCTGTGTGCTCTACCAGCTGAACTCCATCTTCAGTCCTTGTTCTTTTCACTGCGGAATCCATTGTTGCAGAGACAGGAATTATTTATATAAACAGAAGAAAAACTGGCCTCTGGGAGTGATTCCAAACTGGAGCAGCAGTAGCAGCCTCGGGAAGATTTGTTAGGACAGCAGTGGCAGTGACTCACCTTTATCCTTCAGATCTGGATGGGCCAGGGACACACACACACACACACACACACACACACACACACACACACTGCCCAGGGCATTCTGATGATGGCCAAAGTAGAGCCTGGGAGTACAGGAGGAAGGGCCCCCTGAAGGAAGGTTAGATCCCACCCTGGTCAACCAGATCACAGACTGTTTGAGACAGAGTCTTACTACATAGCCCTGGCTGGCCAGGAACTTGCTATGTAGGTCTGACTGTACTCACAGAGAGCCTCCTGCCTCCAGCATGTGCCTTGCATCAAGTTATATTATCCCTGGCTTGTTTGACTTTCTTAAAATGTATTGTGTGCACATGTGTTGGCTAGTTTTATGTCAACTTGACACAGGCTGAAGCCATTGAAAGGAACTTCAAATAAGAAAATAACCTCCAGCCTGGCAGTAGTGGCACACGCCTTTAATCTCAGCACTCAGAGGCAGAGGCAGGTGAATCACTGCATTTGAAGCCAGCCTGGTCTACAGAGTTCCAGGACAGCCCAGGATATACAGAAGAAAACACCCTCTGAAGATCAGGTGGTGGGCAAACCTGTAGGGCATTTTCTTAATTAGTGATTGATGGTGGAGGACCCAGCCCATGGTGGGTAGTCCCATGCCTGGGCTCACGGTCCTGGGTTCTATAAAAAAGCAGGCTGAGCAAGCCACGAGGAGCAAGCCAGTGAGCAGTACTCCTCTCTGTCCACTGCATCAGTTTCTACCTGTTTTAGTTCTTGTCCTGACTCCCTTCAGTGACGAACAGCAATATGAAAGTGTACGACAAATAAACCCTTTCCTTCCCAAGTTGCTTCTGTTGTGTATTTCACAACAACAGAAACCCTAAGACACTGCACATGTATATGTTAGGCAGCCCTAGTCTCCAGGGGCTAAGGTCAGTTCTTCCTCGCCCAGAACCATCTCAGCCAGCTGGACAGGGCATGGTAGAATAGCCCAGAACAGATAGCAATGGGACTGTGAACTTGTGAACCATGGGTATAGGTGTCTCTGGCCAGGGGTGGTGTGTGGGACACACACACACACACACACACACACACACACACACACACACACACGCACACACGCACACACGCACACACGCACACACGCACACACGCACACACGCACACACGCACATACACACAAAGGGAAGAACTCATCCTGAAACCCCTCAGAAGAAATGTAGCCCTCTAGACCTCTTGTTTTCTAGAAGTGTTTCTCACCTCCATAACTGTAAGAACATAGGTACACATGCCTTTAAGGCCATGGGATGGTTGTGTTTTGTTACCACAGCAACAGCAAATCCATACGGTAGCGTCCTGAGCTTTCCACAGCTGTCAAGCAACCGCCCCTGGCAAGGTGTCCTTACGTGATCTTGCTGTGGCCTGAGCCACCCTCTCCCTTCTCCTCCTACCCATCTCCTCAGCTTTGCCACTTTGACCTAAACATCTTTTCCCCAGGAAAATCTTCCTTGGCCCTACCTGACAGGATGAGATCTCTCTCCATCACGGATGTCATGGCTCCCATTTACTCTGGCACACTGTCATATCTTCCCAAAGTTTCCAGTCCCACAGATCTGTTCTCCAAAGCCTCTGTGACCCGCAGGTATTTACAGATCTCTTCTCCTACTGGACTGAGATTCTGTGAAGCCAGCACCTGATCTGTTATAGCATAGTTTATAGACTGACAGGCTGGGTGTTAGCAAAGAGGAAGGCCAGCTCTGTCTCCTAGAGCTCTCCTGACCTAAGCCTCCCTCATCACCTAATTCCTCCTTCTGTCATCCCTCCATTCCTTTAGTCATTCAACAAACATTTACCAAGCCATTAGTATGTGTCAGTGTCTAACTTCTGGATACATGGAAAAATAAGGAAGGAGCCGGAGTAGGTACAGAGGTTACCCTGGAGCAGACGGCTGGAGGCCGGCAGGCATCCTATGAAAAGGATGTCACAAACTCAGGCTCTAGACTTTGAGTCGTATTATTTGCCTGCAGTGTAAAATCACACATCCAAACAGGCCTGTGAGCCAAGCACTGAGAGGACCCCGGACATCTTGTGGAGGGGCATAAGGAACAAGGGCTCAATGAGCACACTTGTGGCCACTGTCTGGGTTCAATGTCCTGTGCTGGGCTTCAACAACTCTGGAACCTTAGGCCATTCAATGAATTTCATCTGCCTATTCCCTCCTCACCTGTAAAGCAGAAATGGCTCCAGTGATTCTGAACCTTGGAATGTGGTGGTTAGTCAGCTAGAAAATCAGTCCCCCAGGCAGAGGTCATGCTGAATCCTCCACAAATTCTGAGCTCAAGTCTCTTCTCTGTCTGTTGCAAAAATTTAAGAATGGTTTTCTATTTGTTGTTTTTCTGCAAAACAAATAAATAATTGCTGTTTGTTTGGGTGGGAGGCCACATTAGATAATCTAGTGGAGCCTGTTGCACTGACATTGCTGGGATGGATGGATGGATGGATGGATGGACAGAGAGAGATATGGATGGATGGATATATGCATGGATATATGGTTGGAGAAATGTCTGTATTTATAAAGAGATAAGTGAATTGATGGGTGGATAAATGGAGAGAGATGTGTATGTATAAAAGAATGTGTGTATGGATAAATGGATGGAGAGATGTGTGTGTGTGTGGATGAAAAGAGATGGATAAATGAATGGATGGATGAATGGGAATGCTAAGGACAGAGCTACAGTGAGGTATAGTCAGTCCCCTCCTAGATCGGCAGAGGGAGTCCTAAGGAGGCACTTTGCTCTGATGCTATAGTGGGAGCATCTGAGCTCTGGGAAGAACAGGGGCTTCTAGGACTGGGTTAGCTAGTCCTTATGAATTCCACCAAAGGTCCAGCATGACAGAGACTCAAAGGACTAGAGTATTGGTCCAAGAGGAGCCCGCAAAGACAGCAGATTATTCACGCACACTCAGGAAAGCCTCCTCTGTATACAGGGTATTGTGCTCACAGTAGTGGGTGCCCACAACTGGAGTAGGGATAGGGGCACATAGCAAAGAAAGGCTTTTCAGAGAAAAACTGTGCTATGGATTTCGCTCTGTATGCTGTGAATGTGTTGCTCTGATTGGTTAATAAATAAAGTGCTGATTGGCCAGTAGCCAGGCGGGAAGTATAGACGGGACAAAGAGAAAGGAGAATTCTGGGAAGAGGAAGGCTGAGTCAGGAGTCACCAGCCAGACATAGTGGAAGCAAGATGTAAAGATACCGGTAAGCCACGAGCCACATGGCAAGGTATAGATTTATAGAAATGGGTTAAGATGTAAGAGCTAGTCAATAGTTAGCCTGAGCTAATGGCCGAGCAATTATAATTAATATGAGCTTCTGAGTGATTATTTTGTAAGTGGGCTGCAGAACTGTGGGGCTTGGAAGACCCAGAGAGAAACTATAAGACTGGGCTGTAACTATTCTGCCAAGCCTGATGACCTGAATTCAATCCCTGAAACCCACACGGTAGAAGGAGAAAACTGACTCCTATAAATTGTCCTCTGATCACATACACTGTGGTGCACACATGATCACCACCCCCAATAAAAATACAGTAAAAAGGTGCTAAATTAGAAGCATATTCTTAGCTTGTGACTGGTCCCCATGGCAGGTGGATCCCTGTTCTGGGTAAGAACAAAACTATATTATTTTCTCAAGAAACCCACTCTTTTTTTTGGGCGGGTAAGATTTATTTTTATGTGCATTGGTGTTTTGCCTACATGTATGTCTGTGCAAGGGTGCCAGATCCCCTGAAACTGGAGTTACAGACAGTTGTGAGCTGCCATGTGGGTGCTGGGAATTGAACCCAGGTTCTCTGGAAGAACAGCCAATACTATTAACCACTGAGCCATCTCTCCAACTGCAGGAAATCCACTCTTATTCCAACCTCCTTAAAGCCCTCTTCTGAGAACCCAGAGGCAGAGGACAATGTCCAGTGACATCCCCTTTGTACCCGCACACCTCTCCTATAACCTCAGCAACATCAGTGAGACTCCTTCCTTACCACCTGCTGTTCTGACACTGTCCTCAGGATGCTGTCTCTATTCTCTGCAGTTTCCTCCTGGGTCTCAGACCAAAGTCTGCTTTTCACCATTAGAACTGACATTCCTTGAAAATACATACCAATGTGCAAAAATCTGAGGGAGTCTAAGGCCTTTTTGTGCCTCAGTTTTTTCTTCTGTGGAACATGGGTGTAAGACAAATTGCTAAACGGTCTTATTAATTTAAAAACAAACAAACAAACCTGGAGCCAGATATTGGGGTGAAAGCCAAGAGATCAGAGGAATAGAACAAGCCACAGCCACAAGTTCTTACCCTGGGAAATCCTCAGCCCAAGAGAGAGCTACTTCCTGTAATATCCACGCCTTTCTGTCCCTGCCCTCTCACTTCCTCTCTCCGCCCAGTTACATCACTTCCTCTTTCTGTCCAGCTCTGTCACTTCCTGTCTGTCTGTACAGACCTCCAGACCTTTATGGTTAACTAGTGTTGGAATTTAAAGGCGTGTGATACCATGCTTGGCTCTGTTCCCAGTGTGGCCTTGAACTCACAGAGATCAGATGAATCTCTGCCTCCCGAATGCTAGGATTAAAGGCGTGTGCTGCCATTGCCTGACTTCTATGTTTAATATAGTGTCTGGCTTTTTCCTCTGATCCTCAAATAAGCTTTATTGGGGTGCACAAATAAAACATCACTACATATGGGAAATCAAACTTAGGGACTTGTGACTGGGACAGATGAGGTGGTTCAGTGGGTATGGGCACTTGCTGATTAAGCTTGACAATCTGAGTTCAAGTCCCAGGACCTATGTGGTAGAAGGAAAGAACCAACTCCCAAAAGTTGTCCTCTGATCTCCACATGCAGGCATGCACAAACATGAATAGGTAAAATTTTAAAGAGCAATGCAGTGGTGAATATTGGTTGTCAACTTGGCAAGCTCTAGACTCACCTAAGAGACAAGCCTTGGTCATGCCTGTGGGCGATGAGCTAAATTGAGTTCACTGTAGGTGGCGCCATTCCATGGACTGGGATTCTGAGACAAAAAGAGGTGAGCTATTGAACCCACCTGATTCTTGACTCCTGATTCTGGATGCAAGGGGACCAGCTTCCTCCAGCTTCTGTCACCTTGTCTTCCAAAGCACATGGGCTGGCTGTAGCCCTGGAACTGTGAGCCGGAACAGACCTTCCTCCCTTAAGGTATTGTCTGTCAGATGTTTGGTCACAGTGACCAGAAACAGTCAATGAGGTCAAGACTTTTGTTTTTCTCCTACAGTGTCTGTTTGGCCTCTGTACACACTTGGTTTTTGCAGTTTTGTAAAGGAGCTTTAATTATGGGGTGGAAACAAAAACAATTTATGAGTTTAGAGAGAAGGTACCACAAAATACAGATCATGATTCCAAGACACACACACACACACACACACACACACACACACACACACACACAGCAACGGTCCATAATTAATCCTTGGGCTACATCTGCCGATGCTTGCTGTCTGACAAGTCCAGTGAGGCCGTGGGTCTCCTGCTGGCTCTGGCCGGACTGCAAATGGAGTGGTTAGTTCTCAGAAGTGTGGGGTGGGGTGCAGTCGAGGGGGAGGGACCGGGATGGCATGCTCCCTCCTGGACATCGCACACGCCGGCAGCCTGGGGTAGGATGTAGTATAAATGCTTTCCCTCGGGCTGGTCTTGGACACAAGCCACTTCTGTTTCAGCTGCTCCAACAGTCCATAGTTTGTGGGGGGCGCTGCAAGAGAAAGCAGGTCTGGGTGAGGGTGACACAGGCCTTCCAGGACTCTTATACACAATGGCTATGAGAACGCGCATGGCACTCACATCACCCATCGGCAGGACAGCCATCTGGTTCTGGAATGGCCCAGAGTTGCCTACCATACCACTGCTGTGCTAATGGAGACAGCACCTCTAGGAGCTGCTGGGACGAGATGCAAGGGCCAGCAGACAGGAGACACAATTGTCTCACACTCCCGCCACGTTTTCCAGGCCGTTATATACAGAACCAAGGCTGACAGGGTGAGCGGGGGCTGGAGACACATGAAAAGTCCTCACAATCCTCAAAGCAGGGCAGCGGTGGGCCACGCCTTTAATCCCAGTGCTTGGGAGGCAGAGGCAGGTGGATCTCTGTGAGTTTGAGGCCAGTCTGGTCTGAAGAGCTAGTTCCAGGACAGGCAGGGCAAGACAAAGAAACCCTGTCTCAAAACACGAATAAATAAAAGAAGTTCTCAAATACTCTGCCCCTTACCTGGTTTTTGTTTTTGTTTGTTGTTTTTGGGTTGTTGTTTTATAGTACACACCCCTATCTGAATCTTTACTCAGTCTTCTTTATTAATAAGTCTGTCTCCTTCTTGGATTATCAATTCCCTGAGGACAGAAGCATTCTGTGCTTGTCAGCCACTATGTCCCCCAGGAACCCCAAGGAACATTCACTCACTGTGCCTAGAGGGAATGCCTGGCATGGGAGTAGAGAGTGTGTTGCTTTCAGCCATGTCTGGTCCTCGTTAGAGGTGAGGCCTTCATTACAGGATTATCCCTGATGTCAAGGGGAGAAGGCAGGTGTAGTCCTGAGCAACAAGCAGGGTTCATTTTCCTGTGACCTCACCCCACTGCTCCTGTAGGTCTTTGTAATGTGAGCACACCTCAGCCCTGTGCCTTTGTGGTCCCCCTTATAGACCAACACAGGGAAAATCTCCAATTATAAAAGTACCGAGAAGGGGAAAGTCAGACTTCTCTGGCAGCCACAGCAATTTCTGTCCGTTCCAGGTACGCAGGGCAGGCACCCCGGGGTTATAATTGTGTCGATTGTAGTGGTCATCATAGGTGCTGATCAGGTACCGATGAGAGGGCTCCTGGTGGTGGGTGATGAGGTGCTTGTATGGGAGACCCTGGAAGGACAAACAGTGGTCACATTACCCATCGGAGCAAGGAGTCCCTTCCAGCCCAGGATGCTGGCAGTAATCACCTCTCACGGAGCTGAGATGCCAGTGAAGAAGAGGAAGCCCCCACTGGTCACCAGAGACCCCCCAAGGGCCACAGAGCTGTCTGTCCCACTGGGACACATTGCTCTTTCAGTTATATACTCCAGCTAGCCACTTTCAGGTCTCTGGCCAAGTCCATTCGTCCCCAGGGTGAGCTACCATGGTAAATTAAAATTAAAGTCAAGATGTTCAACTGAATGGAAGCTGCCAGCGCCGCTCAGGGTGCAGCTTTGGGATCTGACATTGCACTCTTTGGTTAGGTCTTGCCTTGCTTCCCCAAACTGCCCATTTCCAAGGTAAGGGACATTTGGGCTTCATATTTCCTTCAGTTACGGTGGGGAGAGCTAGAGAAGTCTCTGTAAATCACCTTCCCCCAGGAAGGATTTATGGCCCCCTCAGCTGCAAAGCAAGGAGCTGTTTCTTTGATGAGGAGTTATTTACCAGGAAGGAGAAAGCTGTGTTTTTCTGTCTGGGATGCCTGTCTGAAATCGGGGTTTTCCTAAGGAAGAAGGGAATTCTAGAGAGCCGGACTAATTGAAAGGAGGTCGGTTCATCATGGACCGTAGACACCCTGCACCCCAGGCTTCTAAGAGTCGCTCCATAAATAAGTCAGAGCACAATGCCATAGAGACACGAAGGATTTGGGCTGGAATGCAATGCACAGTTCCCAAGATCGGCACCACCAGGGGCCAGGAGTCCCTTTCTAAACCAGCTAGTAAGCTGGTGCTTTTCCCTGGGCGGCAGACCTGCAGGAGAGGGCCCAACGGGGGTTTTATTGGCATTTCTTTGGGTTCTGCATATCTCAAAAAATGATACCGTGGTAAAGCACAGACTTAGAACTTCCCTGAGCTTTCATGAGGAAGGGGAATGCAATACCACATATGGCCACACGAGGGAGCAGAGCCCCAGCAAGGGACAGCTGTTACTTGAGACAGGGATGGGGTTTGGTGAATGAAGCCTTAGGAACAGAAAGAATCTTGAGGAAGAGATTTCTGTTTGTTTCAGTGTGTGTGGTGGTGGTGATGGTGGTGGTGGTGGTGGTGGTGGTGGTGTGTCAGGAAAACTTTTTTTTTTTTGAGACAGGGTTTCTCTGTGTAGTTTTGGGTCCTGTCCTGGATCTCGCTCTCTAGACCAGGCTAGCCTCGAACTCACAGAGATCCGCCTGGCTCTGCCTCCAGAGTGCTGGGATTAAAGGCATGCGCCACCACCGCCTGGCTTGTCAGGGAAACTTTTTTTTTTTTTTGGTTTTTTGAGACAGGGTTTCTCTGTGTAGCTTTGAGCCTTTCCTGGAACTCACTTGGTAGCCCAGGCTGGCCTCGAACTCACAGAGATCCGCCTGGCTCTGCCTCCCAAGTGCTGGGATTAAAGGCGTGCGCCACCACCGCCCGGCTGATACAGGGAAACTTTTAAGGGCAGATTTATTCTATTTTTATTTATATGTATATGTGTGTTGAGGGTTGGGAGGAGGATGCCCATGCTGGCCAGAAGAAGAAGTCAATATTTCTCACCCGCAGCTGGAGTGACAGAGGGCCGTGTGTCGACAGACATGGGTGCTAGGAATTAAACTCAAGTCCTCTGTAAGAGCAGCAAGGGCTCTTCACTACTGAGCCATCTCTCGGCCCCTGGAACTAATTAATTTTAACCATATTGAACCATGAATTGGGGTCAGGGTTTGCAATGAGTCCAAAGGTCTCTTTAAAAGATTGCCTAGTGCTCTGTACTTATCATAGCCAAAGGCCAAGAAGCTGTGGGGTAATGACCTCTTATGGAAGAGCAGGGATAACAGGATGTGGTTGGGAACTAGGAGCCTCAGGCTGTGGGTTTTTATTCTGACTTCCTTCAGTTAAAGCACCTTTGTGTCTTCCGTGTGGAAAGCTGTGGTGAAGTTCAAGAATCCAAGAGCGTGCCCTGGAGATGCTGCATGGTCCCGGGACAGACACCAACACAGCTAGGAATGGCAGTGTGGACTAGAGATGCGTGCATGGTCTGGGGATGTCAGTGTCCTTGTGTCTCAGGGATGTCAACAGAGAGTCTGACACCACTTATTATGATGTGACTTTCCCCAAGGCAGAAGACAGTCGTCTCTGGCAGTGTCAAGGCAAAACCCAGCTCTCATCTCAAAGGAAATAAAAGATAGTTTATTCTTTTTTTTTTTTAAGATTTATTTATTTATTTATTATGTATACAGTGCTCTGCCTGCACACATCCCTGCAGGCCAGAAGAGGGCGCCAGATCTCATTACAGATGGTTGTGAGCCACCATGTGGTTGCTGGGAATTGAACTCAGGACCTTTGGAAGAGCAGCCAGTGCTCTTAGCTATCTCCAGCCCCAAGATAGTTTATTCTTGAACCAAATATGAGTGATCAGGGCTTGGGAGCACAAATTCAGGTCACCAAGAATAATAGTAGGTTGTATATAGAAACAATTTCATGATTTTTAAAAAAGAATCCATATTATTAATCTTTTCTTGCATTTATGTGAAAAAGCCTAACGTTTGTGTACAGGCACGCATGCACGCAAGTGTGTGTGTGTGTGTGTGTGTGTGTGTGTGTGTGTGTGTGTGTGTGTGTGTGTGTGTAAGCGTCTATGGAGATCTGAGGACAATCTGCAGAAATTGGTTTTCTCCTTCCAGCAAAGGGAATTCCAGACACCAAATTCAGGTTGTCAGACTTGATGACATGAGCCTCTTGCTTACTGTACTCTCTCGCCAGCTGGCCCTCATGAAGGTTTTGTTTTGTTTTGTCGTTGGGGTTTGTTTGTTTTTATTTTTTGAGACCAGATCTCACTGTGTAGCCCCGGCTGGTCTGGAACTTCCTATGTAGACAATGCTGCCCTAAAATTCACAGAGCTCCAGCTGCCTCTTGTGTCCTGAGTGCTGCGATTAAAGGTATATACCACCACACCTAGAATCTTGTGAAGTTTTCTTATAGGTACAAAATAAAGTCATAAAGCATTTTCCAAATGCATTAGTAGGAGCATCAGGTAGGTGTGTTATAGCAAAGGGAAGAAGTCTCTGCCCAAGTCCCGGATGCTGTCTGATGACATGCTCAGCTTGGGTAGGTGGAAGTTAAGTTAATACATTTCGAAAATTTTTACCAGATAGCAACAAGGATGTTAGGTCAAACACAAGGGCAATGAATAGCTACTAAGAGGACTAAAGATAGCCTCGAATAATTTGGCTCTTGATCTGCAACATTCCAACCCATTATAATTAGGAAGTTCTGACCAGTCAGCCAGGCTGGTAGAATCTTTAATGTAGGTGTGGCCTCCCCCTGACCCCCAGGAACTTCAGTTTATACTGAAATAAGAATTTTAGTCTGTGACGGAATAAAATCCTTTGATTCAGGCCTCAAGGCTGGAGGATGGCTCAGCCAGCAGAGCTGCTTGCTGCCAAGTTGAGGACTTGAGGGCGATCCATTTTCAACAAACCGTCCTCTGACTCCACACATGCACAGATGGCTCCCACAGGAAATGGACAAATTAGTGTTCTATGAAAACTTAAAAGAAGCCTGATAGTGCTGGTATCAGTGGTGGCACACACCTTTAATCCCAGCACCCGGGAGGCAGAGGCAGGCAGACCTCTGAGTTAAGACCAGCCTGGTCTACAGAATGAGTTCCAGGACAAGAAACCATGTCTTGAAAAGCAAACAAACAAAAACAAATCATAACAAAACAAAAAACAACAACAAAAAACACCCCAAAGTTTAAAAGAAAGGGTTGGGGATTTAGCTCAGTGGTAGAGGGCTTGCCTAGCAAGTGCAAGGTTCTGGGTTAGGTCCTCAGCTCTGAAATAAATAAATAAATAAATAAATAAATAAATAAATAAATAAATAAATAAATAAATAAATAATAAAATAAAAAAAATAAAAGAAAAAGACACATTCATTGTCTCTGATTTATAGAAAAGCCATCTGCTTGTTCCCTTTCCATCAAAGCCACACAAAGGATTCGTTTCCTGCCTTTGGATTCTGAGCAGCTGGTCTCTTGGGGGCCCTTCCCACACTAAAATGCTCTGATTCTCACAAATCACACCTCACTCCTTCCTGCCACTGGCCTGAGTTTAAAGAGATGTTGGGGCACATAGGATGAGATGATGACAGGCTGGCAAAACAAAACACTCAGGACGCTCACTTGGGATTCTCAGAGTGTGGTGGCACAGAGCACAGCTGTGCCCTATGGATGATGGTGACAAGCTTGCTATCCCCACTGCAAGCCTGGAGGGAGCCATCCAGAGGAACTTGTGTAGGAGGTGGTCCTACCCTGCTGTACCTGGAGGTGCTAGGATCGCAGAGCCTCTGGCACAATCCCAGCGGATAATAAATGTCACTTACCTCCACTCTCCTTTTCCCGTACCACCTGGATATATGGTCTGGTCTGTGGCCTGGGAAGGGGACATATTCCTTCCTGTAAATGCACTGCGGGGTGCGGTCAGTGGCTTTGGTGAACTGGAAAAGAACGCATAGGAGTGAGACTGTCTGAGAGGCTGCCTCTCTTCCCCCTGCTGTGTTCCCCAGCCACCACACCAGAACAGACTGAATAAGAGCCCAGGACACCCAAAAACACAGCAAGGACATGAGCTAAGGGGCTCAGAGCCTGCTCCAGACTTCCTTGGTGACTTTCTTCTGTCCTTTCTTTTTTTTTTCAAAATTTATTTTTATATTTTTGGTTGTGAGCCTAGCCTTTAACGGCTGAGCCATCTCTCCAGCCCTCAAAATTTATTTTGATTTTAAGCGCATTAGTGTTTTGCCTGTATGTATGTCTGTATGAGGATGTCGGGTCCCCTGGAACTGGAGCTATGGACGGTTGTGAGCTGCCATGTGGAAGCTGGGAATTAAGCCCATGCTCTCAACTACTAAGCCATCTCTCCAGCCCACTTTTGTCCTCTCTTGCTCTCAGAATTCCTCTAAGCCAGAGGTTCTCAAGCCTTCCTGATGCTTCGACTTTTAATACAGTTCCTCATGTTGTGGTGACCCCCGAGCATAAAATTATTTTCATTGCTACTTCATAACTATTATTTTCTACTGTTATGAGTCATAATGTAAACCTCTGATATGCAGGGTGTCTGATATGTGACCCCTGTGAAAGGGTCATTTGACACCCAGGTTGAGAATCAATGCTCTAGACTGTAAGTCTTTTGCTTCTCCTTTCTCTTTTGAGTTTTCCATTCACAATCTTCTTTTATTTTCTTTTTTCTTTTTTTCCTTTGGTTTTTCAAGACATGGTTTCTCTGTGCAGCCCTAACTGTCCTGGAACTCATTCTGTAGACCAGGCTGGCCTCGAACTCACAGAGATCCACCTGCCTCTGCCTTCCAAGTGCTGGGATTAAAGGGGTGCACCACCATCCTTATTTTTCGTGATGTTGTGTTTTCTGATTGCTTTCTTAAGTATATACTAGTTTGACTGTTTTGTTTGTGTGCTTGTTTTCTGTCTAGACACAGTTTCAAAATATAGCCAAGTCTGGCCTTGAAGTCATGGTCTTCCCTCCTCATTCTCTCCCCATGTGCCAGGGTTACAGGAATGCAGAGGTCCAGGAATTTTAGTCCATTTTATTTTATTTTGTATTTTGAGATAGGGGTTCTCTATGTAGTCCTGGTTGTCCATAGGAGCTTGCTAAGTCAATCAGGCTGGGATCAAACCCACAGAGATCTCCTGCCTCTGCCTCCTGAGTGCTGGGATTAAAGTTGTGCATCACCTCTGCCCAGCTCCGTTTTAGTCATTTTTAAGTGTACAGTGCAATGACATTAAGCACATTCCCATTGTTGCTCAGCCACCCCCAGTATCTAGAAGGTCTACATCCCAAACACCAGGCTCCCTTGGCCATGCTGCTTCCAGTTTCTATGAATGGACATACCCGAGGCACCCGGAAGAAGTGGTCCCACAATGTTTGTCCTATTACAGCTGACTCCTTTCACTCATGTCTTCAACATTCATTCATGTGGGAGGATGTCCAGAATTTCCTTCCTCATAGAGACTGTGTGACCTAGCATATCTTGTTTATCCATCCATCGACGGGTGAGTATTGTCACCTGCATTGTGCCTCCTCTTGGACTAAATGTGAATAACGTTGCTCAGAAATATCTTTCTGAACCTGAGTTTTCATTCTTTTCAGGTTACATTCAGAAGAACTGGTAGGTCATATGGTTGTGTTGTGTCCAATTCTTTCTATTCCTCCCCTTTTGCTTTTAGGAAATTAATTTTTTAAAAATTTTATTCTCATTATTTTAATTTTTTTATACATATGGGTGTTTTGCCTGCCTGTATGTGTGTGTGCAGTGCCCCTCAGAGTCCAGAAGAGGGCACCAGATTCCCCTGGAACTGGAATTTCAGGTGGTTGTGACCTGACGTGTGTGCTGGGAACTGAACCTGTGTTTTCTGGAAGGGCAACCAGTGGTCTCAACCACTGAGTCATCTTTCCAGCCCCTTTGTTGTAGAATATTCCTTTACACTGTGTGAAGATGTGTCACCATGATTAGTGTAATAAAAAGTTAAACAGCCTATAGCGAGGCTGGAGGTATAGGTGAGATTTCTGGACAGAGAGAGCTCTGGGAAGAAGAAAAGCAAAGTGGCCAGGCAGACACAGAGGAAGCAAGACATACAGGAGAAGGGGTAAAAGTAAGTCACATGGCAACATGTAGATGAATAAAAATAGGTTAATTTAAGTTATAATAGCTAGTGGGACAAGCTTAAGCTAAAGGCTGAGCTTTTATAATTAATAATAATGTGTGTGTGTGTGTGTGTGTGTGAGAGAGAGAGAGAGAGAGAGAGAGAGAGAGAGAGAGAGAGAGAGAGAGAGAGAGAGAGAGAGAGAGAGAGTTGGCCGCCCAAAGAAAAATGTGTCTACATATGACTTCCAATGTGGGGCCTCGAATATCCAAACATAGGGCCTGAGAAAGCTAGGGAAAGTTCTGGACAAGAGCCTGATGTGGATTCCTAGTTCCTGTAAGGCGCCCTTACAGGTTTTTTTTTTTTAATGTTTGATAAAGTTTCCCAGTGAGTTCATCCGTCTTGGTTTTTTCTTCTAGTTTTGTTTTTTTTTCCAACAAATCCAATTTTCTGATAATTATGTATCGATTTGGCATTTCTGTTTATTTAGAATTCAGTCTGATAGAGTGTATGTTTCTGGGAATTTTTTTATTTCATACAGATTATGCAGTTTTCTGGAGGCTGGAGAGACGGCTCAGTGCCTAAGAGCATTTGTTACATTGGCAGAAGAAAGGAGCCCCCAGCACCCAATCTCCTGTGGCTCCAGTTCCAAGGCATTCCCTCTTCTGGTCTCCACAGCACTGCATGCATGTAGCATATGCTTACATATGCAGAAATAAAAACCAAACAAGTCTTGGAAAATAATGTTTAGTGTACAGTTGTTTGTACAATTCTCTGAATCTTTTATTTTGTGGAAATTGATAATGATTCCCCACTTATATTTCATTATTTGAAGTTTTTTTTCCTTTGCATATCTAACAGATTGTGAGTTTTGTCCAACTTTTCTTTTTTCAAATATTTATTAGTACTTGTGAGTATGCACAGTGTGTGTGGAGTGTATGGTGTTTATAGTGTGGTGCATGTATGTGTGTGAAATGTATGATGTGTGTGGAGGGTATATGATGTGTGTAATATATATGGAGTATTTACATAGTATGTGTGTGCAGTGTATATGGTATGTATAGTGTGTGGAGTTTTTATGGTTTGTGTAGTGTGTATGGTTTGTGTAGGCTGTGTGTGTGTTTTGTATAGTGTATGGTGTAAATGGTGTGTGTGATGTGTGTTGCATATGGTGTGCATAGTGTATGTGTTGTATATGGTGTGTGTGTTGCATATGGTGTGTATGTGTGTTGCATATGGTGTGTGTGTTGTATATGGTGTGTGTTTTGTATATGGTGTATGTGTATGTGTGTTGTATATGGTGTGTGTGTTGTATATGGTGTGTGTGTTGTATATGGTGTGTGTGTGTGTTGTATATGGTGTGTGTGTGTTTTGTATATGGTGTGTGTGTGTTGTATATGGTGTGTGTGTATGTGTTGCATATGGTGTGTGTGTGTGGTATATGGTGTGTGTGTGTGTGTGTGTGTGTGTGTCGTATATGGTGTGTGTGTGTTGTATATGGTGTGTGTGTTGCACATGGTGTGTATGTGTTGTATATGGTGTGTGTGTGGTGTGTGACATGTGTTGTCCCATGTTTGCATACTGTGCATGTGGTGACCAGAGGACATTTGGTGTCGTTCTTTGCCTTCCCCCTGTTTGAAGAGGGTCTCTTGTTGCTGGCCACTGAACTGCACAGGCTGGTCTGGCCTGCAAGCTTCAGAGGATGCTTGTCTCTTTCCCTCCTTTTGCTGCAGGTGCTGGGATCACACATTTGCCAGCACAGCCAGCTTCGACATGGATTCCTGGGATCTGAACTCAGGTCTTTAGTCTTACATGATGTGCTAGTTAGATTTTTGTCAGCTGGGCACTGAGCTAGAATCATCTGGGAAGAGGAAATTTAATTGAGGAAATGCCTCCATCAGATTGGCCTGTAGACCAGTCTACGGGAACGTTTTCTTGATTAATTATGGTTGTGGGAGGACGTGTTACTGCGGGCAATGCCAGCCTTGGGAAGGTGGTCCTGGGTTATGAAAGAAAGCAGGCTGAGCAAGCCATGGGGAGCAAGCCAGTGAGCAGCACTCCTCCCTGTGTTCCTGCTTGGGTTCCTGCCCTGCCTTGTCTGTGGTTGGGGCATGCCAATCAAATAACCTTTTCTCCCTAAGCTGTTTTTGGTCATGATATTTGTCACAACAACAGGAAGCAAGCTATAACACAAGGCAAGCAAACATTTTCCCTTGATGAGCTATCTCTCCAACCCCTTGTCAATATTTACAATTAGCCAAGTCTTGTCTTCATGGTTTTCCTGTCCCATCCTTTAAGAAATAAAAAGGGCCACAATATGTAGCTCAGGCTGGTCTCAGACTCACTATATTACAGTATATCCTTGTTTTGTCAGGTGGAATGACACATTAATACATTAGGTCTAGACCATCTCTGGTGTTGTCTAAGCCCTTTGTTTCCACATTGACCTTCCGTCTGATTGTTATACCCAATATTAAATGTGCAACATTGAGACACTCCCCTCCATCCCCCCCCCCGGTTTTTTTGAGACAGGGTTTCTCTGTACAGTCCTGGCTGTGGTGGAACTTGATGTGTAGACGAGGGTAGCCTTGAACTCTGAGATCTGCCTACCTCTGCATCCCAAGTGCTGGAATTAAATTCATGCACCACCACCACTCATCTTGATATACTTTTAAAAAGGGGATTGTATTTATTTTTATTTTATGTGTATGAGTGTTTTGCCTACATGTGTGTATGTGTACTGTGTATGTGTCTGGGGCCTGTGAAGGCTAGAAGTGGGCATCAGATTACAGATGGTTGTGAGCCACTCTGTAGGTGCTGGGAACTGAACCCAGATCCTCTACAAAAGCAGCCAGTGCTCTTAACTGCAGAACTGTCTGCCCAACCCTTGTTTTAATCACTTAGTGAAGATTTATTCCAAGGCCTTCCACAGATTTAGACTAAACAAAATGATATTGTAATTTCTTATCATATTCAAACACTTAATACAAAGTTTCTGAAACCTAGACATTCAAGGCCTGAACAACACACCATATAACTTCCCACAACAATGATATTCAACAAAGTGTAAGCTGACTTTATTAGTGAACTGTCACACACTTAACAAGAATGTAATCAGCAGCAAGAGCCTCAGACTGAACAGACACAGTCTCTTTTGTTTTCCATGTTTGTTTTCACTCTTCCTCTCAAAGCTGTGGGAAAACTGAACCTAATTCAAGTAGGGAATTTCTAACATTTAAAATTACAGGGCAGCCAGGATGGTTCAGCCAGCGAAGGTGCTTTCTATAGCAAGTCTTTCTCTGTGGCTGCCAGCTCCCAAATAACCACACAGAGACTTCTTATTAATTATGAAAGCTCAGCTGATAGCTTAGGCTTGTTTCTAACTAGCTCTTGTAACTTAAATTAACCCATTCCTATTAATTTACTTGCTGCCACATGGCTCATGGCTTGTGACCTCATCTTCTACCTGTTGTACTTCCTCCATGTCTGACTGGCGACTCCCCCCATCTCCGCCCTTCTTCCCAGCATTCTCTCTGCCCCAAAACTCCTGCCTAGATATTGGCAGTTTAACTTTTTATTAAACCAATTCAAGTGACCCTTCTTCACAGTGTACAAAAAGATTATTCCACATTTCCCCCTTTTCGTCTAAAGAAAAAGGTATTGTTTTAACATAATAAAACTAGAAACAATAGGGACAATTATCAGGTAAGAATTACATTTACAATATCTGGTCCATTTGTATTTGGCATATTTAGAGAAAATACTCCATTATTTATTTTATCTTGATGAGTGCAAAGCTCTATACCTATCATAGCTAAGGAAAACTATAACTGTGACTATCTAGTCTTCAACTCCATCAAAGACCCCAGAAGGATATAATATTACTTTAGTAAACAGGAAGTGCAGAGCAAAGCAACTTCCAAAACTAAAAGAAATAACAAATAATTGGCTACCTGGACAGTAACCCAAGGTTCCTATGTAACATGGAGGCATCTATCTTCGGCCTAGAGGCCTAGAATATCTGATAGACTTTTCTGTGAATTTTAGAAGGATTGTCCTACCCTGTCTTGACTAAATTGGCAGTCTGCTTTTCTTTGTGTCCTGCTGGTCCAATTTGGACAGCATACTGTCAGCAGTCAAGACAACAGCAGTTTCTTGCCCAAATGGCTAGTTTTGCCACATTGAAAGCAAACTTCATAAAAAGTTTCTTCAAGGCCTATTGGCTTTCCATGAACTCTGATGACCAGAGTTGGATAACTGGAGCCTACATGGTGGAAAAAGAGAACTGAGTTCCACAAGTTCTCCTCCCATAGTGTCTCAGGGCAAGGGCATCGACCCCAATGTAAATAAATGAATAAATGTAACTTTTGCTTGTTTGTTTGATTGATTGAGACAGGGTTTCTCTGTGTAGCCCTGGCTGTTCTGGAACTCACTCTGTAGACTACACTGGCTTCAAACTCAGAGATCCACTGCCTCTGCCTTCAAAGTGCTGGGATTAAAGACATGCACCACCATGCCCAGCTAAGATTTTAAATTATATTTTTGGAGCTCTAGAAATATAGATCAATGGCAGTGTGCTTGCCTAGCATTCACAAAGCCCTGTGTTCCATTTCCAGCATCAAAGTAAAGCTATCTTTAAAATTTACCTTTTACACATTTCAAGATCTACCTTCCCACCTGCCTCCCTATCAGCAATTGCATTGCTAAAGTAAACAATGATATAGGGATCTATCTGATGGGCATATACAGTCTGTAAGCAAGTTTCCCAATTAATCACAATATCAGTGTTCTGCCAATGTAAACAAAAAACCCAAGAAGCCAAAACCTACAGTTTGTAAGAAGACACATGCACAGTATAAGGATTGTTAAACTATAAACTTCTACCTGTCTCCAGCTACAAGTATTCTTCAGACTCTTACTACATATTATTTGTTTAGCTATGCAGATGGAGCTACAAAAGCTGAGATTTGCTGAAGCAAATGAAAGCAATATTTTAAAAGGTTTATTTCATGATTTAATTGGTTATTAAGTATATTTGTTAAGATGAAACAAAAGTGTGTTTTAAAAATTTATCACGTTTTATTTATTTAAATGCATGGGGGACTAGGCAGAGGGAAGGCAACATGCCATGACACACATGTGGAGCTCACAGGACAATTTGTAGGAGTCATTTCTCTCCTTCCACCCATGTGGGTTCCAGGGATCGAACTCAGGTCACCAGGATTGGTGACAGGCTCCTTTACACACAGAACCATTTTACAAGGGCTGTTTTATTTTATTGCTGTCACAAATTCCACCATTTTGAGTTATGTGCTTATTTGCATAAATCTACAGTTTTTATATATTTTTCTAAATTGTGTAGAAAGTCATAGGTATTTACAAATTTTAAGTTACACAATACTGGTTTTCATCTTTATGTATTTTCACTTAAGTGAGCTAACATTCCTTCATTTCAGCTTGACTGATTACCTCAAAGATGGATCTCTGGATCTCCAGAGCTCTGGGCAGATAAATATTCTAGGCTTTCGCTTGTCTGGAAATGTCTTCATTACTTTCTCATTTTTGAAGGAAAGTTTGTGGGCTATAGAATTCTCAATTGACAGTTCTTACTTTTTGTTATGCTTTGAATATATCACCCCACTGCTTCTAGGTTTTTGCTGAAAAACTCCACTGATAGACTGATAAGTTACTGTACTGTACTGGACAAGTCATTGTCTATGGTTTTTGTTTTCTTTATGTATCTTTCTATCTTTCTTTCTTCTACTGGACAAGTCAATGTTTGTGGGTTTTGTTTTCATTTATTTACCTTTCTTTCTCCTTCTCCTTCTCCTTCGTCTTCTATAGCTCTATTTAGTTCTTGAGTATGAGTGTTTTGACTGCATGTATGTCTGTGTACCACATGCTAGCCTAGTGCCCTTGGAGGTCAGAAAAGGGCATGAGATCCCCTGGAACTGGAGTTGCAGGTGGTGCTGGGAACTGAACCTGGACCCTCTGTAAGAGTAGCAAGTGCTCTGAGCCACCTCTCCTACCCATGCGTCTCATGTTTTTAAGAGTCCCTGTTGTCTTTGATTTCTAATAGTTGATTGCCATGGCTATCACCAATGTGTCTTTCTACATTTATTCTCCTTGGAATTTCTTGAACTTCTTGGATTCACAAAGCTATGTATTCCTTCAAGCAATATTTTCAGCCATTCTTTTTCCTTTCCTTTTTCCTTTGCTTTCATTTCTGTTCCTTTTTCCTTTCCTTTTTCCTTTCCTCTTTTTCCTTCCTTCTTTTCTTTCTTTCTTTCTTTCTTTCTTTCTTTCTTTCTTTCTTTCTTTCTTTCTTTCTTTCTTTCTTTCTTTCTTTCTTTCTCTTTCCTTCTTTCTTTTTGAGACAGGATCTTACTGTATAGACTAGGCTGGCCACACACTCACAGAGATGCACAGACTTACACAGATCTGCCTGCCTCTACCTCCCAAGTGCTGGAATTAAGGGTATATTAATACTCTTTGGTTTTGTTTTGTTTTTTGGTTTTTTTTTGTTTTTTTTTGTTTTGTTTTGTTTTTTGAAAGGTTGCTACTTTGTTTATTCTTTCGGCATGCTTTCCTTTTCCTTTGTATGTCTAATGATTTTTTTATTGCTGAAAAACAACTCTCCCACTCTTTGTTGACCAGATACATGCAAGGGGAGACCTTTTTATTTTTAATTAGCTGGTCTTTAGGGCCAGCCTTCAAGAAGGCTGAATCAATTCTCAAGCCTTTTCTTGGCATACATCCTGCCTGGGCTTTTCTGTAATTTATCATATTCACATACACACTTCCTATTAATTATCTTCATTTCCCTCTAAAATACTATCTCCCTTTTCTTTCTTTTCTTGATAGGGTCTCAATGCATAGCCTATCTTGGCCTTGAACTTACAACCCTGCCCGCCTTTTCAAGTATTGAGATTATAGATATGTGCCACCAAACCCTAGCTTTTTCTTTGGGTATTATATTGGATTCTTCTACTCATTCTCCTCTCTCCTCTCCTCCTCACCCCCAACAAAGTCTTACTATGTAACCTTGGCCTGGAGCTCCCTATATAGCCCAGGCTGGCCTCAACTCATAGAAATCTGTCTACTGCCTCCTGAGTGCTGAGATTAAGGCTATGTACCACCTTTGACCTTCTCTACCCATTATCTCTTGTTTGAGACATTTATAGTCCAGACTCCCTTGTAGCTTCTCCTACAGGCACCATAACTGATTGTTTATAGATTGGAGTCCCTTGCAGCTTTCTCCTATGAGAACCCTAACTGATTGTTCATCTGGTATTTTTTTCCCCTTGGTGCTTCTTTTCCTTACATCAGTCAAGCACAACTACAGTTAATGATGACTCATGCCATGTCTGGTGATGGTTAATGTTCTCCATGGAAACAATCTTTTCTAGTTATCCGAAGTGATGGAACACAGTCAAAAGAATGATGCATGGTGAACAATGCCTTGGAGAACTATGAGAGAGGCTCCAGGAAAAAAAAAAAAAAGTCAGAGGGCTTTTTACCTCAAGTGTATTTTGATCCCTGGAATGTTCTTGGACGTCATTTTATACCTCCTGAGGCAAACATTTACATTCAGTTTATAAGACATGTTTATTCTTGTTGGATGTCAGAACATAGCTATAGAACCCAATCTGGTGAAAGACTATGCTGAGTGCTGTCCTCAGTGTACCCTGAATCTGGATACGGCCTTCTGCCTTGATTTCATGCTTTCCCAAATACAATCTACAGTACATGCCAGACATTGTGTTTAAATTGGTCTGTCCTGAGAAAGGACTGCTCTGCTGATAATTAGTATGTGCTTACTGACATTTATTTACATGTTTTTCTGAACTCAAACAACTTTCCTTAGATCATTGCCTTCTTTGTTTCATTCATGTACAGAAGTACATGAGATTGAAGTAAAGTTGGCTGCAGCATTAGACTGTAGTCTGCCCTATTTTTAAGGTTCTCAAATCCCAGGTCTTATAGACAGGTCTGCTTAGGTCAACATAAAGTACCACCAACTTTCCCCATTCTCCCTATACCAAAGCTGGCAGCTCTGTCTTAACCACGGTTCCTTTCTCATTTTCCAAGACTATCTGAGGATGTCTAGGTATCCTTGAAAAGAAAAAAGAAAGAAAAAATGTATATACACATATACATATAGATACCATATCTATATATCTTTATATGTCATATACCTATACATCGTGTATCTACACACACACACATATATATAATTCTGGCTTTGTACTCAATTTGTTACCAAAAATGACCTTGAAATATAGATCTTTCTGCTACTATCTCCTGAGTTCTGAGAGCTCTGGACTGTGGGTGTGCAACACCTCACCTCCTAGTTTATGCACTTCTGGGAACTGAACCCTGGGTGGGCCTCATGTATGCTAAACAAGTACTATTCCAATTGAACTACTCAATCCCAGTCTCTGCAAAGCTCTAAGTGGCTCATTCTTGCTGGCCACAAAGGAGGAGGGTATTCAGTTTCAAGTGGCCCATCCAGGCGAAGCAACACTAAGCAACTGCTCTGTTTTGAAAGTAGACACTGAACACAGGCAGGGCCGGGCTGTGGAATACGTGCACTTAGCAGCAACATATCCATCGACGTCACTGCAGGACATGCCATGACTGCCTCAGTAGGTGCTATGGTCAGGGAAAGGCCAGGATGAGAAGAGTAGAAAGTCTTCAAATAAAAGTTCTAAGGATGTTGAGCTCAGGAGTGAAGAGTGCTTACTGCTCTTGCAGAGGTCCAAGTTTGGTTCCCATTGCCCACACTGGGCTGTTCACAACTACCCGTAGCTCCAGTCCCAGTGGATAAGACTCCCTCTTATGACTTCTGCAGGCATCTGCATACAAGTGCACACACACACACACACACACACACACACACACACACACAAATAAAATTTATTGTTTTTAAAGATCTATGCATTATTTTAATTGTATGTGTATGAGTGTTTGCTTGCATGTATGTAGGTGAACCATGTTCATACAGCACAAGGAAGCCAAAAGAGAACATTGGATCCCTCGGAGTTGTATGTGAAGTGCTATCCGGGGAGGGGCTGGGAACCAAACTCCAGGCCTCTACAAGAACAGTAAGTGCTCCTAACAGCTCAGCCATGTCTCTAGCCCAGTTAAAAACTTTAAAGAAGTACGAAGGTGGTAGCACAGGCCTTTAATCCAAGCACTTGGGAGGCAGAAGCAGGCAGATCTCTGTGAGTTGGAGGTCAGCTTAAACTAAATAGTGAGTTCTAGGACAGCCAGGAGTATGTGGAAAGACTATCTCAAAAACCAAAAAAACCAAAAACAAACAAACAAAAACAACAACAAAACAAACAATAATAAATGCAATTTAAAAGTGCAAAGAAACTGGGGAATATTCTGATACCATGAAACATTCCAGTTTTAACCGAGTTAGAGGTACAACTATATTAATACCCCTGCTATGGTGTCTTTTCTCTAATATATAAGGGAGGACCTTAATTATTGTGTAAAAGCATCTTTCCTTTGTAGAGCACAAAGACTGTACCTAGCACCATAATCTTAAGATTCGGCCGTGGGCTGTCTCACACTAGAGCACAGCCGTGACTTCACTCCTCTCTCTGAGCTGTTTTCCCACCGGCTCTCCTGTCTTACCTTCCTCCTCTCTTCCACCCAGTTTCCAACGAGCACTCTTGTTGAATACTGCTTTTCAATCTGCCAGCTCGGGGTAGAAAACGTCTGAGGAACCTTTGCAGTTGTAAACATGGTAAGGATCTGTCAGGCGTCCGGTTGACTTGGCAGGTTCAGGGGACAGAGAGGTATTGGGGGGTTGTTCGAGTGTTCATCTCCTTATCTGCCAACACTCTGTCCAGCTCAGGAAATTTAAAACCAAGCCTGGAGAGCTCACTTCCCTCCAGGCAGAGTGATGTGACTTGGATTCTCTTTTGTTGACTGTCTCCATGACGACAGACACGGGCCACAGATCCTCTTCACTAGGAGGCAGTTGATTCTGGAGGAGCAGAGCTGGCCCCACATAAAGGCGTCAAACTGAAAAGCACCACCGTGAAAACAGTAGTGAAAGGCCAGGTGTCTCCCGTTACAAGAGGGGCACCACGCTTGCCGCATTTTTGTAACTGGGGTGAGTTGGACTCTTTCTTGAAGGTAAGTTGTTCTAATACTCCTTAATCCTGATATGTGAGTCCATGCTAAGACACTGACAGACAGCCACTCACAGCGCCCCTTGGTGGCTGGTGCCATAATGGTATCTGCTTTGTACTTGAGGACACTGAAGTACAGAGAGGTTCAGGTGCCTAAAGTCACCCAGCTCCCTGGTGGGACAATCGAGACCTCCATTCATTCTAACTCCAGCTTCAGTCTCTGGTTTCCATCCACTTCCTGTCTGTAACTCTGCCTAAGGGGCTTCCATGAAGAATCCTGCATTGTGTTTGCAGCTAATGCAATATGGTTCATTCATTCAGTCTTCATTCATTCATTCCATAAGCGCTTCACATTCTGTGTCCTGGGTGCTAAGGTGAGGTTGCAATGCATTAATGAATAGATCTCAGTTCAGCTCAGTGGGACAGAGCCCCATTTTTGCTTATTCTCTAGGCCAAAGGATCAGGAGCCATCAAGATATCTATCTACAGAGGGCTGGTTCAATACGGTGGAATCTGTCTATATGATGCAATGTTCTATAACTCTTATGAAAGCCTGGTCTAGGGGAATGTTATGTAACTCAGTGGCAGAGCACTTGCCTAACGTGAAAAGTCCCTTAGTTTAAACCCTAGCCAAGGCAGGAAAGAAGAGGGTGAATAGGAGAGGAAGAGGAAAGAGGCAAAGAGAAAAAAGGGGAGAAAGAACAAAGGAAAAGGATTAACCAAAAAAAGATGCACTAATAAATAGAGGAAACTTTAAAAATTAAGTTTTATTTTTTTTCACGTGTATGAGTGTTTGCTTACATGTGTTCCACATCCATGCCTATTGCCCATGGAGGCCAGAAGAGAATGTTAGATCCTCTGGAACTGGAGTTACAGGCAGTTGTGAGCCTCCTCATGGGTGCTGGGAACTGAACCCAGGACCTCTGCAGCAGCAATTAGTGCTTTTAACCACTGGGCCATCTCTCCAGCCCCACTCAGGACCTCTTTATAAACATTATATTGAGTAGAGCTACAACCAGGCTGTGACCTGCAAGAGCAGCTGTGTCTCCTCCGAATGCTGTGAAATCACAGTAGTTGCTTTAAATCTGTCACAATGGGAATATTTACATCACAGAATTGGCAAATGCTGCTGTGAGGATTCATTTTGGTTGTCAATTTGATTGGATTAGAATCCACTAAGCGATATGCCTCTTGAGGGGTTTGGGCAAGTATTTCTAGGAGGGATTATCTGAGGGGGGAGATTGTTTCCCCCCAGTGGGCAGCACCTTTCAATCCTGGCCCAGAGATAAGGAAATCCGGGAGAAAGACAGGGCCACTCATGCCAGCCTCTACTTCTTGCTGCCGAGTGCATCTACCCACTGCTGTGGCTGCTGTACTTCCATGAGAACCCAGTTTCTATGGGCTTCCAGCCAGTGGCTCTCCAGGAGTCTTCCAGGCATTCAGCACCAGACTGAGGCATCCGGCAACATGGACTGAAGGGCCAACAGGTTCTCAAACTCTTTAGCATGTAGACAGCCATTGTTGGACTATCCAGCCTGCATCACATAAGCCAACCGAATAAATCCCCTTTGTGACACATTTTCATTGCATTGGTTCTGTTCCTCTAGAGAACCCTGGCTAATACAAGCTGTACACTGAGGTATATCGACTGACTTTTGTTTCTCAGACAGCTTCTGATACTTGCCATATTAAAAATTGAAACAGAAATCTTAAATAGGCTTATTACTTATGAAATAAGAAAAGCAAATGACATAATTAACTTTGTTTCCTCAAGCAAAAATGTGTGAGAAGAATGGCATGGTTTTATGCATTCATTTTTTGGCAAGCATGTTTAATGCCTGAGCTTGATAAGAAGCAGTTGAATTCTCACTCATTCTTCTGCATTCATTTGTTGTGATAGTGTTTTGTTCAAAGAAAGGAAGCACACTTCATATCCTTGCATATATACATAGCTAGGAGAGAAGCCCTTACATAACCCTTGCAGCTAACTGCAAGTTCTGTTTGCTTTGAGACTGAGTCTCACTATGTACTTCTGGCTGGCCTGGAACTCAATCCATGGATCAGGCTGGCCTTGAACTCATAGATCCACTTGCTTCCGACTGACTCCTGAGCACTGGGATTAAAGGCTTGCCCCACAGCATCCATCGAGTAGGTATGTACCCCCAGTTCCTGAAACATCCACTCATCGTAAATTCCCTTCGACCAGTTCTGAATTTTGTGCTAGTGAGCTGACTAAGCACACTCCTAGATAGAGTCAGAGCCAGGGGCCAGAGTTTGAAGGCTGAATTAATCACAAGTAGCTAATGATGTTTTCAGCCATTTCTGTATAACACCTGAAAAGCTAGAAGTGGATGGGTTCAGGGAGCTTCTGGGTTGGCAAGCACATCCAGGATACCCCCAAGTCCCCCCTTTCCCTTAGAAACACCTGGACCGGTGGCACTTTTTGGATCTTGCCCACATGCATGATCTGAAGAGTTACAAACAAGGGCCAGTGTGATGGCTTGTTGGTCTGAGGCACTTTCCAGTGACAGCCTGAATTCTGTCCTAGGACTGCTTGGTCTTACGGGCTGCAAGAATGTATTATAGAGATTTAACTGTGTATTAAAGCCATACTTTGACGGGCCAAGGGTCTGTCAAATGGGAAGCCATTTATCATGGAATATTTGGTGTTATACAGCCTTATTATTCCAGCTGTCTTCTGCTATGAAATTCTTGCATGCCCCAATATTCCCAGACCATTTGGCAAACAGTTCAGCTCCTCAGACCTGCTGAAACTTCTAGGTAACTAACTCCCTCCTGCCCCCAGCCTAGGAGCCAAGCAGGCTCCTAGATGCATAGCTTTGTTTCTTGTGCAAATGGAGCTAATACCATCTCCTTCCCTCAGGCCTAGGAACAGGACAGAGAGATTGACTGAGGACAACAGGGCTTTTTGCATAACCAAGTACAGTAAGGACCGGAGTGGAATTCCAGAGGAAGGACAGAACCCAGAGAGAAGAGAGGATGGTAAAGCAGATCTGTGGTAGAGTTTTTCAGGGCCAGGGGTAAGGAAGGATATAGATGGAGGATGAAGGAATAGAGGACGAAGATGAGGTGAAAAGCATAGGAGCTTACTAAAACTATGAGGACAGGAAAACTGGGCACAGAGAGGAGCTGAATGTGAGGACTGAAATGATAAATGATAAATGGCACCGGTGGCAGTGTTGGCTACCACAAGGAAAAGTCACAGTCATGACAGAACCCAGTATTAGTATTAGAGCTTTATTAAGAGGAAGTGGGGTGGGGAGTGGGGGGGACAACAGAACCAGGCCTGGGGAGGGAAGCATGCGCAGAGAGAGGGAAGATGACTGGAGAGAAAGCAGAGCAGAGGAGAGAGAAGGAGAGAGAGAGAGAGAGAGAGAGAGAGAGAGAGAGAGAGAGAGAGAGAGATGGGGCCTGAGTCACGGCCCTTTAAGGCACAGGTGGCCCCACAGAGCTACACCACGCATGCACTGACTGCAAGACCACATCGGAGTCACCAGCGCACACTGATCACGTAAGATGCAAGACCCTTTGCTTAACTCCTGAACTGCACATGTGCGGTCATGCTGCTGGAGCGCAGCAGAATCCTAACAAGGACAGGGCTGAAGCTGTACAAATAGAATTTTGTCATAGAGGAATAAAGTTAACGGACTAAAGAGCATGGTGTACATAGATTCCTCTCCCTCAGATACCCCTCGCCATATGTAGCGTCTTTCCAGGACTCTGGGAGGAATTTTCTCAGGGCAGGAACTTGGGAAAATTCCATTATTCATTAGCTTGGTTGCTGGAGAGACCTGATGGTCTTGGTTTATCCTCTCGTTGCCATACTTTAATTCCCTCCTGCATCTCTGACTTCCCATGTGAAGTCATTTTTCTTTTCTTCTGCAGAATAAGTTTCCTTTTTGATTCAATTCTGATTGCACCAAACTTCCTCTGTTTTTTTTTTTTTTTGTTGTTGTTGTTTGTTTGTTTTGTTTTTTAATCTGGAAACATCCTCTTTGTCTTACTTTGAAGAGCATTTTTATTTAACACAGAATTCTTGTTGATGGTTAATTTTGCTCATACTTTGATAGATCATTCCACCTTTCCTGACTTTTATTGGTATTTCTGAGAAAATAACAATCAAACTACTAATTTTTCTTAAATTTTAAATGTTATTATTTTAGTTTGTGTGTGTGATGTCCATGTTTGAACATGTGTACATCAGTTCTTTCCTTCCACTCTGTGTCCTGAGGATCAAAGTCATGTTTCAGGCTTTTGTGTCAAACATTTAGCCTGATCCTTCCCGTTAATTATTTTAAGGTAGTTGGGTTTTGAGTTGTTTTTTTATATCTGTGTGTGTGTGTGTGTGTGTGTGAGAGAGAGAGAGAGGGGGGGGGAAATATGCACAAGAGAGTGTAGATGCATTTATGCTACAGCAGCATGAGGAGGTTAGAGGGCATCTTTCCGGAGTTCTCTCCTCCCACTTTGCTAAGGCAGAGTCTCTCTTGTTTCTGTCCTGTCCCTTTTTGTACTCCAGGCTAGCTGACCCTCAAGATTCCCAGTGATTCTCGGGTCTTCACCGCCCATCTCACTGAAGGAATACTGGGATTACAGATGTGTGCCACCACATCTGGTTTTTATTTTATTTATGTGTGTAAGTGTTTGTCCTATGTATATGTGTACCATGTGTGTATCTGGTGCCCACAGAAGTCAAAAGAGGGTGTCTGATCCCCTAGAACTGGAGTTACAGAGGGTTGTGAGCCACCATATGGTGATGGGAATCAAACCTGGGTCCCCTGCAAGAGCAGTAAGTGCTCTGAACTGCTGAGCATTCTCTCCAACCTACATCAGGCCTTTCATGTGCAGTCTGAGGATCAAACTCAAGTTGTTAAGCTGATGCTGCAGACACTTTAACCACGGAACCATCTCACCAACCCAGTGGGTGGGTTTTTGTTTTGTTCAATGTTTGTTTATTTATTTATTTTTGGTTTTCGAGGCTGGGTCTCTCTATGTAACTTCTGGAACTCATTCTGTAGACCAGACAAGCCTTGAACTCACAGAGATCCTCCTGCCCCTGCTTCCCAAGTGCTGGGATTAAAGGCGTGCGCCACAAGCCCAACACTTATTTTCAATCTTCTCTCTTTGGTTCTCTGCAGCTTCATTATGGTCTATTTGGGGTGAATTACCTTATACTACTTGTGTACTACTTTGATCTGTGGATAAACATTTTCAATTGTTCAGGAAGCTTTCTGTTCAAGTATCATATCCACCACCCTTCCCCTCCCTTTCTGGGACAGCAATATGCCCCTGTCTTACTTTATCACTGTATCCCCAGGACCCTGTGCCCTCTTCGTTATTTTCTATTCTTCTGTCCCTTCGTGTTGATTCAAACAGTTTTACCTAGAGTCCACCACACACATTGTCTTCTTCAGAGATGTCCAATAGAAAATAAAACCTGTATGCACCCAAGTCTATGGTACAAATCTGTAATTCTCGACATTCAGAAGGCTGAGTCAGGAATATAAGTCTAAGGCAAGCCTGGGCTAAATTTTCCAAAAATAAAATGTGTTTGATTCACACACACACACACACACACACACACACACACACACACACACACACAGAGAGAGAGAGAGAGAGAGAGAGAGAGAGAGAGAGAGAGAGAGAGATTACCATGTTGCTTTTACAGTTTTGATTTTTTAAATATTTTTTTTGCTTTCCAAAAGTTCAAGTTACTGTTTGTAATGTCCTAGCCTGGTTTTCAAATTCAGGTTTTTATCTTCTTGAGCATGCTCAAATCCTCAGCCGACCTGTGAGACAATCATGTATCTTTCTTCTTCCCAACTGCAGGTTTCCCCTCCCTCCATTCCTCCCAGTCCCTCTCTCTACTTCCCCTCTCCCCCAGATCCTCTCTCCCAGATTCATTCCTTTCCCTTGTGTGTGTGTGTGTGTGTGTGTTGGGGAGCACGCCTCCTAGGGGTGTCAACTGAACATGGCATCACAAGACTAGGCACACACCCTCATTTCAAGGCTGGACGAGGCAACTCAGTAGGAGGAAAAGAGTCCCAAGCACAAGCAAAGGAGTCAGAGACACCCCCACACCCACTGTCAGGAGTTCCATCAAAACCCCAAACTGCACAGCCATAATGTATATGCAGAGGATCTAGCAGAGATTCACACAGGGACTGTGTTTTTTAAAAGTTTTAATTTTATTTCACGTGTATGTTTGGGTGCCAGCATGGGTGTGTGAGCACCATGTGCATGCAGTCACTACAAAGACCAGAAGGAGGTGCTAGATCCTGAGTCCCAGAACCCAATTCAGGTCCTCTGCAAGAGCTGTTCAAACTCCTAACTGCTGAGCTGGCTCTCCAGCCCCTTCATCTCCCTCCCTTCATCCCGTTCTTCCTTCCTTTTTCATAATTTCAGCAGATTCTTATTACCAGTGCCCCCCCCACCTTTTTCTCCTCTGCTTGATACTGTAAAAGTTATTCATGAAAGTGATTTAAGGTTGAGAATGACACTATCTTCCTCCAGACTTGATTTTTCAACCACCTGAGAAGTTAGGGGCCACTTTAATTCAAACAAGTTACTGTGTAATCAGAACAACATGTGCTCGGGACTATGGAAGAGGGATTGCAGTGTGTCATGCTCTAGTGCAGAGGCAATTCAGAGAAGATAACATCTACAGCAAGGCCTAAGAGGTGAACACTCCATTGACTTCTCCTTCTGCTCCAAGTGGCCTAGAAAAGAACCCATTCACCCACCAGAGGCTTTGCTGTGAATCTGATAGCCAGCACCTCTCTAACTGAGTCTGATGAAAACATGGACTCTAATCACAGTTCCCACTGAGCGAGTAAGCATTCCTGATATGAACATCAAGGTACACTAGAGATGAGCAAGCCCTTCTGTTGGCAAGCAGGAAAACTAAGAGGTTAAGAGGGCAGGTAAATGACCGTCTGCCTGCTGGGGGGCCTAGCAAACACAGCAAGAGAGGCCAGAACCTGTTCTCACTGCTACCATCTTCTCTTTCCCTTTTGCGTGGCTTAAACTCATTATTTGGGAAGGCTAACCTTGAGCACTGGGACCCCCCTGCCTCTACTTCCTGAATGTTCTACAAGGATTACACGTGTGGACCATTGTGCCCAGTGTTATTTGACCACGAGACTGTGCACACTGGGTAAGTATTCCAGAAACCAAGTCACTTCCCCAGTGCCAGAAAGTGTCCTTCCATTAATGGTTCTGTTGGGGCTGGAGAGATAGATGGCTTAGTAAGTATGTATTGTTCTTGCAGGGGATTTGAGTCCAAGCACTGCCTAAAACTCCAGTCCCAGGCAATCTGAAGCCACTGACCTGCAATGGCACCTGCACTCACATGTACATAAACTCTCCCACACCCACATGCACACAATCAAAAATAATAACAATAAATTTTTAAAGCAACGGCTCTGTAGTGGTGGCATAAGCAGAATATTGTTTCGTTTTAATAGAGACTGCCCCTTGTGTTTTTGTTTGTAGGGTTTGGTTTGGTTTTGTGTGCTGGGGATTGAACCCAGGGCCTTGCTCATGCTAGGCAAGTGCTCTGCCAGTGAAGCAGCTCCCCCTCCCTTCTTTGAGGATTTCTCGAGGACTAGAAATACTTCGAAACTGAATGCTAGGCCCTGTCCTTTCCGGATCCAACCTTGTACAGCAATTTTCAGAACCAGTTGTGGCACTGGAGCTCGGAGTTTGGCCCAGAAAACAGAACAAGCCCTGGCAGCTTGTGCAGGGAGGAGCTGGCTCTCTGACTCCAGGCATCCTTTGCTTTGTAAGATAAAGGCAAGGATGGCAGAGGTAAAATGCTAACTACTGTCTATTGGAGCTAGGGGCTGTGACAACCTTAACTCAGGCTGGTAGGCTTGGCAGCAGCTGCGTTTACCCACTGGGCCATCTCACTAGACCCAATGATTGATCTTGGGTGAGATTTAGAGTAACTATGGAAACAACTATCTGGGCGTGGCTAGGAGAGGATTTCTGGATTAGCATAGTTGAATGAAGGAACACCATTCCATAGATTGGGGATCTAGACTGAAGGAGAAAGAGAAAGGGAGTCAGGGCTGGGGAGGTGGCTCAGTGGTGAAGAGCACTTTCTGCTCTTCCAGAAGACCTAGGTTTGGTTCCTAGCACCCATGTTGAACAGCTCCTAACTCCAGCTCCAGGGGATCCCACTGGCTGGCTTCCTTGGGCACCTGCACTCACGTGTACATATATCTACACACAGATACATCCATATATAATTAAAAAAAATAATAAACAAAACTAAGTAAATCTCTTTACTAAATTAGATTTCTAAGACGAATTGTTGTCTGAAATAGCACATGGACAACATGAAGAGAATAATGTATTTTATGTAATAGTGTTTTCCAAAATCATCTCTCAAAATAATATATATTTTCTATAGGTGCATATGTAAATATGGAGAAGCAGGTTTTAAGGGATTTGCAATATCACATTAAAAAAATCAAAGTAGCTGGGTGGAGGTGGCACAGGCCTTTGATCCTGGCCCTTGGGAAGCAGAGACGTGCAGCCTGGTCTACAGAATGAGTGGCGGCACAGTTACACCCTACACAGAAACACCCTGTCTGGAAAGACAGAAACAAAAACAAATACATAAATAAAAAAAAAAAAATCAAAGCAGGAGCCAGGCACACAGAATCTGTTCCCAACACTCAGGTTGGGCAGTTCACAACTGCCTGTAACTCAGTTCCAGGAGATCTGATGCCCTCTTCTTCGGCCACCCCCAGGCACTGCATATGTGATGCACATACATCATACATGCAGGCAAACCTTCGTACACATAAAAATAAGTAAATCTTATTTTTTTTTAAAGTAAAGGTTAGCCGTATTTCTAATATTTTAAGGTTTGACTTAAAAGGAAGATGTATTCATGTGTCACTAATGTAGCTGGAAAGTGTTTGGTTTTTGGCACCGCACTTAGGGTCTCAAGCATGCTGGACAAGCCCCTACAGCTGAGTCACACCCTCTGCCATCTGGGGTCAGAGAACAGAACAGCCGCTAGATAGACTTAGAGGCCAGAAAATGGTGGCACACACACCTTTAATCCTAGCATTCTGGAGGCAGAGATCCATCTGGATCTCTGTGAGTTCAAAGCCACACTGGAAACAGCCAGGCATGGTGACACGCGCCTTTAATCCCAGGAAGTGATGACAGGAAGCAGAAAGGTATATAAGATGTGAAAACCAGGAACTAGATTCTGTTAAGCTTTTAGGCTTTTGAGCAGCAATTCAGCTGAGATCCATTTGGATAAGGACTCAGAGGCTTCCAGTCTGGGGAAACAGGATCGGCTGAGAAGTTGGCAAGGTGAGGTTAGCTGTGGCTGGTTCTGTCTCTCTGATCTTTCAGAATTTACACCAATACCTAGCTCCCAGGTTTGTTTTTATTAATATGACCTTTTAAGATTCACGTTACAATATACCAAGCTCTAAAATTTTTCCCTGGGGAGGAGTTTGCATCTCTGTCTCACTGAGGTTAGCTTTGGCCATGTGCCTGTTCTGGCCATGTGAGCAGAAGCCATGCACATCCCTCAGAGCAGAAATCTGAATAGATGGATGAGGATTACCATACTTTTTTCCTTTTGCCACAAGACCAAAGATGTTTTGCCTAGAGACTGCCCCTTACCCTACTGGGGGGGGGGCGGTATGGGGGTGGGAGTGAAACTCCTCTTCGACCTATGAAGGTAGTGCAGTGTAAGAAATAGATGATTGCTGTCATAGCCTCGGGAACTGTGTTTGCTAACCTAGGGATAAGATGAGCGAGCAAGCAGTTACTCAGCGCAGAGTTCAAGGGAACAAAGAGATAAGGGCCAGAGAATCTTGTTTGTCACAGACAGTGGAGGCAAAGTGGGATGAAGAGCAACATAGATAAACTTGACTATCTTTAATAGGTTCCAAATTCTTCTATCTCAATTGTCTGCTGACCAAAGAAAGCAACACGGTGGGCTTGGAGTGTGGCTCAGCAGGTCAAGTCTAGCATGCATGAAGCCCTGGGTGTGGTTCCCAGCACTGTATAACTCAGATATGCACGCTTGTAATCTCTGCTCAGATAGGAGAATCAGAAATTCAAGGCCATCCTTGGCTATAGAACAAGTTCAAGGCCAGGTTAGAACACATAAGACCCTGTCTGTGGAGGGGAAAAAAAGCATCTTGGGATCCAGCTCTCTGTCCTTTATCAGATGGTTCTGATCATAAGCTAACAGGCAGGGCTTGCTAGAGACGTATTTGGAATTTACTGAGAAAA
The DNA here is from genome assembly GCF_004664715.2 of Peromyscus leucopus. NCBI lineage: Eukaryota > Metazoa > Chordata > Mammalia > Rodentia > Cricetidae > Peromyscus > Peromyscus leucopus. The sequence continues at coordinate 144,687,013 of NC_051064.1, forward strand.
CACTCTCAACTTGAAGTGTCGGGGCCTAAAAGTATATGGGTTTCCACATTTCCTAAGCACTCTCAGCTGGCCACCTTAGTAGTAATCCAAGGGGGCTCCTATGGTGGCCAAAGCCATCCAGTCTCGGAAAGAGCTATAGTCAAGAAAGCAGAGGACCCACAGAGTAAAAATACTTGATGTTTTCAGGCTAACTCAAGTCAGATAAAATCTGATGCCTGTCTATGAGGAATGACTCAAGATGACAGGCTTGGTGTCTCCTTTATTTTAATGAATAATAGGAAAGAAAAGGACTTCTTTTCTTGGCTAATAGGCCACTGGGTATAACCAAAAGTTTTCCTGTCAGGCTGTGATGTACCGTGCCCACTGGGGGCACCACGTTTAATCAATCGACTGGCTTTGAGTTGCACTGGGAGAAATCAAGAAATTGGTGTTATTAATCTCTCAGAGCCCCAGTTCCCTCATTTTAAAGGTGATTTTGAGAACATTGGATACAATGGTTCATATCTGTAATCTCAGCAATGGGGAGGCTGAGGAAGAAGGATCAGTGTGAGTTCAAGATCAGCTTGGATTGCATAGTAAGTTTTAGGCCAGTCTATGCTATAGGGTATGAGTCTGTCTCTCCAAAATAATACTTACTTTGAAGCCAAGCATGAAGCAAAAGGATCATCACAAATGGTGAGACCCTGTCTGAAATTAAAATGGAAACAAAGAGAGAAAGGAAGGAAGGGAGGGAGAGAGAGAGAGAGAGAGAGAGAGAGAGAGAGAGAGAGAGAGAGAGAGAGAGAGAGAGAGAGAGAGAGAGAGAAAGAGAGAGAGAGAGGAGTACTCACTTTGTAGAACTGGTGTAAGGAACAAAGAAGTTGAATACTCTGCACACAGGAGGTGGCCCTCATGAATGCGTTGCAATGATGACAGAAATGAATGGCTTAGCAGAAAGGTGTACAGGTTTGCTACTAGGGTCCTCAGCCACCTACTAAGGTAAAAGTCCTTTGTCTTTCTCTTGATCTACAGAAGGAAGACATTGTAGAAATGCACCCTCAGCCCTGAGATGTCACCAGCCATTTCTACTGGCCAGTCTTCCAGCAGCTTATCAATTTTACCTCCTCCCAATAGAAGAGACAAGCTCCCATCTACCTGGAAGGCCAATCCATACTCCGTGTGCCTCCAGTGACTGGAGTAACACAGCACAAAAGCCACTCCAGTCTGAAGACCTATTCAGTCTCAACTCAAAGGACTGTCTCAGGGAGGACCGTGCTCCCAGGATTTCATTGCTTCCTACAATATCTGTTTTCAGTGGCTAGTTCCTATTTTTCTCCAAAGCCAGCCACCTGCTACCCAGTTATGAATAGCTCAACAAGTCACCCATGAGAATTCCTTTCTGACCATATTTAAGCACAATGAACTGAAAGCAAGTTAAGGCATGCCTGGATTCCATTGTGAGTGGACTTGGATGCTGGCCTTTGAAAGGTGCTGGTCAACAAGGGCAAATCTTCCTAAAGATAGGAGGACCACGTGGTCATCTCCTTCAAAGGAATTTTTACTTCCAAGGGGCAGTTGATCATCTTATCTCTGGCACCTATTGCCACTTCCATGAACTTAATTCATTGGGCCTCTATTCACTTCCACAGTAGAGTGAATACTAATATCCACCCAATAACCATCTAGCTTTCCGCTAGGAAAGCACTCATTGCTTCCCCACCCTCATCTGTGACTCAGTCCAAGTACCAGGGGAGGTTGTTTCATATTTGTTGTGGAATATTATTTTAAGATTTATGCTGGAACATTTGTTTAATGCAAAGATGTGTTGCATTCTTTTATGCTGCATTTGTCTAACTCTGTGAAGTTGTGTTACTTTGCCTGTCTAAAACACCTGATGGTCTAATAAAGAACCAAATGGCCAATAGCAGGGCAGAGAAAGATTAGGCCAGGCTGGCAGGCAGAGAGAATAAATAGGAGGAGAATCTGAGATAGAAGATGGAGTGAGAAAAGAAGGGGTCAGCCACACAGCTGCACAGCCAGACACAGAATAATAAGGGGAAAAAAGATATACAGAAATAGAGAAAGGTAAAAGGCCAGAGGCAAAAAGTAGACAGAATAATTTAAGAAAAGTTGGCAAGAAACAAGCCAAACTAATGCCAGGCACTTATAAGAAAGAATAAGCTTCTGTGTGTGATTTATTTGGGAGCTGGGTGGTAGGCCCTTCAAAGAACCAAAGAGTACAAATCAACCAACTATACATACTCTACTCCAAGGATAGCATAGACCTAGTACTGAACAGTCAGAAATTTCTATTCCCTTGTTTGTAACCACCACACACAACTCAGAAAAACACAAGAAACAGTAAATTGCTATGACATTTTTGTTGAGACTGTTGAGGAAAAAAGGATATACCCATAAAAATGAACATAACTCTTAGCAGGGTATTGTTAAGGGCCACCATATAGAGAGATGAAAACATCAGCGAGGAGCAGAGAAGGGCAGAGATAAGAGAGGGCAAGCTAGTGCTCTTATCTTAGAGCCCCTACATCAGGCCCCACCTGATTTATACCTGACACTCACAGCTACATATGCCAATCCATTTTACATCTACTTGGGGCAATATGCATTAATTCTTTGTCTTAGAACAAATAGTCTGCACTATCATATCTGTTCCCTTGGCTCTCTTTAGAATTCCCACTTGAATTCAAGTGGTCTGAGTTTGGTTGCACTCAAGCTTCCCTCCCACTCTGGTCTTTTAATATTTATAATGTTACTTTAGGGTTGTTTGTTGGGAATTCAACCCCGATACCCAGAACTTCCAAGTTCCCATAGGCACACAATTCTGGCAGTTTTTATTCATCTTATCTAGGAGTCCTGTACCATGGGGAATCTGTTCGCTGTCTCATAGCTTTCAGCTTAAGCAAGCTGGGCACCCAGAGATTGTCATCACCACCCACCACCCAACAAACTTGGGCATCACAGTTCTACATTCTGAGCCACACTGGCAGAGCCTAATGAGACTATACACAACACACCTGTTTTCTTCAAGGTCAAGTCAACCAGATACACCTATCATACAGTCTCAATCAGCCTAGACAGCCTGACTTCTAGCTAAGAGGATTATGGAAAGCTTCATGTATAAATTCAGTCTCTCAACCAGATGCTGAAGATGGTCAGCTCAGATTTTCCCCAAAGAGTGAACAAGGACATAGAGCCTCACTCCATTCTCTTCAGCCTGTCTCCTCTCTACTCATCATAAAGAGCATACATTGTATTCTTCTAGGACCCAGACTAGGTTGATGGAGCCACCACAGGAAGGAATGAGGGTCACAACTTTCTAATAAACTGGGTAACCACATCCATAATTCTTGAAGAGCAAGGGAAGCTCAAGAAGCCAAAGTCAAGGGTATTAAGCACTCCATGGAAACCATCCTCCATATGATACCACGTCACAGGCACCCCCAGATCTTCCAGCCTCTTCTTGTATAGGAGTGAATGGTCCGGAGAAGGTCATACTCACAGCTCACAATGCAGGTTTCTGGGAGCTGAGATACTATATCATCTTCTGCAATGAGGGGTGAGCATGTTGTGTTCAGTATGACATTTACCTCCTGGTAAGCATCTTCATTCACAGGCCCTGGGGGTATGCATTGGTAGCCTCGCTTCTTAAACCTCTCTGGGATGTTTTCTGAGCCCAACCACTTTCTGTATTTCTCCCAGATTTCCAGAGGCAAATGGGCGCGGTTCTTGATGACGCTTTTCCAGGAAGTCTTCACGTCTAGGTGACAACAGTAACAGTAGAAGGCCATATTCCAAGAGAGCAGTGGGATGTTGGCATTCTGTTGGTAAGAAGGGCCCCCAAAGTCGATGGTTTGCAGTGAGGAGTAGATCAAAACCTGAGCCCGGATCCGAGGAAGATCTGCCTGGTTCACAAATGTTTGACAAACCACAGTGGCTGCATTCCCTCCTACGCTGTCACCGCAGACCACTACCCGAGCTGGGTCCACTCCATACACATGCAATGATTTCAGAAACTGGGTGGTGGCTGCCACGCAGTCCTCTTTCATTACTGGGTACTTGTACTGGGGAGACTTTCGGTATCTAAAGAGGAATGAAGGACCATAGATTATGCTCAATGCTTACTCAAACCCAAAGAACCCTTGTCTAACGTCTTATATCTCAAATCCCTTTTTGAAGCCTGAATAGGAGGAGATAGGCAAGGACCCAAACACATAGTAGACATAAAGCCTTCTTGCTTGCCATTTAGCTCAGAGGAAGCAATTGCCATCCACTGAGAATGGATGGGATGTTGTTTAGATGTTTCAGTGGCACTGTAGGCTTTAGGCAGAGGAGATGTTACCTGTCTGCACGGACAGGGCTGTTAGACCTAAGGAATTCTTCCAAACAAAATCAAAGTGCCACCCTCATTCCCATCAGCTCCAAAAGACAGGGTTAAATGATGCCTTTATCCACAAATATTTCATGCACTAAGGAAGGGGGTCTAGTCCACTATCCCTCTCTCCTCCATTCCTTGCTTCTCCTTAGTGGGTTCTCACAGCCCAGCCCTCCCCCATTCTCCTCACCAAATCCATCTGCTTCAGGTTCAACCTTCAGACCCCATCACTACAAATCAGGGCTATCTGCCTATGTGCTCCCATTGTCCCCTTCCTTACCCGACTGCCACAACAACAGAGTCACAGTCCTTGGACAAACGTAAGCATATGCTATGGTGGGTTCCTAGAAAACAAAATCAAACATCACATTTACTAGGACATTTTCCTTCAGCCTTCATGGCCATTCTCCTATTGTAAATAGAGTGCCCGAGTTAGCTGAGAAGGTCATAAAGTAGCTTCTGACTGTTGAGTAAATATCCTTCCAACTTCTTACTGTTTTGCTTCTGTGAGCTACAAGGACAATGTTCTCCAAGATGCCCATGACCTGATGTACTCTACCACTTATCAAAAACATCCAAAAGTGAATCGATTGCAGTGGCTCAGTGTGTGATAGTGGTATTCTCATATCAATTTAAGAACAGGCCAGACCATTGCATAATATGCCACCAAAGTGATCTGTGCCTACTCATGGCCCTGGGCTTTCTTGGTCATAACAGTAGACTGTCTACCAGGGAGAATGACCATCCTTATTTTAAGACTTACTTTATTTTTACTTGTGTGTATGTGTTGTGCACACATGTGTGAAGGTGTCCATGGACACCAGAAGAAGGAGCTAGATCACTTGGAGCTAGAGTTACAGGCTAGAGTTGTATGATGCCCCAGATGAGTACTAGGAACTAAACTTGGGTCCTCTGGAAGAGCAGAAAGTGTTCTTAACTACAGAGCCATCTCTCCAATTACCACAAAATGACCATTCTTTCAAGCCCATTTATCAGGGTGACAGGGGGCTTGAAGAAGCCAGAAGAAAGGCTTTCTTACTCAAGCTCCCCAGGATGGTTCCACCACCATGGAAGAAGATGATGCCAGGCCTAAGGGTAGAGGAGGATTCCTTGGGCTGATATAGTTTCACAGGGATTGTCCCAAAGCGAAGATCTGTGACCACAACATCAGGATCTCTCTTGAGTGGCTTCAGATCATGCACAAAACTGGCAAACTGGGGTGCATAACACAGTCCCAGCTTCTCAAAAATCATCCCCTGTCAGAGAGAGAAGAGGCAATGGGTTGAGAAGGATTATGAATCAGTCATTTTACATGCAGCCTGAAGCCTGTCAGACACGTTACCCTCCCCAGGTGCCAAGAAGAAGCTTGGGAAATATTGATCAGACTCGACCACAGACCTCCTGCATTTCCTCCCTCTCTGAACATGCTCATGAGGCACCTGCAGTTAAATCCACACCTACCTAGGCCATGTGGCTCCATCACCAGACCCACTCCTCCCAATCATACTCTTCCTAGACACTTAACATGCCAAACATGACAAACCAGGCTTCTGGCCAACCCTTTTGAAGACACCTGCTCTACCTGGCATATGGACATGGTCTTCTCTCCAGGGAAGACACCCTGAGTCTCCCAAATATTGATTGCTATGGAGGTGATGTTTTTGAAGAGGGAAAGAGGGGTGTTTTCTTATTTTTCTATGGCATCTACTGAAATATTTTTCGAAAATATGTGATGTGAAAGGTGTTTCTTTTTAGGAAAATTAAGAATGAAGGGGGAAGTCAGAAGGTGTACGTGTTTGACTGGGGTCAGCGATATCAATGTTGATTGTTGCAAATGAGGCTTCTTCAGGTTATTGTGTTATCTTTGAGATCTAGCTAAAGGTTTTAAAAATAAATATAAATGTTAATAAACAACAACATCCTTCTATATCCATAGCCTCACTCAGCCATCATCAGAGATGCTTCCTCCTGCAGGAGATGGGAATGAATACAGAGACCCACAACTGGGAAATGTGCAGAAAGCAAGAGACCTTGGATGGGATGTCTCCATCAAAACCCTCCCCTGAGGGCTCAGGAGGAAGGGGAGACAGAAAGACTGTAACAGCCAGTGGGGATAGTCATATCTTCCAGGCAGAACAGGACCAGCGTACATACAAACTCACATAGACTGTGCACAGCAGCATGCACAAGGCCTACACATATCCGTGCTAGATAGGGTCCCGGTGCTCAGAGGGGAAATAAACACAAGCCCCATCCCTAACCAAGACACCATCTACAATTGACAACCACTCCAAAAGGAAAAATGAGTTGTCTCCATTGGAGTCTCAATGGGTATACAAGCCACACTTTAGGGCAGTTCCACACCCAGAAGTGGATGGGCAACACAAAATAAACTCAATGATGTTTTTGGAGATGTTTTGTTTCATAATACTTTGGCCTTTTGTTATTAACCTTGCTTGTATTTCGATTATCTATTATGGTTTCCAATTTTGTGTTTTTATGGTGTGTGTGTGTGTGTGTGTGTGTGTGTGTGTCTGTGTGTGTGTGTCTGTGTCTGTGTATGTCTGTGTTTGTGTGTGTGCTTTTCCTGCTTTTTCTTTGTTTTTACCCCCTTCCCGTTTTTCTTTTCCTTCCTTCCTTCCTCCCTCCCTCCCTCCCTCCCTCCTCCCTCCCTCCCTCTTTCCCTCCTTCCCTCCCTCTCTCCTCCTCCTCCTCCTCCTTCTTCTTCTTTCTCTCTCTCTCTCTCTCTCTCTCTCTCTCTCTCTCTCTCTCTCTCTCCCTTTATTTTTTTTTCAGGATAGGGTTTCTCTGTATAGTAGCCTTGGCTGTCCTGGAACTTGCTCTGTAGACCAGCTGGCCTCGAACTCAGAGATCCACCTGCCTCTGCCTCTCAAGTGGTGGGATTTAAGGGGTGCATCACCTCTGCCTGGCTTCCCTCTGTTTTTCTGTTTGTTTTGCTTTATTCTTGTTTGTTTGTTCTTCATTGGCCTGTTTGTTCTCTAAAGATAGAGAGAAAGGAGGCATGGAGTCTAATGAGTGGGGAAACAGGGAAAATCTGAGAGATGAGGGAGAGAAAGCCATGATCAGAATATACTGTATGAAAAAAACATTCAAATAAATAAGTGGGCATTCCCTGGATCTTTCCAGTAGTTTCTAGTCCTCAACCACAATCATTTGGGCTCTGATTGAAGCCTGTGGACTCACCTCAGAACATTTTTTTGTGTGTATAGTGTGTTGGGTGTGTGTGGTGTATGTACTTATTAATGTAGGTGTATGCATATCTGTGTGTGTATGAGGAGATCAGAGGTCAACACTGGGTGTCTTTCCTTGATTGTGTCATGTTTATTTATTCAGTAATTTATTATTTTAGTGCATTTATTTATTTGTGGATATGTATGGGTATGCATGGGCCACAGCACATGTGCAGAGGTCAGAGGATAACTTGGCGGAGTCTGATCTGTCATCCCACCATGTGGGGCCCAGGGATAGAACTTGGGTAACAACTGACATTAGCCACTGTGCCATTTCACAGACCTGTCTAGTTTATTTTTTGAGAAAGTGTCCCTTACTGAACCTGAAATGTATCTCATCAATTGGACTTGGTTGGCTGGCCAATGAACTTTAAGGACTCACTTGTCTCTGTGCCTCCCTCCCTCTGTCCCCCAGGCACAGGCTCACACCATCATTCTCAGTTCTATGCTTCGCTCCAGGATCTGAAGTTCCCATGCGTGAGCAGTAGGCCCTTTATGGACTGAACTATCTTTCAAGCACCATAGAACATTCTTTAAAATACATAATAAATACACGAAATCCATCCAGGAAGGCAGTTTCATATGCATATAGCCATCAGACAAATGACATGTATGACGTAACGATTGCACATGCCTGAACAAAACAAGCAACGGCTGCTTTCAGCACCCTGGTCTCAGATGAGTTAAGGCCACCACTTCCCATGTGTGCAGCACATGAAATAATCCTTCAGTCAAAACATCTGTGACTCCTCTCTTGGGAGAGTTACAGTTCTGCCCTGGGGACTGTGTTCTGCAGATCCACAAGTTCCTGACCCCCAGTGGCAGTAGACACTACAATCAGCAGTTAGCAGTGAAAAATAGGGTAATTTGTATCCTTTTCATCAAAGATATGGGTCTCTTGCATTCTAACCCTTGAGTAAGCAAGCTTATGTCTCCCTCTCTGCCTTGCTATGCTTTTCTCCTGGGCCTGGCCCCTGTATGAAGCTCTCTGTAGCTGGAGTCCTATTGAACTTCCTTAACACTGGCTAGCCTCTGCTCTCTGCTATCTTGGCTGCAAGCTCCCTGGAGGCAGACTCCTCCTTCCTTCCTTCCTTCCTTCCTTCCTTCCTTCCTTCCTTCCTTCCTTCCTTCCTTCCTTCCTTTTCTTCTTCCTTCCTCCTTCTTCTTCTTCTTCTTCCTCCTCCTCCTTCTTCTTTTTCACCTATACCTGAACTCAGATCCTGGACTGGGACAGACAGTGGTTGCATAATACACCATTACAAGAAGAATCAACAGTAACAATGTATGATGTATAAGGAGGCCTTACCCTAGCCCAGATGTTGCAATCTGCCCTCTGGATAGTTCAACTCAACTCTGGGATCCTTGAGAAATGCTATGCAGTAGGGGCTGCTATGATTCCCTATTTAGCACACAGGGAAACTGAGTCATGTAACTAGGAACCTGGACTGTAGAATGCAAAAAAAAAAAACAAAACAAATAAACAAACAAACAAACAAACAAAAACCACCAGAGGGAAAACCATGGATTCTAGTCTGGCCATTTGCAGAAGCAGGCCCTGGGAACTATTTTATTTCTGGTACATTTCACTGGACATAATGATCCCCAGTTCCATCAATTTTCTAAAAATACTCTCCTCTTTTAATGGTTGAGTAAAATTCCATTGTCTCTGGGTGTGATGGTGCACACCTTTAATCCCAACACTCAAGACACAGACATAGGTAGATCTCTGTAGCTGGAAGTTTTTCTGTGTCCCACCCAGCCATGCCATCCTTCACCTGCATATAAAATAATCATCCAGAAGCTTATATTAATTATAACTGCTGGCCATTAGCTCAAGTTTATTACTGACTAGGTTTTATACTTAAATTAATCCATAATTTTTATTTATGTTAGCCATGTGGCTTGGTACCTCTTCTCGGTTCTGCCTTCACATCTTGCTTCCTCTGTGTCTGGCTGGTGACTCCTGATTCAGCCTTCCTATTCCCAGCATTCTCCTTGTCTACTTATCCTGCCAATACTTCCTGCCTAGCTACTGACCAATCAGTATTTTATTTATCAACCAATCAGAGCAACACATATCCACAGCATACAGAACATCCCATAGTAGATCTCTCCTGAGTTTAAGGCAAGCCTGGTCTATAGAATGAGACCTTGTCTCATTTTTTTCTTTGTGTGTTTCCTATTATGTATTTCCTTCATCCATTCATCTGTTGATGGATGTCTAGACTGGTTTCATTTCCTGGCTATCGTGAATAGAGCAGCAGTGAACATGGATGCATAAATGTCTGTGTGTTAGGATGTAGAATCCTTGGGATGTTATAGTGAGGTGACCCAGATTCAGAAAGACAAAAAACATGTTCTCTCTAATATCTAGATCCTATCTTATTTTTATGTGTGTGTGTAAAAGTCATGAGTGTGAAATAGGAAGGAGACCATGAGAAGGAGAAGAGGGGTTAAAATGGGAGGCAGAGCAATAGGACCCATGGGATTTGAAGGTGGACAGGAGGTTATGAGGGTGGAAAGGCATAAGAGAGAGGAAGTTAGGGGGAGAATCTACAAAAACAAATTTTATTTGCAAATGATGTTATGAAATCCAATACTTTTTATAACAGTTGTTTAAAAATTAGGTATTTTTATCTTTTTTTTTTTTTGAGACAGAGTTTCTCTTTTTATCCATGGCTATCTTGGGGTTCACTATGTAGACCACGATGGCTTCAAACTCACAGAGATCTATCCTCTTCTACCTCCCAAGTGCTGGGTTCAAAAGCATGTGCCACCACCATGCCTGGACTTAAAAATAGGTTTTTAAAAGGCAACAAAGGATTTGTTAAAGTTATGTTCTATGGAGCTCAGCAGTTTAGAGTGGTAGTTTCTCTTTCAGAGGACCCAGGTTCAATTCCCAGCACATATGTGGTAGCTCACAACCATCTGTAACTCTAGACCCTCTTCTGGTCTCTGCAGGTACTGCACACATATGGTACAAAGACATGAACGTAGGCAAAAAAACCCTACCTGTACCCATAACATAAATACATTTTAATGTTTTTTAAAAGGTGTGTTCTATATGGTTCTGAAAATATCTTGAACTAATTTATTAATTTGCTTTCTGTTTTCTTAATTTTGTTGTTTGCTGACTCTAGCTAGCAAGTCTGTAGTCACTGGAGCTCAAAAATTCATCCCTACCTTCAGAGCTTTGCAAAGTACTGAGGGCTAACAAGAAATGAGATTGGTCTTTCTCCTCTGTGTTAACTGGTACCATAGTTTGCACAATTCTGTGTTCCCCAGAAGCACATGTGGAAAAGGCCCCAGGGTGATGCTATTATAGGTGGTAGAGGCTATAGGAAGAAGGCTTAGTGTGAGGTCCTTAGGTCACTGGGGATATAGGACACTAAGGGAAAATAAAGGACAAGATCAAAGTCTAAGCTAGGCGTTGGTGGCACACTCAGGAGGCAGAGGCAGGCAGATCTTTGAGTTTGAGGCCAGCCTTGTCTACAGAGCGAGTTTCAGGACAGCCAAGGTCACACAGAGAAACCCAGTCTCAAAAAAAAAAAAAAAAGTCTAATGACACATGTACTCTAAAATACACCTTGGAGCCCATTCCTTCATATGACAAATACAAGATGAATTTAAAAGAAAAGGCACTGTGGGACCTCAATCCTTCTTCTTTTGTTATGTGGGACATAAGCAGTTTTCCTCAGCCACATGCTGCTACTGGATATGCTCCCTTTCCACAGGCCCAACACAATGAAGCCAATATCACGTTACAACCTCAAAAAACATGAACCTAAGTAAACCTTTATGCTTTGTAAATCCTTTGTCTCAGGTATTTTGATAAGTAATGGGAGGTTGACTGTGACATCGAGAAAGCAAAATTCTTTGAATTGTGTGTAGTACTGAAGGATCCAGTATCTGATTTTTCCTTACATCTATCCTCAGCCCTCAGGCAAAGGAGACAAGCAAAACATAAACTCACCCATGTCATTGACAGACGTAAAAGGCAACTGAGGATTCGCAGCCTCACAGGATGAGTGATGCCTTCGGGGATGTGCTCTGTCCAAAGTTGTATGCAGATCACCCACAGCAGAACTCCTAGCGAGAACGCAGCAGCAGCAGCTGCTATGAGGAGTGTCAGGGCCAGAGCCACCATGCTGCATCTACCTCAGAGGAAGCCAAGTGTCATTTGTGCCTGCCACAGGCTATGGGAGACGCAGTGCAGGCCAGCAGGCCTCTTATACATCACCAGATTCCCTCTCCGCCTCCCCGCTTCCTGTAAACACTGGGCCAGCCCAGACAAGGAGTCACCGACACAGGGGAAGGTGTGGTTCTAGACCAGGGCACACGTAGAGGAGAAAGTGGCTCCTATAGATTCATTCATTCAGCTGGAAAGAAATCTCAAGAGCTCTTATTTAAATCTTGGCATCACTGCTAGATACGGCATTGGGTAAGCCACAGAGTTACTGAAGTCATTAGACAATTGCCCTCAAATGTCATCGCCCACACCCTAATTCTAGTCTTGCCACACTTACTATTCCTTACCTAGATGAGGAGGCGCTAGGGATTTTGCAGTTGCTGTTTCTCTGTGCAACAACCCCCCCCCGCCCCCGACACACACACACACACACACACACACACACACACACACACACACACACACACGATGCCAACTGGGCTCTATTCTTCCTATCCTGCCTATGGCTGTTCAAATGTCACCTTCTGTCTAGCTAGCTATTTAAAGTTGTAATACTTCACTACCAACAGCCCCATGACCCTTTGGCATCACTCTGCTTAATTCTCATCTGTGGCTTTTATTATCACCCAGGATGCCAGTCCCTTGTCGGTAGAACATATATTTTAATACAGAATTATTTATGTTACTGTTGTTATATGACTTATTTATTTTTATTTTATGTTGTGAGTATCTTGCCTGAATGTATGTCTGTGCACCATGCTTGCCTGGTGTCCTGGGTGCCATAAGAAGGTGTTATATCCACAAGAATAGAGTTACAGATGGTTGTGAGCTACCGTGTGGGTGCTGGAAATTTGAATCCAGGTCTTCTTCATGAGCAACCAATGCTCTTAACCACTGAGCCTTCTCTCTAGGCCCCAACTTTATGGTTTTGTGCCTACAGGCTGGATCTCTGTCAGGACTATGCAAAGGTGCACCAAATGGAGGGATTGATGAACAGTTTTTTTTCCTCTCCATTGTAAAACAGAGAAGCTTAAGTATGCTTGCTTTCTAGGTCAGGTCAGATGCTAAGGCAGTTTTCACAACCTTTCCCAGCAAGGAGGTTCTATATAATCATAGTAATGGGGACATGGGCCCTGTCTCCTGTCTCCCTGTGATAGTTGGCTTTAATTGTCAAACTAACAGAACCTAGAATCAACTGGGAAGAAAGTCTCCATGAAGGATTGCCCACATTAGACTGGCCTGTGGGCATGCCTGCGGGGAGTTGTCTTAAATAAATTACTCTATGTGAGGAAGACCCAGACCACTGTGGGCAGCATCATTCCCTAGGCCAGGGTCCTGAACTGTGTAAGAGCAGAGAAATGGAGATGAGCACATGTAAGTAAGCAGATGAGTATGCATGTATTAATTTTTCTCTCTTCTCTTGCCTGTGGGCATGATGTGACTAGCTGTTTGAAGTTTCTGCCTTGATTTCCCCATAATGATGGACTGTAACATGGGATTGTGAGCTGAAGTAATCACTTTTCTCCCCTAAGTTGCTTTTCATTGGGGTATTTTATTACAGCCACAGAAATGAACTAGAACATTCTCCAACCTGGTGATGGAGCAGAAGCTTTCAAACAAAGGGATTTTACCTCTCAGGAGACAACGGGACAATGCCTAGAGATATTGTGGGTGACAGATGAGCTGGGTATTAGCATCTCTAATGCTAATGAGACAGATGCCAGAGATGTGCTAAGCATCTCTATACTTAAATTGGCTCCTGCAACACAGAAGTATCTGGTCTAACAAATCAACACAGCTGAGGTCAAGAAAACCTGTATCAGTGTCACTTGGATTTGAGTGTTGGGTCTGCTCAATGCCAAGCATTCTAATAAGAAGCAAGTTACTGACAGTTTCTAAATATTTCCTCAGGGGGTGGTTGAGTGCACCAAAACACATCATCAAATACAAAGTATTAGTATGTGTGTGTCATGCCACACACTCAACAGATGGCAGCAATAGAAACAATGACTGACACACTTCCTCCATATTCTTCAGACACATTCATGTCCCTTGTGGACCCACAAGATTGCAATGCTCTGGCCCCTGCTGTAAGGGGATGGGAGCTTGGGATGCATCCTGGCCAGTGGTGTGTGAGTGGGGATGCTGGAGGCCCTACCTGGCCATGGAGGGTCTACATAGTCCTCCAATGCCTGGCTAAAGAGCATCCACAGAGACCATTGTGCTCTTTCTCTCTGGAAAGGAAGTGTTCCTGATAGTGAGTCTTATCAGGTCACATCCCTGTTGCAAGCTTGGAGGGGAGTGACATGGGGTGGGATGGGAAGGACACTGCCAGAGGCATTTATGCAAGATGTAGGAACATTGTATGGAGGTGCAGAGATACAAGGCTGCTTGTTCTGGTAGCCACCTTTCAGGGTGGCTATTTTAATAACAATTGGCTTCAGTGGTGCTAGATTCTAAATCTAGTTTGACTATAGGACACTTTTGCAGATTTCTTTCTGATTTTGTCCCTTGTGTAAATTGTGTACTGGATTCTGCCCAAAGCTGCTGGTTCTGATGGATAACCTGTAAGTACCCCCACGCTACCCCATCCCCAGCCATAGAGTGTGAGAAGAGCTGATGTGAACCAGAAGTTCAATGCTGTTGTCTCCCAGCTTCGGCATGGAAAACAGCTCTGGGAAGATGGCAATCTTCTCTCTGTTGGTCTTTCTTTCTGTCTGTCTCTTTGTCTCTGTCTCCCCCAGTTTTTAATCATCTATAAAGCAAAGCCTGAGGTTTGGTTTGGTTTTTCCTCTATGGCAAGCCTTGGACCAAATCCTTTGCATATGTTAAGGTGTGACAGTGAGTTCCCACAAATTCAGGTTTAACTTGTTAGTACGTAAATCAGGGCTCAGCCACCCTTGACATTGTTTCAAGGCTCTGTTGCTTCTAGTTCACTGGCATTAAGCTGAATATTGATCTTTTGTGAATTCACCTGTGTTGGCTAGTCTTTTGCCAGCTTGACACAAACTCATTTGGGAAGAGGGACTCTCAACTGAGGAAATGCCACCCTAAAATTTGCCTGTAGGCAAGTCTGTGGTGCTTTTTCTAGATTAATGATTGGTGTTGGAGGGCCCAGTCCACTGTGTACCACCCACCCCTGGGCAGGTAGCTCTGAGTTATATAAGAAAGCAAAGTGAGCAAGTCAGGAGGATCAGGCCAATAAGCATTAGTCTTCCATGGCTTCTGCTTCAGTTCCTGCACCCAGGTTCCTGCCTCGAGTTTCTAGATCAACTTCCCCCAACGATGGAGTGTGACCTGAGAGTTGTAAGCTGAAATAGACCCTTTCCTCCTCAAATTGTTTTTGGGCACAGTTTTTTAGGACAGCAATTGTAGCTGGAGTTTTCTCCAGTCCTGCCTGGTCCACAGTCAGGACAAATCTCTCTCACCCACCAGTCCCACAGCCACTTTGACCCAACCGAGTAAACACATAGAGATTTATATTGTTTAAACTGTTTGGCCTAATGGCTCAGGCTTCTAGCTATCCAGTTCTTACATTTTAAATTAATCCATAAATCTATACCTCGCCACATGGCTTGTGGCTTACCGGCATCTTCACATGCTGCTTGTCATGGTGGCGGCTGGCAGTGACTCTCTTCCCTTCTTGTTTCCTCAAATCTCCCCTGTTAGTCCCGCCTATACTTCCTGCCTGGCCACTGGCCAATCAGTGTTTTATTTATTGACCAATCAGAGCAATTTGACATACAGACCTTCCCACAGTAAGCAATAGAAACCCTAAGAACTCCCTTCTGTGGAACAACTAGTCCTAACACCCCTGTCTCACTCTACTGACCTCCACACCCAACATGGGCTTCATAGAAAGGCTGCAGTGGCCACTTGAACCTTGTGTGGCCTACATATAGACTCATATAGACTCATACCTACATATCTAACCCACCACTTAGAACTCCCTTCTGGAAGGCTGGAAAGACAGCTCAGTCCACAGAATGTTTTCATGCAAGGGTGGGCACCTGAGTTTGGATTCCCAACACCCATGTTAAAAGCCAGGCAGAGCAGCACACACCTGTAATCCTCAGTGTTGGAGTGTCATAGACAGGGGGACTCCTGAAGCTTGCTTATGGTGATATTTTATTTGTGCCGAAATGTGGTGATATTTTATTTGTGCCGAAATGTGGTGATATTTTATTTGTGCTTTAATAAATAAAGCTTCCCTGGAGATCAGAGGAAAAAGCCAGCCACAACACAGAAGTCATGCAGTGTTAGCACCTGACTTGGCAGGCAGGATCTCTGTGTGTTCAAGACCACACTGGAAACAGAGCCAGGTGTGGTTGTGGCACACACCTTAAATTCCAAAACTAGTTAACCATGGAGGTCTGGAGGTCTGTACCAACAGACAGGAAGTGATAGAGCTGTGTAGGAAGAGGAAGTGATGTAGCTGAATGGAGAGAACAAATCAGGTGGCAGAAGAGCAAGGCGTATAGACATGGGTAAACAGGAAGTAACTCGAATTTGGAAGCTGCAGAGCTGCTAAAGTAAGGTTGGCTGGTGGCTTTCCCTAGTTTCCTGATCTCTCCCAGGGTTTCACCCATATATCTGGCTCTATGTTTTTTTTTTTTTAATAAGACCATTTAGAAATTTGTCAACACTTGCTGGCTTGCTAGTCTGGCTGAATAGGCAAAAGACCAGGTTCCATGAAAGACTCATCTCAAAAAATAAGATGGAGATCTGTCAGGACAGCTCAGTGGGTAAGAGTTTGCCACCAAGCCTGATAACCTGAGTTTGACCCCTGAGACCCAGATTGTGGCAGGAGAAAACTAACTTCCACAAGTTGTCCTGTGATCTCCACAGGTATGCTCACACACACACACGTGTGTACACACACACACACACACACACACACACACACACACACACACTAACTGATTTAAAATTGGCTAGAGTGATGGCTCAGTCATTAAAGAGTGTGTATTGCTGTTGCAGAAGATCCAAGTTCAGTACTCAGCACCTACGTGGAGCAGTTCACAATCACTTGCAACTCCAACTCCTGGGACTCTGACCTCCTCTTCTGGCATCTGCAAGGTACACACACACACACACACACACACACACACACACACACGGACAACATGGATGTATGCACAAAAATAAATGTCAAAAAAAATTAGAAAAATATAAGATGGAGAAGTGATTGAAGAAGACACCCAACATTAACCTCTGATGCCCCGCCCACCCCCACCCCCCACACACATACAGGCACACATGTAGGCATGCAGTAATTCAGTGATTGAATAATTCATGTATGAATAATGTTCTGGATTTGAACAAGGGTTTTCATTTAAATTTTACTTATTATTGTGTGTGTGTGTGTGAGAGAGAGAGAGACAGAGACAGAGACAGAGACAGAGACAGAGACAGAGAGAATATGGCAGGTAGGCATGTGGAGTCAGAGGACAACTCTTTGAGAGTCACTTCTCTCCTTCTACCATGCGTTTTGTGGATCCAATCAGCCTTGTGTAGCAAGCCTTAGGACCATCCATCTCACTGGCCCCCAGTAAGCACTCTGACCCACAGGCACTCTTCTCCCAACGGACTCCAGCTGTGGCCTGCCTTCTTCTGATATCTCTGCCAGGCATGTCACCATCCTCTTTGGAACCTGTGTGCAATACTGTGACTCTGCTACCGAGTGTGTGTGTTCCACTGAGTCACCTTCACGTGTCTCTTGTTAACGGCATCCTTAGCCTGGCCTTCTGCCTGGCCGGGACTCTCCCAGCAAGTGTCTGTCCTGATAAAGATGAGCCAGACACAAACCAGACAATAATGGCAAAGGCTACCTGACCAAAGTTTCCTGCTCCAGGTCAGATCCTCAGGCAGGAGTCTTCACAAGATGAAGGCGGATGCCATGGAAAACATTGTGTCCATGATGACAAGTTCTCATGAGGATAGGGCTAGAGGCCATGCCCTGTTCCAGACTCCCCAAGACCAGTTAGAAGAGAAACCACAACACATACACAGTTCCCCTGTCTGTGTTTCAAGAGATTCAAGTCTTGTGCCCACTTAATGGATAGAAAACTGAGCCTTGATAAAGTTGAGCAGTCTTCAGAAAATTAGAGAATCTCCTAATAACTGTCACAGGGGACTTCACAGACAAGGGCAGCTCCTGTTGTGCTTCCTTATTTTATGCATTGACAAAATTTCAGTTAATAAAACTCTCAGTGACCACACAGGCTTAGCCATCTGCCATTTAGCTCCAAGGAGGAGCATGAGTAATCAGGACAAGATCTAAGCAGCAACTGCAAATGGGTTGCTCAACAGGCAGCTAGTTGCAAATCTATGTTAGGCCAAAGCCTGTTACACAACAGAAAAAAATTATTCTCTTATCTATGCAGAAATACTGATGTAAAAATTATTCTGAGGCGCTCAGCAAATAAAGGCACACACTGTGCAAGTCAAATATCCTGAGTTCATTTCTGGAACCCATGGAGGAAGGAAAGAACCACTCCAGAAGTTATCCTCTGACCTTCACACAGAAGTCGTGGTGTGTGCACACTCATGTTCACACAAACATATTACTAACAAATAAAAATTATCTGTGTGTGGCATTGGGGTGTGTGGCACTGAGGACCAACTCTAGGGCTTACTATGCAAGTACTTTACCACTGAGACACACCCACAGTCCCTAGAGTATTTTTATTTATTAGTTTACTTATTTTTTTTTTAATATGGTGTCTTTCTATGTAGACTTGGCTGTTCTGAAACTCAATAGTAGACCAGGCTGGCCTTGAACTCACAGAGATCCACCTGCCTCTGCTTCCAGAGGGATGGGATTAAAAGACAAAACAAACAAAAATCAATACTGGAAAAAGAAATAAAAATAATAAAAGAATGGAAGCTGGGCACGATACTCAAACCTGAAATTCCAGCACCTGAGAAGTTGAGACAAGAGGCTCACAAATTCAAGACTATCCTAAGGTCCATAGCAAGATAAAACCTCAAGAAACAAAAAGGTTAAAAAAAAAAAAAAGGAAGAAAGAAGCCAGTGTTAAGAGTGGAGACTCACACTGGTGATGCTGTTGTTGTTAATTATTATTATTTTGAGATGAGGTCTCACAACAGTAGCTCAGACTGGCCCGTAACTCACTATGTGACCCAGTCCAGACTGGCTTCACTTGTGGCTATCCTTCTTCTTTAGCCACAAAGTGTTATGATCACAGAGAAGTGCCATGATTCTTCACTCACTTTTGAATCTAAATCAGATTCACAACTTTATATTTTTTTCTTAAATAAAAACCTCAAAATTTTATGAGCTCAAACCAAACCAAACCTAGAAGTACACAAGCTTGTGTGTGTGTGTGTGTGTGTGTGTGTGTGTGTGTGTACATGCGTGCACGCGCAGGCACATGCAGATGCACATGTATTTATATGGGACATTATAACCTACTCTTGTCCTTTTCATACCAATTAATTTATTTATATAATTTTCATTGTCTACAAAATACTCATTACATTGTTTGTACTTGCCATAATTGATTCAATCAACTATTGTTAGACATCTAGATTGTTTCTGATTTTTTTCCCTCAATCTTGTGGTAATAGTTATCTCAGTAGGAGAAAAAAAAACCCAAGTGAGGATTGTTAAGTTTAAAAAAGAGAGAACACTTTCATATTTTTGATGCATAGAGATGTTACCCCTCAGATCAGCTGTGTTAGTTTAAACCTCAATCCAGACTAGACCAGAAGCGATCACTCTTGTACTCTCAACACACTGAACAGCATCATTATTCTTTGATTTATCCATCAACTCATTGCATAGTGAGGATGGCCTCGAACTCCTGATCTTGCTCCACCACCCATTTGCTGGGATTGCAGCACCATGTTCAGCTCAGTTGGCTTGATTCAAACTTTTCTCTATTTTTCATGTTATGAATATGGGTGTTTTGCCTGTACATGTATCTGTGCTCCATGAAAATGCAGCACTCACAGAGGCCAGAAGAGGTTGTGGATCTCAAGAATTGGAGTTACAGATGGTTGTGAGGCACCAAGTGAGTGATGGAAATTGAACATGGACCCTCTGCAAGAACAATTACTCAATTCCTGAGAAAAAACACTGGAAGCTGTGGGTAAAATGACTCATCCTGTCTTCAGGCTGTTCGTGTGCTTCTTCTCATCTGCTGCCAGGGAAAAACAGCTTCCACTTCTAGATCACCTCTGTACTTTGTAGGAAAGTATCCAACAGGGCGAAAGTCAAACCCAGAGAGATGCTGGTGTGGATGTTGTCAGGATCAAAATGGAGTCCTTTGCATCAACATTAATAAAATAAATAAAACCAGGAGATGATAGAGGATGGCATTGCACACATTGTTGCAGATTACCTGATGGGCTAACTTTTGGGACCCTATTCCTCACACTGGGTTGCCTTGCCGAGCCTTAATACACGGTCAAGGTACTTAGTCTTACTATAATTTGATAAGCCGTGTTTTGTCGATATCCATGGGAGGCCTGCCCTTTTCTGGATAGAGAGGGAGGAGGAGTGGAGGGGGCCTCGGTGGAGGCGGAGAAGAGGTGGGAGAAGAGACTAGAAGGAGGGGAGGGAGGGGAATTGTGGTGGAGATATAAAATAAACAAACAAATAAAAATTCTCCCAGAACCTCAACCTTGCTCAAAGGTCACCAAAACTTGACACACACACACACACACACACACACACACACACACACACACACACACACACCAAAAAACAAACAAACAAAAAAAAGAAAACTTCCCTGCAAGGATAACTGCCCAGTAACTACCTTTAAACTTTGAACTGACATCACCCTTTATATTGTCAAATTGTTGCTTGAAAGTGTTCTTTGTAATTTTGCAGATTTGAGCTTTTAAAAATGCTTCCCTGCCTCTTCAAATAATTTCCTGTGCTTTATTTCCCCTCTTCAGTGCTTTTCTTAAATAAATAAAATCAGTATTCTTTGGAGAATGAATTTCTCTCTCTCTTTCTCTCTCTCTCTCTAATGAAAGAAAGAAAGAAAGAAAGAAAGAAAGAGAAAGAAAGAAAGAAAGAAAGAAAGAAAGAAAGAAAGAAAGAAAGAAAGAAAGAAAGAAAGAAAGAAAGAAGGGAAAGAAGAAAGAAAAAGAAATCTGGGAACATTATGCTACTCTCCCATGTTTCTCCCTATGCACAGAAAAGACAAGTCAGTCTTAAGTGCCAGGGTGTGGCATATGGAACACATACTAATTTGACCATGGTATTTGGTAACTTTGAGGCTCAACCATGGCCTGAGGTCAAGTGTTTCTGCCTCACAGATCCTCGTAGTGCATCTCAATGAACTTGTTTCATGGAGTCTCCCTGAAATTCTAATCATATTATCTCTTGTGCATTGTGTTGCTGTGTTCATCAAGCGTTTACCGATTTATCACCACAGGTGTGTTTAATAGTCTTTACTCAGACTGCCGTAGAACACTGGCTGAGAGGATTAAACAGCACAGCCTTAGTCTCTGCCACTTCAGGGAGGCTGGAAATGCCAAATCAAGGTGACAGTAAGATTGCCTCCTTCTGGGTGCTACAAGGGACAGATCCATGGCTGCCCTCTTGGCTTAGAGATGGTTGTTCTTACCCTTTGTCTTCCACTCCTTCATTTCTCTGTTTGTGTTTGTGTCCAAAATCCCCCTTTGGATAGGTAGGCTAGTCACAGTTGACAGGCTTGGAACAATCTTGCTAAGACCCCATCTTCAAATAATGTCTCCTTGTAAGGTATTGGGGGTTAGGACTTTAGACACAGAGATCTAGGGGATTTAGGGATCAGGGGACAAGATTCATCCCACAGCAGTATCCTTCATCACTGATACTAAATAGTTCTTCTCTTGTGATGTAATACTTCTGGCTTTGCACTCTACGTGTGAAAAGTCAGAGGCTAGGAAGTATTTAAGGTGAAGACTCCCCCAGTAAAAAGCTCTCTCGAAGAAGGGATTCCGGACTCTCTCCATTTCTGCTCTAACTGTTCTGCAGGGGAGAAGCAGCTTCTCCCAGTGCGATCATGAAGGAAATATTCAAGCATGTGCAGGTGTCTGGGGGAACAGCCTGCCCGTTCCTCATAGCCACAGGTGGAAGTGGACAGTGTCCAGAGCCACTTGGCACCAGTTCCTGATGTCAGCCAACAAGCCTATGCCCACACTTGAGCTACACATTCTTCTCATAGTCTGAATCAGAAAGAAAGGTGATGTTCCAGTCACATGATCAGAGCCTGAGTGGGAAACAGATGGACACTCAGGTAGGATACTCTGAAAAGAGCTTCATAAGGAACTATGCAGACACACCAGGGATAGATAGTTCAGCTGGTGACTGCAGGGTTCCACCACAGTCCTGAAAGTGGATCCCAGACTTATGTGAAGAGAGCTTCTAGCTGGATCTGAGTATAATACATTAATCTCTAGTCCAAGATGCCATTGGATCATTCAACAAGGCAATCCTACTGGACTGAATAACCAAGATCAGCATCCCTCATTAGTCTCCTTAAATGCCCTGCTGCTGCTGCTGCTGCTGCTGTACTCCTCACTGCCAAGACCTTTCAGGATGATGGAGGATAAAGAGACTTACAAATGTATCTAAGCAGTTTCCAAAGTTGCAGAGAAGACAGAGGACAGCAGAGGGTACACCCTGGGAACTGAGGGACAATATTGAGCACTGAGATGGTTTAATTAACAGCTCTTTATGTTTTATGATGCATCTCAGTTAATAAGCTCATGTAGAAGGAGAATGGGGATGAACTATATTAGTTCCCTCTAGCTGCTGTAATAAATTATCACGAACTTAGCAGCTTAATTCTTTTCCCATTTTGGAGGTAGAAGTCCAGAATCACAGTGTGGAAGGGATGGTATCCCTGGATATTCATATTCAGATCCTTTTCTAGCTTCAAGAGGCCATCTTTGTTCCTCATCTCATGATCCCTACCCTTAATCACTCTGTCACGTGCTTTGGTCATTACCTCTGGCCCTCCCATTGCCCTCCTATAAGGACCTTTATAATTATATCAGTCACTTGGAGAATCCAAGATAATGTACTCATCTAATGTATGGCTTTCTCCCTCTAGCCACTGCCATCTTGGACTAGAGATTGCCTGATCACATAAAGGTGGTGAGGACTATAGTAAAGATAATGAGGCTATTGATGCACACAAGTAGGAGAAAAGTGGGATTCACAGTACCCCCCCCCCTTGGTATTGTACCCACTGCTCCCTCATTCCTTTCTTGCTGCAAGCCACAGGAGAATGTAATGGAACCCTGCAGCTGCAAAGTTTTCTGTGTCCCGCCCAGTATGTAGCCACTCAGACCCAAGGAAACACACAGAGGCTTATATTAATTAAAACTGCTCAGCCATTAGCTCAGGCTTATGACTGACTAGCTCTTGCACTTAAACTCAGCTCATTTCTATATGTCATCATGTGTTCTGTGGCTTTACCTGTGTGCCACTACATGCCGCTCCCTGGACGGCATGGGGGCTGGCGTCTCCTGACTTGGCCTTCCTCTTCCCTGAATTCTCCTTCAGTCTGCTTGCCCCGCCTATACTTCCTGCCTGGTTACTGGCCAAGCAGTGTTTTATTTATCAACCAATCAGAGCAACACATTCACAGCATCCAGAACATCCCACAGCAGAATCCAGCCACTATGACAAAAGCTGCTACCTGGAAGGAGAAGGGACAGAGAGGAGCTGAGTGTGAGAATAAAACTGAAGCTGTATAGATAGAATCTTTTTTTTTTTTTTTTAAAAAAGATTTATTTATTTATTATGTATACAGCATGTATGCCTGCAGGCCAGAAGAGGGCACCAGATCTCATTACAGATGGTTGTGAGCCATGATGTGGTTCTGGGAATTGAACTCAAGACCTCTGGAAGAACAGTCAGTGCTCTTAACCTCTGAGCCATCTCTCCAGCCTAGATAGAATCTTGACTCAGAAAAATAAAGTGAATGGACTAAAGAGTTTCATGTATATAGATTCATTTAATATTGTCAAAGATTAGATTCTTCCTGGACCCTGGGAGGGGGCTATTGAGGGGCTGGACTCCCATAGACCTCAATACTTTCTCTAGCTTCAAGTGATCTTGGGAGACATTACAGTATATAAGAAACATGTTAACTGAAGATAGACTTCCATGACAGCTTTCATGAGGTTACCATGATGGAGAAGGATGTGGTGATATAGATATTTTGGGGTGACCCATACTTCTGTAGCAACTTCTTACCCATGCTGTGTAAATAAGCAAAAGCAAAACAAAACAAAACAAAACAAAAAAAAAACAAAACAAAAAAAACCCTCATTAATCTGCCAATTTAACTTTGGTGGAATTATTATTTTGTCTATCATTGGTGTTAGGGTTTGAGGGTTCAAAGACAAAAAAGGGGAGCTGGAGAGAGAAGCATGAAGTTGAATTATCCTTCAGGCAAGAGCTGTAGGTGCTGACAGTGTTGTGGGGGTCTGAAGTAGAGAGCTTCAGGAGAAGAGGGTGTGATTTTCTTCTAAAGCCCTTTGGGAGAAAGTAAGGAGGAAGAGATGTTGTACCAGAAAGAAATGGATCCAAGTTCAGCTGATATCACTAAACTAGGCTAACAGACATTGTTTTTTCTTGTATTTCTGGCCAAGACAGATGTTAAAGGGTCCCAAGGGCCCTTCTCCATAAAGAGTTCCAGGACTAACAAAGGGCCTAGTTAGTATGTGATCCAGTAGTGGTCACTTGCCCTGCCTGTGGCTCTTCTCCATTCCAGGCTTTGTTATCTGAAAGGGGTCCTTGCCAGGGGCAGGCTCCCCACCTATGGTCTCTGACAGCATGTATCCTATCTGGGGCAATCAGATGTTTCTTCAGCCTCCCCAGGAAGTTTTATGCAACAGCATCTCAGACGATTTACTTGTTTGTTCCAAGTCCCTTTTGTCTTCAAGCTCCAAGGGAAACAGGGTTCACGATCTTCATTACCCACAAGCTGCTTAGCACTTGACATGTTAGGTGCCTGCCTGAGTTGCTTTCTCCCTTGCTGTGACAAGAACCTGACTGAACCAACATCAGGGAGAGGTTTCTTTGGGCTCCCAATTCAGAACCACAGTTCATCATGCCAGGGGAAGGCACGGCAACCAAAGTGGCTAGTTCAATGGTGGCAGGACCTTGTACTGTAGTTTGTTACATCTTGGTGGATCAGGAAACAGAGAGCTCACATTGGGAGCCCAGCTAGCCTAGAATCCCCAAGCTCTACCAGTGGCTCTATTTCTCTCAGTTAGACCCCATATCCAAATGTCCCAGAGTTTCACCAGACAATGTGACCAGGTGGGAACCAAGTACTCAAACACATGACCTCATGAAGATATTTCATATTCATAGCATTCTGTCCCTGACCCCCACAAGCACATGATATCTCATCATGTAAAGTGGAGACACTTCATATTCAAACAATAGCATCTTGTCCCTGACCCTCATAAGCACATGACATCTCATCATGTAAAATGCACTCAGCCTAACTTCAAAAGTCCCTGTAACCTACAATCCCAGCAAAAGTCCAAAGTTTCTTCTAAGATTCAAAGTAGTCCCTTAGCCATTATTCCTTATATCTATATCATTCCTATCATGTGTCATCTATGTCTACGTACTTCTAAATTACAATGCTATAATGTAAACATCACCATTCCAAAAGGGAAGAACTTGAAAATAGTAAGGAAATACCAGACCAAAGCCAAAAAAGGAGAACAGTGGAACAGCTCAAGAGTAAAAATATTGTTCTCTCGATAATGGAAGGAGAGTGAATTGTTCGAGTAAAACCCTTGTGCCCTTGAGAACATCTAGAAGGAGAAACTCTTTCTAGCAGAGGCTACTGTCATTTATACATTATCCCATTGTATAAAAACACCCATGGTGGGAATAAGAACTCAGAAGCTTGTCCATGGAGAAAAAGCTCTACTCTGCCTGGAAATCACTCAATCTGATATGCCATACTGTTTCAGCAGAGTTTTCTAGTCATTTATTCTGGATATTGTAAGTACCAGAATTGATAATGTGACTATTGCTTGCTTTCCCCATCAGCCTGTTCCAGTTGTTTCTGCTGGATGGTATAAGCATCTTATTTGATGATGTTTTGTGATCTGATAGCTACCCACTTGCTATCTGTTCTTCTTGAAGGGTTCAGGAATATAGAAATACAAAATTATAAACTTAAGGAATAAAAACTGACAGCCATCAGCTTGGCTAGCAAAATAAATTAAATAAATAAATTAAATAAATAAATAGATTAACCTTTAACTGGCTCCCTCTGTTTTTTACAATGGGCAGCTCTGTCAGCAACCCTAACGTTAGTTTTCTTTTACTAAAAATTGCTCTTTGCAGCCCTGGAGTTAGCTAGTCCTTGATAACCCCCTACCACTCACTACTGAAACCAAAGTTAACTTTTAATGAGTTTCACATGACAACCAGCCTTGCATTGTTTTGTATACCCTCTATGGGAACCCATTTATGTCAGGAGAAGTTGCAGGTTTGAACAAACATCAATGAACTGAGTCAGGAAGGGCTGCAGGGATATGCAAATATTGTTTAACTAAAACCTTGTGAATAGAAAATTGTAAAAACCTGAAGCCAGTTGTCTCCAAAAGCTTAGCTTCAAAATTGTAAAAATCCATTTGTCTATGTCTCATGCTTACCCCTTACTATAAAAAGAAGCTATAGCCACCCCCTTCCAGGTGCCACAGCCCCAGAATTCCAACATTGGCTGCGGTCTCAGCTAGCTGATAAGCTTTTGTGCCCTGCAGTGTTTTATTATTTCTTTAGTTTTTTTTTTTTCTTTTTTTTTTTTGGTTTTTCGAGACAGGGTTTCTCTATGTAGCTTTGCGCCTTTCCTGGAACTCACTCGGTAGCCCAGGCTGGCCTCGAACACACAGAGATCCACCTGCCTCTGCCTCCCAAGTGCTGGGATTAAAGGCGTGCACCACCACCGCCCAGACAAAGACTCCGAGGGGGTACCCGGATTAGTTTTTTTTTTTTTTTTTTTTTTTTGGTTTTTCGAGACAGGGTTTCTCTGTGTAGCTTTGTGCCTTTCCTGGAACTCACTTGGTAGCCCAGCTGGCCTCGAACTCACAGAGATCCGCCTGGCTCTGCCTCCCGAGTGCTGGGATTAAAGGCGTGCGCCACCACCGCCCGGCCCGGATTAGTTTTTTAATTTTTATTTTTCTGGAATAAAGTTTGCTTCTGGTTTAATAGACTTTGGTGGTCTGTCCCCCACTATTGTGAGACCCGGGACCCAACACTTCTAATGCTTGCTACATGCTTAATAAACACAACTTTATCTGGTAAGAAACAGACTTCACTGCTAAAGACATCAACAGACTGAGAGTCAGACTATAAAAGCCCATCAAGGGAGAGATGGCTCAGTGGTTAAGAGCACTGGCTACTCCTCCAGAGGACTGGGATCAAATTTCCAGCACCCTTATGGTAGTTCCCAACTCTGTAACTCCAGTTCCAGAGGATCCGATGCCCTCTTCTGGCTTTTGCAGGCATTGCATGCATGTGGTGCATATACATATGTGCAGGCAAAACTTCATACACATATTTGAAAATAAAACAAATATTTAAAAACAATAAATGGATCATTTAAGAAAGCTCAGAATAAGATGGAGTTACTGACAAGTCATGCTATGACTTTAAAGAAGAGTTAATGTCAAAAATCCTCAAATCATTCCATGAAACAGAAACAAGAATACCACCCAGTCTTTTTACAAAGGCAGCAACATCCCATACCAAAACCAGATAAAGAAATAATAGTAGCAACAACAACAAAAATCCCTAGAAGCCAGTCTCCTTGATGACCATAGCACTGAGCTCTGTACATGGGTAGGGGTGTCTTCATATTTTCAAGATTTTCTAAGTATTAATCACCATGATGGGGAATGCAGTGGGCCCAGGGCTATCACACACCAAGTTATTCCCAGTTGGCGATATTTACTCCTTGTAATCAGAGGCAAGACTATCTTCCCCTCTAAATGACATTGCTCTACCTGTGACCCCTGGCCACCTGTACTTAGGGCTCATCACTGTTTGTCCCTCCCAGTTTTCTAAATCTACCTCTCATAGTTGTCTCCTATGACTTTGGCAGATTACATTCAGGCTCCCTGCCCACCAATTGTCCCCCAGTCTTGGGCCCTCAGTGTATTTCAGTATCAAACAGGTTGTTTCTCAAAAGGGCACCAGAGCCGCGTGCGCTGAGTCCCATAGAGTGACAAAATGTGACCACCCTGCAATGCTGATCGCACTGCCAGAGGCGCCACTGTCTCATCAAAACCCTCAACCAGTCTTGAGGCTTGTGAGGACTGTTGGCTGGTCCCAAGGAAGGACCTCCAGGGCTGCCTGATCTATTGGAGGAGCTTCTGCTTCCTCTCCGCCTGCTGGGGAGCCGCATGCAACTGTGTTGGGCTTGGCTTCTTCTCTGTGTGCCACTTGGTTTTTCTCTCCATACTCTTCGGGTTACTCTTGTGAATTTCTGAGGTTCTTCCTTGCTTTCTTTCTTTGGGACAAAGTTTACGTTTTTCTTATTCTGATGCTCTGTCACCTGGTGGTCACACGGAGGCTGCCTCTAGTCTGCTATCTTGCTTAGAAGCAAAACCACATTTACAAAGTAGTCTGGCCACATCCAGCCAGTTGGCAAGAGGCTGCAGCACTGAGACTGGAATCCCATCCAATTCAAATTCACTTTGATTTAAATCCAATTCTGTTCAAATCTGACTCCAAGGCCAAGTTCCTCATCTTACAGCAAATGATCACAGTTACATACTGTAAAGCTTCTGTCAATTACTAAATACCTGTTATTTCACATCTCCCAACCCACTCATGTTTAATGGTTTTTCTGTCTCACATTTCTTAGAAAGATCTGGAAGTACATTCTATGAGACAGATTGGGCAAAATTTTTTTGTTCTCATCAGGTGGTGGTGACGTATGCCTTTAATCCCAGCACTCAATAGACAGAGTTCTCCATGAGTTCAAGGCCAGTGTAGTCTACAGAGCAAGTTCCAGGACAGCCAGGGCTACACAGAGACACTCTGTCTCGAAAAATAAACAAACAAACAAACAAAATTTGCTCTCTGGAAAGATGAGAAAACAGAAGGCTGAAATAATGAGTATTTGTCTTATTGCTTAAGAATATTAATTCTGGTGCCTGGAGAGATGACTCAGCAGTTAAGAGTCACTGGCTGCTCCTGCAGAGGACCAGGCTCCATTCCCAGACCACACACAGTGGCTCACAACCGTCTATAACTGCAGTTACAGGGGATCATACACCCTCTTCTGGCCTCTGCAGACACTGGGCTTGTACATAGTATACAGACATATGAACAGGCAAAAACATCCATACACAAAAATAAAAACATGTAAAGAATATTTGATTCTGATCTTCAAGAGAAGAAAAAGGGTAGATGAAATAGAAAAGTTAAGTACAGACATAAGAATAAGCTTGTAGCTTGAAAAACAAAATATCTAGGGAGTGATATCTCTAGGCAGTAAATCAAGAAGTACCCTGGTGACACAAAAAATCATGTGACATTTTCAATATAGACAGTAAGTGAGGTAGCAGCCACTTACTAAAGATATTAGTGTATTACATAAACATATATGGGTATAACAATAATTAATGAAAAAGTATATAAATTTGAAAGAGAGCAAGAAGGGATATATAGGAGGTTTGGAGGGAGGAAGGGGAAGGGATAATAACGTAATCATATTGTAATCTCAAAAATAAAAGAAAAATATGATAATTTAAAAGAGATGTTAGCATGGATATATACAAAAACAAATAAGATCTATGTAAAAAAGGCACTGAATGATTAAGTCCTGGGCCATGAGCATGACATGTCTGACTGATTGCCCATTATGTAATAGCCAGTATGGCTCATTATGTCTCTGTACATCATTTCCAAAAGGATGCAGATAAAACTCACAGGAATTTCCCAGATGAGTAGACGAGGGCTTTACCGCTATGACAGCAGGATTGCCTCTCTGTGTCTCCAGTGCAGACGGCCTCACCATCTGTTAGACTGACTCACTCATCTTATACACACCAATGTAAAGAAAGGCAGAGGCAGAAGGCATGTGAACATTGTGTAACCATGACATCGTGGGTGTGAGTTCTTACCCCCAGCATCCCATGCTACACAGGATAGTTTTATCTCCTGACCCTTGCTTATCTCTGTACATGGATTTTGTGACTAGACTGTATCATTGTAAGTTGCTCTGTGATCATTTTCTCCAGCAACAAGCAGAATTTCATGCCTGATAATATTTGGAACTACTGTTGCCTTAAGATAATTTCCTGCAGGGCTGGAGAGATGGTTCAGGAGTTAAGAACACACACTGCTCTTACAGAGGACCTGAGTTTGGCTGCCAGCACCTACCCATACTGGGAGGTTCACAGATGCTTAAAACTCCTCAGACACATCTGGCTTCTTTGGGCATCTATACTTACATGCGTATAACTTCCCTTCCACATCCACATAATAACTTATTAAAAATAATAAAATAAATATTTTAAAAAGAAACATAAATTTTCATACCACAGCTAGTTTTAAACAAAACTGTACTAGAAACTCACCTATGACATTTTGCACCACCCCCTTGTGACCCTTATAGACCACATTGGGATTCTTTCCGTCAAATTCGGCTCCTTCATGGGTGATTAAAACTTTCCTTTCGAATGTGCTATCTTATTTTCCAAATGTGTGTTTTACCCACTTTTGCCAATTCGATGCTGTTACTTCTCATTTGAGGTTGCAAGATCAACCTTCAAAACACTCCTTAAAAACTAAAAGTACTATTTTTGGATGCATTGTCTCCAATTAATAGTAATTCCTCAGATCGAAGAGAGGAAAAGAGGCCAATGACACAGTTCTTTTTAAGGGGGTTGGAATCATAGGTGGTTGTGAGTTACCTGGCATAGGCAGGCGCTGAGAACCTGACTCTGGTCTTCTATAAGAGCAGTATGTGCTCTTAACCACTAATCAGTCTCTCCAGCCAGACAAGGACAAGGCTCTCTGTTGTTATTGCTGTTTTGGTTTGGTTTTGAGAAAAGGTCTCACTGTGCTGCACTGGCTGGCCTGGAACTCTCTATGTAAGATCAGGTTGGCTTCAAACTCATAGAGATCTGCTTGTACCATAATGGTGGGGACACCTACATCTTTTGAGTATTCATCCTTGTAAGTCAGGGGTAATCATGGTAGAATACCACATCAAAATAGGCTCCTTAATAGGATGGAGATGCTTGTCCATCTGCCTCTGTCTCCCTCCTGGATGCTAGTACTAAAGGTATGTGCCTCCAGACCCCTCATTAATCCCATTTTTAACCCCCAGACTCTGTTCTCATCACAATAGGTGTGAGTAATCTGTCTTTTCCACCATGAGTCCTTTCCCATTACTGATGACAGGGGGCTAAAAAGATGAGATCATGGAGTAAAATGGGGAGTGACCTCACTAGGGCTAAGTAGAGACAATTTACCTTCAGAGGTAGGAAGGATGCACCAGCAGTCACTATGATCTGCCCACAGGGATTTTGGCACTGAGTGAAGAACCATAGTAACCCTAAAATTAATTCTTTACCAAATTTTTAGAGGATCATTGTATGTAAGAGAAAAATGATCCAAATCTAGTGCCATGAGCTGCTCAATCCCACACAGGTGAGTACAGACCAAGTCTCCATAAGGAAGGACCCTGAATCTTTGCAACAACTATATATTTAATTTTTAATTAACTGGTTTATTATATGAGAAAGATCTTACTATGATGGTAAGCCTGGACTTGAACTTGGGAACCTTGATTTGCTTCTTGGGGAACTAATATTACATATAAGGACTAACTTGTCCATCCAGCTCTATCTCTGTTTTAAGTCTTCCCCAAAACTTTATACTGAAGATCCTGAGAAATTTAGACTCACTCTACACAGGAAAAATGAAAATTCTCCATTTTCCAGGAATCACTAGGCATCTGTTCTGAATGAATATTAATACTGAGGAATAACATGGCTGTTGAGGCTCCTGAGGCTTACTGTGATTGACAGACAACCTCCAGCCTCAACAGGGCTCCTTGATCCATAGACAGTTCTTTTTGGTGTGCCCACCTGCTGGCTTTATTGTCCATGCAATAGGTATATTGAGAAACTCAAAGACCTGCCCACTAACTTTCTGGCCACAGAATGGGAGTCACTGTGGGGAGCCCTGTGGACCTTACCCTTTGCAAAAATGATAAAGAAAAGCCATGCTGTATTTCACAAAGCACTGTGGACCTCAAGATCACCATAAAAGACTTCAAAAAAGCACACATCGTTCCTTGCTCTAACTCATCCATCTGAAATGCTCATAAGTCAGACAGACCTTGAGGAATGAGCGTGGATGACCCGGAAGTTACTCACTTGGTGACTCCAATTATAGGTGTTCCCCAGCTGTACTGTCTACACTGAATCAGGTAAACACAGTGCCAGACACTTGGAAAAGCACCAGGTCACCTACTCTGTGCCCTTTTCTCCGTATCAGTCAGCAAGAGCAAAACTATCTGCCTTTCTGTGGCGGGGCCAGCAAGTAGCACACCTTTGCAGTCTCGCTTCACCATTGTAGACACAGTCTGTCCTGTATTGTGCCCTGACACACTGTGCAGAAACCATGACAGCCATTTTCCAAACCCCATCCCACCCGGCTGCACTGAAGACCTTCTGCAGTTTCCATCTTATGAACAGAAATTAGAAAGTGCTTTAGAGAGTGGAGTAATTAGGCTCCAGCCAGAAGACATATGGAGACAATGATTCTTAGAATCAAGGCACAGAGGATGCTCTTGAGAAAGAAGTGGCAATTATATTGGAGAATGACCATAAATAAGTCAGCATCATGTCATTGGTGTTAGGAGTGTCTTGGGATAGTAGCTTGACTTTGCCGCAAACCTGGCTGAGTGGTTATTAAGCATTTCACTTTTTCTCCCTATTGCGATAAAACACTCGAATAAAAACAACTTAGAGCAGAAAGGGTTTGTTTTAACTCACAGTTCAAGGTACAGCCCAGCATGGTGGGGGGAAATCAGAGCAACAGGATCTTGGGGCAGCTGGTCACAATGAATCAAGAGGCAGAGAGCCGTGGGCACATGCATGCTAGAACTCAACTTGCTTCCTCTACTTCACACCATCCAGGATCCCCTCCCCAGGTAATGGTCATGGCAGTTAAGACAATCTTTCCACATCGATTCATATAATTAAAAGAATCTCCCTAATTGGCATGTCCAGAAACCCAGCTTCTAGGCGATTCTGGAGCTCTCAAGTTGACAGTTAGCACTAACCATCACACAAGAGAGGTTGTTTGCCCTTGGGTGTGATGTCAGAAGCCAGACACTTAGAAAGAGCTCATTATGTAGACTGTACAGTTAGAGAAGCTATTGTGAGCAGAGCCCAATGCTTTAGAACCATGTGCTACAGATACCTGGGGGTATCAGCACACCAGAATCAGAAAGATTATCCCATCCTTCCTAATACTCCTTTAGCTTCCTCCCCTGAAGAAACTCAACAATGCTCTGAGTGTCAAGGGAGAACCATTTCAAGGCAGTGACAAAGAACCTCCAAATGAGTCTGAGATTTTTATCTGACTTGCAAGCTATCAAATTAGACTACTACAGTTTCAGAGATACATTGAGAATACATGGAAACCAGAATCAGATTCAAAGCATTTTTTTACAAGCATCATTGTTTATTAAGCAATATCCAAATGTGTTCATCATTATCCATTTATGGTAGATATTCATTCATTTTGGAAGGCTGCTTTTATCTTCTGTATTTGCTGCTTTCAGCAAATGATACACATTCATCACCTTGGGTCAGAGGCATGGAAGACTATAGAATTTAAGATTAGAGCTGTGCATTAGCTTAGGTTGTAAAAGCAGATGACAAGGAAAATTCAAGACAAGTCAGGCTGATTGTTACATTGTTCTCTTAAGACAAATTAAACAAATAGGATGAGGCTGGGCACAATGGCGCACACCTTTAATTCCAGCACTCAGGAGGCAGAGGCAGTGGATCTCTGTGAGTTTGATTCCAGCCTGGTCTACAGAGTGAGTTTCAGGGCAGCCAGGGCTATATACAGAGATCCTATCTGAAACAAACAAACAAAACAAAACAAAAACCAGGTTGAGTACACAATAGGATCTCAGCCTTAAATCTTAAGTGATCCCAAGATGTATTATTAACTCTGGCTTTGATGACAAGCAAAAGTTCCAGTCTCTTAGAAAGGAAGAGATATTTTTATAATATTGCCTCACCACACAAGGTCTGACTGTGTATCCCTGACTGGTCTGGAACTCGATAGGTAGGCCAGGGTTGCTTTGAACTCACTGAGCTCTGCCTGCCTCTGCCTCTGCCTCTGCCTCTGCCTCTGCCTCTGCCTCTGCCTCTGCCTCCTGCCTCTGCCTCTGCTGTGATTAAAGGCATGTATCTCCATGCTTGGCCTCATGCAGAATTTTATGTATTTATATTTTAAGGAAACAAAGCAGAAATAATCCCTCTCCTGCCTTATGAATATGAAAAACAACAAGTATGTATTTTATGTATGTATAAGCATACCACCGTGTCCTACAGGCTATATCTCAGGCCTCAGACTTCGACATGGTTCAGCCTCCCTCCACTACACAGGCACTGCTCCATTCCACCATCCTCCTCACTCTTCCATCGCAAATTCGTTCATCGCAGTGGCATTGGAAACTGCAGAGCATCACTCAGTAAAAAAATTTTTTCCACACATGCAAATACTTACTGCCACAAGTCATTGGTCTAGCTCAAGGTCTCTGGTCTCTGGAGCGCCATAAACACTGGACCATCACCGAGACGTCTTTGATCACAGCTATGCTTCAGGTCTTCATCTTCTGTGGTAATGATGTGCTCCTGGGTCTGGTTCTGCAGCACACCGGCCCCTCCTTGCAGTACAGCAGCTCGTGGATGGAGTACGTGTTTGGGTTGACCAATTCGAAGCACCGGATCTGGGCCCAGAGAGCATCCAAGTTGGTCAGGCTGCCCCCATGCAGCAGGCCCTTCCCAGAAGCCACCCCATGAGGTGGATTTTCTATTTACTTTATTTAATTGTACACATGATATATGGAGTCCAGAGAATCGGGAGCATCTGCTTCCCTGAGCAGTAACTTTTCCCTTATGAGGCCATTGGGATTCAAGGTGTTTTGGCCACTATTCTGGTGAATACAATTTATTTCTGATGAGGTCTTTGAGCCAGTATTTCACCGTTGTAGCATAGTCATGGTGGAGCAGATATTGTGTGCTGAGAGATACTTGAGAGAATTCCATTTCTCATACTGTGCCCCTGGCTCTCAATCTGAGAGTTGGATTAGCACATTCAAAATGACAAGTAAAGGGAGCAGATCTGTTCTGATGATCTTCTGAAAAATGCCAGTGCTCAGAGAATGTATTTTAGTCATATGAGCTTTTTTTCCAAGTTTTAAATGTATAATTTGGGGTGGGGTGGGGTCAGTAACATACTTAATTACATCACACACTAAAAATTCAAAGCATTTTTTTTTAACTTATAGCAGAACTGACAAGACCCAAATGGCTTGGGTCCCAGAACCCTGGCTAGCAGTAAAGAGGTAGTGAAGAAAAGACAGACACACAGACTTATGTACAACAAAACTGGGGTCTGATGGGGTTCTGCTAACACTACTGATACATTGGGAATCTGAAACCTCAGCATGTTTATTATGTGCAGCAAGAGGAAAGGATTATTAGTCTGCATAGGAGGTGTCTGAGGGTGGGAAGTCTCAGGTTGTAAACATCCAGGAGGAGGAAGCCACAGTTGTTAGTTTTTGCACACACTGGTCAACTGTCCCTAAATACTTGATATGTATAAAAACTTATCTAGATAGTCATGATGGCACATCTCTGTGTATCTATCCCAATGGCTGGCTGGCTGTTATATGGACTGTGTGTGTGTGTGTGTGTGTGTGTGTGTGTGTGTGTGTGTGTGTGTATGTGTGTATGTGTGTGTGTGAATGTGTGAGTATAGTGTCTGTACGTGGGCAGTGTGACTGCCTGTCCCTCACATAGGGCTTCACTATATATTTATTGGACAGCACAGAAGGGAATCACATGAAGAAAGAATGGGACACTTTATAGAAACCTTTAATAGAGTTTTATTAGGGATTAAGTCACTGACTGGATCCAACTGATCCCAACTGACCCACACAACAAACATTATTGTTTATCAACCAGTATCCATAAATTGTTGCTTTCAACCTTTATGGCAGATTTTGGGAAGTTGCTCTCAACTTCTATATTTTCTGCCTTCAGAAAATGATACCTGACTCAGAGTATGTAAGTTAAGATTATAGCTATGCATTGGATTAGGTTATAAAAGTTGACCATATGGGAAACCCAAGGCAAGTTAGGTTGGCTGTTATGTTGTTCTCTCTCTCTCTCTCTCTCTCTCTCTCTCTCTCTCTCTCTCTCTCTCTCTTTTTGGTTTTTCGAGACAGGGTTTCTCTGTGTAGCTTTGCGCCTTTCCTGGGACTCACTTGGTAGTCCAGGCTGGCCTTGAACTCACAGAGATCTGCCTGGCTCTGCCTCCCGAGTGCTGGGATTAAAGGCGTGCGCCGCGCCACCACCGCCCGGTTTATGTTGTTCTCTTAAAGTGTGCATTGTTAACTCTGACTGTGATGTCTAGCAAAATTCCAGTCTCTTAGTTTGTAAGAGATGTTGTCAAAACATTGCACTACCACGTCCAAACCCAGGGATGTACATAGGAAAGGAAAAGAAGGTTGACAGAGCATCCAGTGAGTACACTGGTTTGTCTAATGTGGAATTCTCAGGGAGCCACGCAGCTTCTGTGGTATGCAGAACCATCACAGGGCCTCCCGTCATTATGGTTCCCACTTGAAACAAGAAGGAAGACTCTGGGATCTGTTGTCGGCTTGAGGCAGCCAACATGTACTAGAAAGGTGTAAAGAACATTGACCAGCAGCTTAGGGAGATGGCACATTGGGTGAAGTGCTTGTTACAGAAGCACGAGGATCTGAGTTCAGATGCCCAGCATCCACATAAAAAAGCCTGGTGCAGTGATATGGCTGCAGTCTCTTCATGGGAGCATGGAGGAGAAAGGCTGATCTCATAACTGCACTGGACAACCAGTCTAGTCAAAATAGTGAGCCCCAGGGTTCAGTGAGGGAGCCTGTCTCAAAAAGTAAGGTAGAAACGGATGGAGGAAGATGTTCCATGTCAAACTCTAACTCTCACATGCACTTACTTACATGGGCGAATGTACTCACTCTTACACATGTACTCACCAACACATTCATATAACAACCACACGCACACACAGCACTGGCTTTTATGGGAAGAGCTATATGTGTAGTGGCTGATCCTCTACCCAGATGATACATCTCAACACTGCTCACATTTTAGAACCACAAGGAGCCTCGCCGTGGTGGCTGTCCCCTGAGAGCTTCTGGTTGACTTTACCTCTTCCACTTTGTGTAAGTCTCCCTGTGGCATTCTGCACTCATGTACTCATGAATACTAGACACCATAAGCCAACAACTCAAACACAGTGACTTACAGTGGTCCCCTCCGGAATTTTAAAACAGCCAGATCTCTGAGAACTACACTGTATTCGAACAGAAAGCAGAAAGCCCCGAGGTAGGGCTGCAAAGATTTCCTGTTGTTCCTGTTGGTAAGAGGGAAGTGATTTCTGTCTTTACCAGCTGTTCTAGAGAAAAAGGCATTAGGCAGATGAATGACTGCTTCCCAAATGCCATGGAATGTGTTCACATGATTCAGTGAACAAGTTACAGCTGGGGACCAGCTGATCTTATAGTCACCTTCTGAATAGTTTTAGGATCACCTATGGCTGTTCTGCAAGGTGCATCTGACTTTTGAACATTCCAGTCAGGTGAGTAGAATGGGGGTGTGATAGATATGTCTCTCTTAATCACTCCAAGTTTGACAGTGCCCTGTAGCATGCAGTGTGACTTCCACTTTACTATCTTGGCAGAAGAAGAAGGTCCAAGTGACTTCTCCATGGCCCATCTTAACCACAGTGAGTCTCAATTTGTGGTCAGAGTCCATGTTGGGTTTTGGAGGTCTTTAAATGCACCTGCTACATGATGCATTCCAGCAAAAAGGCCATAAGAAATGAATGTGTTTGTGGACCACAAAGCCTTCTTGAAATTAGTCTTGGTCTGTCCCCTGACCACAATAAGTCCTTCTGACCTCAGGAGCCACAACAGCAATATTATTCCTTAGGATTAATATCCACTCAAAACAGATGTTCAGTGATCCCTAGGAAAATAGTGTTTTCTTTTTGCTGTGTAGGGTCCATTTGATAAAGGGCTGTAGATCCCTGGTGGGCTAGGAACCATTTGGTAGAAGATTTAAAGCATAAACATGGAATGAGCCAAGAGGCTGAAGTAGGAAAGTGGGCTGTTTGATACCATCCAGGGCAACATAAGAAGACCATGACATAAAGAATAAAGTAAATGTAAATCAAATATTTAGTTGGTACAAAGAGTCATAGTCCATTCTCAAGAAGAGCTGACCCCCACTTCAATCCAAATATCTCTGAATTAACTCAGATTTGGAGACTATGTAAGAGATACTTCTACATTGATATCAGAGTTGCTGTAAGGGATAAAACAAGTTATTCCTGGATACTATAGTGTTTTATCTACACGGAGAAGAGAGAGAACAAGGTCAGTGAAGGAACCATGAGTTTTGACACTGAGCAGATCAGGTTAGGGAGTAGGGAACAGATAGGTAAGGAAAGAGAATGTATGGTTGCTCTCTCCCTCCACTGTGTTCTTCTTTGTGGTTCACATTGGCACACACACACACACACACACACACACACACACACACACACTGCTGCTCTAACCTCTGATTTCACACCTGAGAGGGGAGTCACAGAACACCTTACATGGATTCAATGAGTTTCCTCAACCTCCAAGAGATCTGGCTTTGGACTGGCCTCACCTTCCAGACAGTCTTTTCTCCACTGGAAGTCCATTTACTACTCAGGATGGTCAATGCTGGGGTGGTATGATGAAAGTCTGGTCTGCCTTGGGGACAGATTGCCAGGGCTCGTCTAGGTAGGAGCATGTCCAAACTGCAATCTGAGGCAATCAGTTCACGAGGGGATGCTTTCAGTATCAAGAAAAACTTAAAAGAAGTACAGTCAGGCCATGGTGCTTCTCTGCAGGTTATAAGGATTGTGGATGAGAAGTTTAATGAAGCCTTCTTAAGGGGCAAGCTTTCTTCATCTCACTCTGAACAAGCAAGAGTACCATGCTTTCACTGGGTTCCAGCGAACTCTTCCTTGCTGCCATGTGTCTTGTGGTCCTGGAGTTCAATCTATGGGTTCTCTTAGAACACCTCCTCAAAATTGATGCACCTCTTTCCATCTGACATCCCATGAAGTTTCAGATTCTACACTATTTATTTCATCTGACCATGACATGGGTAAATTTTGTTTCTTAATGACTATGTCCTGCGAGTGTAGACAAACTCAAGCCTTGGGGAAAGTGTTTTGCAAAAAATCAACATAGTCGATTACCACACAGAGTGGCCTGTATGCACTGCTCAGTAGTGATATGCCAGACTCTGTGTGTTCTAGACAATGGCCAGTATTGTGTCCATTTAATAAACTGACTGTCCTATCTTTTCTCTTTCCACTCAGGAGTTGTGTTAGCAAGGGAGGAAGTTATGGAGTCTATTTCTTGTAAGAAATCATCTGGGGTCTGTATGCTTTGAGTTGGCAATGAGTAGTTCATAATGACCATGCCTAGGGTAACATGAATCTTTCAGTCCCTACTGAGTTGGTTAAATATATCCTTTTGCTCTTTAGTAAGAAAAGAGCCTTCTGTTGGTGTTCTGGGGTCCAACATGCTGACAGATCTCAGAG
The DNA here is from genome assembly GCF_004664715.2 of Peromyscus leucopus. NCBI lineage: Eukaryota > Metazoa > Chordata > Mammalia > Rodentia > Cricetidae > Peromyscus > Peromyscus leucopus. The sequence goes on from NC_051064.1 coordinate 144,726,750, forward strand.
TTGATGGTCTTTTAGCTTTTTGGACAGTTGGAACCATCAGTCACAAACCATAAAACTAGCTTTTATCATCTCCTAGAAGGGAGTTGGAGACAACCAGTGAAAACTTAGTCTATTACAGAGTCTGAGGAAGATGAAAAATTGTCTTTTACCCTTTGTCTTTCCTAAGGCTCCCAGACAAAGGACAGAATAACTGAGAACCAATTTTGGCTATATTAATAGCTTTATGAGACCTATGAACATTGAGAACCTTAGGTCAAGAGTTAGACCAGAGGGTTTATATGCCATGTATCAAAGACTAATAAAGTTGTAGAGAAATAAAGTAGGGAGAGTTTCAGGTTTTGAGTACAGTTAACTGTGGTCTAGGGGCTTAAATGTTTGGCAACAGAGAGTCCAATATGTTTACAAGAGTAGTGGAGGACAGGATGAAGTTAACTTCAGGGGGCTGTGCACAGGAACCATGTAAGGCCCAGGGTGTCTTCTAAGATTATCAGTGTTGCCCCCGGTGAGATGGGATGTCCAGAGAGCAGGTTACAGCTCTCTGATTTGCCTGGTAGCATCTGCTCCCTTTTCTCACCTACATGTACATGAATTTGTTGAGTGATAGCTAGCTCTGTTCACTGCTATAGCCCCCACCCCCAGCTGGTAGAGTAGCTATAGAGTTCACAGTTGTTATTATTATGAGATTTTAGTGACTACTGTGTTCCAGCCACACTTTTTGCCTCTTAGGAATCAATTTGCCATGACCTCAGGATCACTGACAGGCTTGCTTCCTGTGAAGTGTGTTTGTAGTACTTATAGAATTTCATGCCATCACTGCCAAACATGTGGTAGATGCTCAAGAAACCACAGAAAAAGCAACCAGCTATTGCAAATCTCATTCTGTGCTCATTGCCATAAATCATTTCTCTTACTACAATTAGAAAGTTCTTTGCTTCATAGTAACTGGCCCTTCTTTATCACATCCAAATGGGAGCTTCATGTAAAGCCATCAGCTGAGACAGGCAGAAGGGGAAAAACCAGCTGAGAAGACATGACATCTTAACAGCAACCAAATGGTCTTCTCAGTGGCTTGAGTTCTCCCCAGTCCATGGTGGAGGTGGGGTATCTATGTAGCTGTAGTCAGGAACTCATTACTTAATTTATGTAGCCTAAAAGAATTTCAGGATGAGTTAGCCTGAAGCAAACTTGGAATTTTTAGGCAAAGGAAAGAAAAACAAAAAACTAAACACTGAAGGGAATCCAATACCATGCATGAAAAAATAGAAAAAGAAAAATATACCTAAGTGTCTTCAAACTGGTTATCTACCACTAAAGATAAGGCAGAGTGCAATGGTGTATTTATAAACAGAAGTTGCTCTCTTTAATGGGATTGTTGTGATGACTGATGTGGACATACTGAGTGGTTTCCATATGAGAAAGGAATGTTAATAAAATAAAAAGAGAATATGGACCTACTCATTGCTTTATCTGCTTCTGTAGGTTTTGACAAAGATATATATGTCATATATCCACCATCACAGTCTTATTATTATACAGAATAGTGTTACTGCCCTAAAAATTGGTCCACTTATTCATCACCCATTCCCTTCTGCAACTCTATTTCTTCCAGCACATAAACTCCTTGACAACCAGTGGAAAAAAGAATTGCCCCCACCAGCCCAAATAATTATTATACTTCACAAGAACGTGAGAGTATAGTCTTAACCTGGGTGTATAAGTGCATTTCATTGGCCATTCCAATAATCTTTCTGTGCTAGTGGATTGCAGTGGATTGCTCAACAGCTAAACATTGTAAGTGAGAGTTTTTCTCTCATCAGCTTGCTCCCAAATTACCACACAGAGACCTAATATTAGTTACAAATACTCTGCCCTTTTCATTCCCAGCATTCTCAGTCTGGCTCTCCTGCCTAACCTTATCCTGTTCAGCTATCAGGTAGTCAGCTTCTTTATTAAATCAGTCACAGCAACAAATCTTCACAGTGTACAAAGGGATATTCCATACCATTTCTCCCTTTTTGTCTAATTAAAAAGAAAGGTTTTTAACTTTAACATAATAAAATTATATACAACAAAACAGTTATTAAGTAAGAATTACAGTTACAATATCCAGTCCATTTGTATTTGGCAAATTTAGAGAATATACTCTATTATTTATCTTATCTTTGTGACTCTACAGTTTTATACCTAATTTACCTTTTATCATAACTAAGGAAAACTTTAACTATGACTATCTAGTCTCCAACATGATCAAAGACCCAAGAAGGGTGAAATATTACCTAACAACAGGGACATCTAGCTGCCTGACAGTCACGATAGGTTCTTCTATAACATTGGGGCATCCAATTTTGGCCTACAGGCCTAGTATATCTGACAGACATTTCTGAGAAGCAGGGAATTTTGGTTGTGAGCCTATCTTTTAACAACTGAGCCATCTCTCCATCTCAAAGCAGGGAATTTTGAAGGACTGTCCTACCTTGTATTGACAAAGTTTGGCAGTTGCCTTTTTTACATCCTGCTGGTCCAGTTTGGACAGTATTCTGTCAGCAATCAAGGAAAGGGCAGTTTCTTTGCCCAAATGTCTAGCTTTTGCCATAAAGAAAGCAAACTCCATATGGAGGTTCTTCAATGCCCATCATATTCTTTTGAAGTAAATTGATGCTGTCAGGAGCAAATGTGTCTCACCATCATGAAAAGCCTTAGGTTATTAAACATATTAAATACCATATTCTGTAGGTCTTTGAAGTATTTGAAGACCATCTATCTATCTAAATATAGCTGTGTATAACCTTGAAAACATACCTAACATGAGTATATGTTTGACTATTATAAATGTCTATTAATCTGTATTTTTAATTATATATTATATTTTAAATGAGTTACATAAATATAATATCCTAAACAACAGTATAAACATACATACAGTATAACAAAATTAGCTTTAAATTTGTATCAATAAACCAAAATCCATACCAATGTAAAATATTTTGAAATAAATATTTGTTTTTGGATTAAAGAAGATTCAATAATTATAATTTACCTTTTTTTTTTTTTTTTTTGGTTTTTCGAGACAGGGTTTCTCTGTGTAGCTTTGCGCCTTTCCTGGAACTCACTTGGTAGCCCAGGTTGGCCTTGAACTCACAGAGATCTGCCTGCTCTGCCTCCCAAGTGCTGGGATTAAAGGCGTGCGCCACCACCGCCCGGCTCATAATTTACCCTTTTATCTCATCATTCTTATATTATATCCCCATTTTTCTTTAGAAAGAGACCTTTGAATTTAATTCCTCTGCCTAGCCTTTTTTTCTTTTAACTAAGATCAATAGCAATTTGTAACCAGCCCCTCCCTAAATGATAATAAACATCCATAACCATCTTTTAGGAATATGGATGGCATTCTTTAGACTACTTCCTTTTGTTTGGAATCTTTGGGAGAACCTTGAGAAAATCAGGATAATTGTTAAGTTTTGGCTGGAGTATTCTGTGAGGCTGGATCATCTCAGTCAGCAGCCTGAAGTTGTTCTGGATGCTGGATCACCTGAGCCAGCTGTTTTTTGTTTGTTTGTTTGTTTGTTTTGGTGTCTGGTCCCCTTGTTCTGAAAATAAACTTTTAAAGGTAACATATGTATCTGCATTAATACAAGTATGGACTGTGCATTGTACACAATTCAGCTAAAGATGATTTTTTGTTTTGTGTTTGAGTAGGTAAAATATACATCACATGTATTGTAGTTTTTCTTGATTTATTTCTTTATGTCTGTAGCCAGGATTTTCAGGGGGTCTTTCTCAGTCAAACCTCATCATCTTTGAACAAATCTACAGCTTTTTATCTCCTGAGGAAATAAAAGTATAACCTCTTCTCCAAAGTAACGTATCTTTTGACTTCTATTTTGAAGTCAAGGCATTTTTAAAATATATAGGTTGGCTTAATCCAGGAGCTTTTTATAACCAAATGTCTTTTAGCAGCTATCACTCTTTCCTCAGCAGTCAAAAAATTCAAAGACAACACAATAACATACAGTATCTAGACTTTCTGTGTACATCTTTATGTGGCTTATTTCTTTTATATCACTTTACTTCCTTTTAAGGGCTTTACCATATTATTTTAAAACTATGTATTTCTTTTTTATGACTGTCTATACCTTCTTTTTTTCTCTCCCAAGCCTATGGATAGTTTCAAACACACTGTAACCCATTCAGAGGTTTTTTGTTTTGTTTTGTTTTGTTTTGTTTTTTAATCTGATCTGTCTTTACTGTGTATCTATAATCTTTTTCTGACCCCATGAGTCTTTAAACTACTAAGTGGCATGGCTAGGACCTCCACCTGCTTTTGTGTTTGGCTCTGCCTACTTGGTTCCCTGAGAGCCTAGCTTCATGACAGAGGTACCTGTGGGAGCCAGCCACATTTACCACCCCGGAGAGATTTTGGGTCCACACTGTCACCGAGTAGTATGTTAGCCCACTGCTCATAAACCCCATAAGTGTTTAGTATCAGGGCCTCCTAAAAGAGCCACACAAGTTTTTGCTGCTAGCCAGCTCTTAAAGGAGCTGCATCTCTGCTTGCTGCTAGCAAACAGAGCCTACCTGAGAAAAGTTGGTTACCAAGAAGCTGCACTTGACTCTATTTTTATGTGTTTAGACTCCTTTTTTAAGCTTTGTCAGGTCTTATGTGGAAATTCTGGCCCCACATTGGGTGCGTTTGTAGGTAGGAGTTTTTCTGTTCCACCAGCCTGCTCCCAAATTATCACACAGAGACTTAATATTAATTACAGATGCTCAGCCAATAGCTCAGGCTTGTTACTAGCTGACTTTTACATTTAAATTAACCCGTTTCTTATCTATGCCTTGTCACATAGCTTGATACCTTTTCTCAGCACAGCATGCCCATCTTGCTTCTCTCTGCATGTGCTAGTGACTCCAGATTCTGCTCTTCTTCCTCCCAGCATTTTCAGTTTGGCTCTCCCACCTAACTTTATCCTGTTCAGCTTTCAGACAGTCAGCTGTTTTCTTTTTCTTTTTCTTTTTTTTTTATTACCAACTGTAGATTTTTATTAGAACAAGATTTTTATTAGAACATTCTGCTTATAGCTTTTTCATAGCTATAAGCAGAATGTTAGAATTCATTAAGGTCACTCATGTCTTTTTTCTTCCAGAGAGAGGATGGAGGAGGGAGAGAAACCCCTTACATACGTCTAGGGTCAGTGGAGCGAAGTGTTTCAGCAAATGATTCATGGAGCCTGTAGACATTACTGAATTAAGCACCTAAGGGCAGGGGAGTGGAGGGAGGTATGTCAGCATAGACCAAGGAGTCCCAGTACCCCCTGCCCTCCCAACCACCTCCCTGCTTCAGAACCCTTAGCATCCCTTCAAGCCCAAGCAAGTGGACACAAGGCATTTATTATCTCCATTTAGATCCCAAAAGATCCACTAAAATGTCATGCTCAGCCTCCACCCAGACTGATCAGAAGACAAATTATAATTTAACAGCTTGTCATAGCACTTCCGGTAAATCAAACCCCAGTGACAACCAGATTAATGTAAATTTCCGTGTGATGTGCGCTCTTTGGAAATCGACTGATGTGAATCACAGCAGTGCCACTCCATCCAGCAACCATGGTTTTGCTGTAACCTCCAGGGCCAACTTCGTGGAGAGAAATTATTTTTTAATGGCCATTGTGCAGGACACTCCAGTGCCCCCAAGGCCACAGTAGCCATCTGGGTTCTTGCTCAGGTGCTGCTGGTGGTAGTCTTCAGCACAGTAGAACTCCTGGCCCTCTTGGATGTCAGTGGTGATGGGGTCAAAGCCACTCTTGGAAAGGACCTTCTGGTATTCCTCCTTGGATCTCAGGGCTGCTTCCATCTGTGCATTGGAGATGAGATAGACTGATGATTGGTACTGGGTGCCATAGCCATTGCCTTGGTGCATACCTTGGGTCGGGTAATAATTCTCCCAGAAGACCTTGAGCAGTTCCTCAAAACTGATGTGCTCTGGCTGTACACAACCCGGCCAGTTTTTTCAGTATCTTAACATCTTCTCATGGCGGCGACTGGCTGGCAGCATCTGTCCGCCTCAGCCTTCCACTTCCCAGAATTCCTCTGCTGTTTTCTTAAACCAATCACAGCAACAAATGTGTACACAGGGATTATTCCACAGTACAATAGTATTAGAATTCTTGACTCTCAGCCAATGAGAGACAAGAACTGGATCCAGAATATTCTTTTTTTTAATCTCCTTTTGTGTCCCATGTCCCCTTAATTTCCCTTGCCTTTCTATGCTACCTTTCCCCCTTTAGAGACCTTTTATCCCTTAATCTAAAGAGTTATTCAGGGGATGGTAAGATGGTTCAGTTGGTAAAGTCCTTGTTACAAAACATGAGGACCCATTTGCATCCCCAGTAATCACATAAAAGCTGAGCAGATCTGTGTGCCCTTGTATTCCCCACTGCTGGGAGGTGGAGACAGGATGATATCTGGAGATGGCTGGCTAGCTAGTTTGTGAAATTGATGTCCTTCAGGTTCAGTGAGAGACCCTGTCTCAAAAAATAAGGTGGAAAATGATTTAGGAAGACATCTGTATTAGCCTCTGGACATGCATACAAATGTACACAGACACAAAGAACACATGTACACACACATACACACCAAGTTGGTTAACTTTCCAAAGTTCTTCAAGTTGAGCAGGGATGAGAGCATATCTACTCAGGGATCAAATTTCTCAGCCTGCCTGATCCAGGGGGTTCTGAGCTTGGAAATCAAGAGAATCATTGATTGATAAGAAATCTTGAAGAAAGTATCATTACTTGAGATATCGTATCACATCATCAGTAAAATACACAGAAGATTGTCATAATTAATCCTGGCTAAAACCAAAACCAGAAAAACTAATTACCACTGTCAGGTGTCTCAGAACCATGTTACTAAAAATAATTAAAACTTAATGCATAATATGACATCAGCTTGATTCGAAATGTAAATCTTGGATACCAAAGGCCCACAGAGGTCAGAAGAAGGCATTAGATCTCCTGGAGCTTGAATTACAGTCTTTCTGATATGGGTGTTGGAAATGGAACTCCAGACTTCTATGAGGGCAAACAACAGCTCTTAAAGCTGAACCATCTCTTCAGCCCTGAGGTGTCCTTTTCTACTAAAATTGACTTGTAGCCAGTAACACAAATCCATCCTCATCACCAGGTGACAATTTCTATATGAGTCAAATGAATGATTCTTTTGTTCTAGACAAAATTGAGTCGGCTGCCTGAGCAGGCCTGTTGTAGGAGTGACCCATGTGTAATCAGTCCTAAGTTGAAAATATCTTTCTTTTTATAGCATCATACAATTGAAATTTAGGGAACAGCATAGGAGAGGTACCTAAGCGGGGCTTAGACATAGACTATGCTCAGGAGTTTATTTCTACTAAAGAAAAATGTCAGACCATTTACTTTCCATTTTACAGAACAAATCTTAAGTGGGAAATTGTATTGCAGTTTACAGTTCCATTTCGAGGCTAATTTCCCCTACTTTCTCCTTTACCTCATTACCAGCTTACACTGTAGAAAAGCATTATTCTTTCCTGAGGCAACTGCTTTAAAGTTGTCCAGTTACATGAAATGAAAACTAAAGATGAGTTCTCATGAGTAGAAGACTAGTTTTCCATAGTCATTTTACTGTTGCCCTTGTACCTACTTGTGTATTTAAAAGAAAGAAGTTAAAGGAAATATTCCAAAAGAATCCAAGAAAGAGTTCCTGGACTAAATGTCGCTGGCCATCCCTTTACTGCCATCTACTGGGAATTTGCCTTAGGTGCTTAATTTTCTTGGAGGCGTCCCTGGAAATCTAGTGAGTATATGAGCCACAGGGTGTCTCTTGAGAATAGGCTTAAAGTGATGGCTAGCGCCACACAGTGGCTGTGTCTGAACCTTTTGTGAAATGAAGCCCTGTAGAGTCTGTTTATATGTTTCAAACTGAGATCCTACTGTTTGTGAGACCTTTGAAGAGACTGTCACAAAAGATATTGTGTGGATGTCCTGTTAGTATCATAAGCAGGAATAATGTTAGAGAGTAAATCTTATCTTGAGGCATTTTTGGTGTCACGACAAGGAAAGAGGAGCCCTTCTTTTTACTCTTTGAATGCACAGAAAATAATGTACCTTAAAAAGATGGAATCAGTCGGAAAGAGGGTGAATTTTCTTACATTGTAAATGTTGCCAATAAGAAGGGCACACATGTTGTCTAGTTTTTGGAATGATGGAAGTTTTTTTGAAGGCTGCTGAGGGAGAGAACTGTTAATGGTAATACTCAACTATGGATCCTGTGTGTCACATTATCAACCTGCCAGGCAAGATGTACCCATTAGTGCTATAGTGGCATGGGTAACCAATCTTGGGGTAGCCAGTCACCTCCTGATTGGATTTGATGTATATTCCACAGGAGGTAATTCATATCTGGTACTGCAAAACCTGTCCAAAAGTCAGAGGCTGAGGAGGTCAGAAACCCTACTGAGTAAGCTATCATCTTGTTTTGATAAATACACATGCTATGCCCATCAAATTACTTTTTATAACTATGCTTGTGTATATCTATATATTGATAGGAGAAGCAATGGTCAATAATGACTACAGAGGCTCATAACTGGTCAGAATACTGAAAATAAAGGATTGTTGGATGCTTAGCCATAAATGAGACATCTATATCATACTATCCCAAGCTTAGGACCATTGTGGAAGAAGGGTTGGAAAGAATGTAAGAACCAGAAGTGGAAAAACACTCACAGCAGCTGTGAGAAGATCTCCACAAGACTGGGTCCATCAACATGGACAGGGGAGGGCCTCACAAGGCCCCACCCCTTGCTGAGGTTGTTAGTGTACATGGGGCTGGGAAGAGGCATTTTTTTTTTTAGTGATATAGCCAGTGATAAGTTGCTCCTGTAAATAACTACTCACCCACATTCCTGAAAATATATCTAATGAAATTCATTGGATCACAAAGAAATAAAAGAGAGAAAATAGAAGTTGGGAAGAAGGTGATCAGTAGAAGTAGGCAATGGGAGTAGAATAGAATAAGAAAATTTTACAAGCATTAAATGTCCTAATGAAAGCTATTTTTGTCTATAATTAATATACACTATACAATTTCTAGAGATTTACTTTTCAATTAATTTCTTTTTGTTTCTGACAGTTTCACACATGAATACTAGGGGTGCATTTACATCATTTCTGTCCCTACCCTCCCTGCTCCAGCTCCTCTCATGGCACTCACACCTTCTTAAATTCATGGTGTGTGTGTGTGTGTGTGTGTGTGTGTGTGTGTGTGTGTGGTGTGTGTATCCTACTGAGTCCATTTGGTGTTGCTCACATGTACGTGTGTTTAGGGCTGACCACTTGGAATTAGATAACCTATCAGGGGTCTCATCCCTAGAGAAAACTCATCCTCCCTCTCTCAGCAGCCATTGATTGCCTGTAGCTCTTTATCTAGGTGGAGCCTTGTGAAATCCACCCCACCCATATTGGCATGTCAATTGCTGTTGTCATCATGTAGATCTTGTTTAGGCAATCATATTGTTGAGATTTCATGGGTACAGCTTCCCTGTCATGCCTAGAAGACCATGTCTAGCAGCACACACCCTGGTCCTCTGTCTCTTACAATCTTTCCACCACCACCCTTCCACATTTCCCCTGCACCTTAGATTTAGGGGTTGTATCAACTTGACATTCAACAATCACCTATTCTCAGAATTTTGACCAGTTGTGGGTTCCTGTAATGGTCTCTGTGTGTTACAAGAAGTTTTTTAATGATGGATGAGCGCTACATTTAACTGTAGGTATAAGGATAAGTATTTAGAATACAGTGAGAAATACATTTTTTTTTTTTTTTTAGGAAAGCAGCAGTAGTAGGTTCTCCACTAAGGTCTATGACCTCTCCAATCATGGAGAGCTGGCTAGGTTTACACCAAGCATGAAGTCCCTCATATTGAGTGAGCCTAAACTCCAATTAGACAGCTGTTGGTTATCCACAAGAAATAACAACCACTACTGCACCATTGGAGAGATTTTGCCAGGCCAGTCATTGCTGCAATTCATAGGCTTTACAGTTGGAGAGGACTACTGTTTGCTTTTCTACTTCATCAGTTGACATAACATGTTCTGATACCATGAGAGCTAATTCTCAGGGAGGAAGCTCCTAGGTCACTTCCAACTCAATTCCTCCAAGTCCTGTGGTGTATTCAGCAATAGGGTCTTACCTTCAAGTTCTGGGCGACAACCAAAGACAATGTAAATATTGTTATATTGTTTATATTTATATTGGCGATAGCTTATATTGTTTGGGAAGTCTCTTGGACTCCCCTGACCTACAACTTAAAGGGAGATTTCCCATACCTGTTCTTGGGTTTGTGTTAGATAATGCATGACTCTCATGGGGAGCATTATCACTCCATATGGTGCAATTTCATTTAGGCTTGAACTGGAGCTATTGATGGTTGTGAGCTACCATTTAGGTGCTGGAAACCCAACTTAGATTCTCTATAAAAACAACAAGTACTCTTAATTGCTAAGTCATCTCTCCAGCCCATTTATTTAAAACTTTTCTTTTGAGACAGGATCTCACTACATAGACTTGAGTGCCTGAAACTCACTATGTAGACCAGGCTGGTCTCAAAAACACAGAGATTCACCTGCTTCTGCCTTCCAAATGCTGGTTTTAAAAGTGTGCACCACTACACCCAGCTCAAAAAATTTTTTAGAAGAACATTATGACATAGGGAATTTTTTCCTAGGATATAGTTATAAGAAACATTGAAGAAATGAATAAAATGGAAGGGGGTTAATAAAACAGTCATTTGAATATGAATTCAAAATAATAGTAAAAGTCAGAGTTTAAGAGGAAATACTGAGGCTGCCAGTGTAATTTTGCAAAGAGGTTTCTAGACACAGTGCTGGGAAGACTCCTTCTTCATGGGACTCTGAGCTTTGCACAGGCACTTAGTGTGTAAGGATAGGGAGGAAGGATGGAAAGAAGACATGGACTTTTGAAACTTTTAAATGAACTAAATCATTGATCATCTAAATGTGTTTAGAATGCAGCATGTGTGGCTTACTGAGGTTACCTTCTCTGTGTCCTTTAATCCACAATTGACTTATCTCAACCAGCTCTTGGGTAGCTCTCTTGCGAGCATCAGAGTGACTTAGAGTCTTGGTGCATCATTCCTTACCATGATGTTTCCTTAAGTATCCATGATGATTCCATTTGACATAAGAATGCAATATAGAAAATGCTTTAGGGAAAGTGGTGATCAAGGAAAAATGCAGTGCTTCAAATGATCTCAGATGAAGCCCTCCCCCTAGAAGGATATCAGGGGTGGTATAAAATAAAGCTAGTTGTTGTGATCTATGCAGCCTAAGGAGTTCCTGCCAGAGACTCCGCTGACGTGTAGTAGGATCTTAACTCAGATCACAGAAACAAATTTCAGGATGAGTCAGTATGGAATATAGTCAGAGTTTATTAAACAACAGGTATACAGTCAAAATTGAGAGTGGGCATTAAGAAAAAGAGACACACTTCAAGATCCTACTGTGGCTGTGAATATTCAAAGGTATGAGCTACACCTGAGGATTAGTAAACTGTGCTCATATGTTTCTTCTTTTCTTTATTATTTTAAAAATCATTTTGTTTTATGTATAGAAATACAATTACATATTGACATTATAATAGAATGATCTGGTACAGTTGTTTTTCTCTCTCCTTTCCTTTTTATAAATTTAATTTTTCAAGGGTTTGGGTGCATGCATGCTCATGTTTGTGTTGTGTGTGTGTGTGTGTGTGTGTGTGTGTGTGTGTGTGTGTGTTCATGCATAATACCTGCATCAGTGGAGCTGAAATTGGAGTTGCCTGATGTGGGTGCTGGGAACCAAACTTGGGTCCTCTACAAGAGTATGTTAACCTTTCAGGCACTGAACCCTATCTTCAGCCCTTCTTATAGTTTTAAACAGAAGAAAAAGAAAATTTTCAAATTACAGAATCCCCCCAACACATTTTCAAAATGATTTTTTCCCAAATAGGTCAATTCAACCAAACCAACATGTTTGGTAACTTTATTAGTCATTTCTAGTTCCTACTGCACTAATGACCAGTGTAATTAAAAGAACAGGTAAAAAATTTCATAATTGATACTTCACAGAAATAATTCATACTGGATTCTTTTGAAAGTGGCAAGAACCATTAAGAAAGTTAAATTCTCTCTCCAACCCCCACCCCTCACTGCCTGTGACAGGAAAGGTGGCTCTGAGGTCATGAGAACAGGAGAGCTGGCCCAGCACTCACCATTGCCTGGGCAGCACAGTAGAGCTGACCCGCTAGCAGCAGCTTGGGTGAGCCTTCCCTGAGATCACGAGAGAGGGAGATCTGGCAAGAGCAAGGGAAAGATGCTCACCCTCCTTACCCCTCGCTACCTATGATGGGCAAGAGAGCTGACCCTGCCCCTCACCAGCTGCAGGACTTGGGAAAGTGGGCCCTGCACCCTGTCTGGGCAGTACAGTAGAGCTGGCCCTGGTGGTATAGTGTGAGTAAGCCAGTCCATAGTGTGTGAGAGCAGGAGAACCAGCCCTGCCTCTTGCTCATTGCTGCATAGGGTTAATTAACTAGCTGAGGCAGTGCTGGAGAGTTCACCCTGGTGGTGAGGATGAGGGAGAGCTGACTGGTTGACTAACCCAGCAACCACCTAGACCCAGAATTGGGACTGTGAGTTGGTCCATCACAACATCCATCCCATCTACATCTGTTGGAATATATGTTGGGGCCGGTCCTGCAGACCCAAAGCTGCAGGATCTGCATGACACAGGACAACAACAGGATATCCAAGAGTCCCATTGAGGGCCCAGTATCCATAGTGTAGCAGAAGCCAGAGGCCTCAAACCAGACCAATGACTCATTGCAATGAGCAATTGCAAGTAAAGATGTATGAACTAAAGGGATTGCCATATGATTCACTGTGTCACGCTACAACTTCTGTGATGAGATTTTCTTTGTTCTTTTCTTTTAAAAGAGGCATCATCTACCATGGAGGAGGTACAGCGCTTGGCAGCCTGTGTAAGAAGCATCCCGGGGGCATGGGGCAAGAAGTACCTCAAGACCTGCATAACCTCAACTACATTCCCACAAGGTCCTTTCAGAATGGAGTCAAAACATGCAATAGTTGAAGACCCTTCCATAGTGAATAGATTAAAGTTGAGAGTCACATCTATGTTGTAGTCTCAGTTTAACAGTGAACAACAATGTCCAAGCAAAGCTTCCAGGGTAATGGGTATGACTTATTCATTTCCCTATATTCCCCTCCTTCCTCCTCCCCTCCCCTCTTCTCCCCTTTCCTTCCTCTTCCTTCCCTCTCCTTCCCTTCCCTTCCCCTCCCTTCTCCTCCTCTTCCTCTCCTTCCCCTCCCCTCCCTTCTCTTCCCCTCCCCTCTTCTCCCCTTCCTCTCCCCTCCCTTCCTTCTTATCCCTTTCCTCCACTCCCCTTTCCTCCCCTTCCTACTCACAGCCATCATCTTATCCAGTCTATCTCACAAGGATCCCAATTCCATGCATTTTATTTAATTCTGCTGGTATCTTTCCTGCTGGGACCTTTCCAACTATGCCTGGCCTTTCCATTCTATATCCCAGTGATGGTGTCACAGCTCTACTTTACACCTCTCGATGAACCAGGGTGATCTTTGAAGATACAGCTTGAAACCTATCATTGCTTATCTTCAGCCTCTCCTATGTCCCCCAGTGACCTCTCTGAACTGGTCACCTGTGTCTCACCCTGAGGCTGCTTTGTTAAATTCCCTTCACTGTCCTTGTTACGGACGCCTCTGTGGTTTGGGAGAGACCCCTATCATCTTAACTATCATTTTTACCTTTTAAAAACTGACGCATGAGGAAATGGAAGTTTAGACAAGTTACCACATAAAAGAAGTCATTGGTAAATGAATTGGTAGATGTGTAGTTGGATGGGTTGGAGGAATGAGTGCTTGCATGCACACACATGTCCAAATTCTCCCCTGTGAGAGAGCAATTTCTCCCCTCCCTTCTCCCTGACTCACAAGGTTCACTTACTGCCACCTGGTGGTGGAAATATCCACAGTGGTTCTACAGCTGGAGGTGTTGCCATGACGCTCTCTCTTAGTCACAAACTATGATGTGTTCAAGTGTATTCTCCCGCATCAGAAGCAACTAGGAATCCCACTGCACCCCCACGTTGCCAGTAGAGGGTAAACTGGAGAGGGTAAAAGCAGATATTTACTGACCACATGCTTAGCTTCGGACCCTCCCCAGGCTCAGGGAACACACTGGAAAACAAGAAGACCCCGTCCCTGACATATGAACCTAGGAGTCCACAGACAAGGATGGACCACGCAGGAGAACACAAAAGAAGAGTGGTTTCAGATGTGGAAAACATGCAGGCAAAACTATTCATCTACAGAGAAATAAATTTGAAAGCACTACCTATCTTGAAGACTGAGGGTCCTAGTGGATCCTCGCCTCAGCACTCAGGGATTCCTCACCTGCCTCACTCTTGCTCCATTCCTGTGAAGTCTACAAAGGAGGGGCTTGTGTGGAAAACTCCCCACCAGGACCAACTTGAGGACCTGGAGTGAATGAAAGATGTCAGGGTGACCGAGCAGGGAGTGAAGCTGGACAGTTCATAGGCCCAGAGCCCAGGTCAGGGTGAGTAGGGGTCTTTCCCTTGGCTAGAGTTAAACTCTCCGCGAGTCTAATTTTTAAAAGTTCAAACTTTTTAAGCCATACCCAGGGCCACCCCTGAGTCATTTCAGCCCCCTCTGGTTTGGAACCGGGCATCTTTATTGTAACTAGTTGCCAGGAGACTGAGACTATGTACGAAGAACCTTAGACACAGAAGCTGAACGCCCAGAGAGCTGAGACTGTGTCACCTAAGCCTCTGTGTCTGTTCTTTCACCCAAAGCCCCCCTAATACTGGAATTGTCTGGTATCATTTTTAAAATCCTGTTTTGAGGCTTCCCACTGCAATCATGCTGATCCAGTGGGCCAAGAAGATGTGTACTGACTGCTCAGTCTCTGCATGCTGATGGCTGGGCCCAGAGGGACTGAGTCAGAGGAGTGTTCAATACACGGGGCCAGGAAGCACTACGCACTAATGCTAAAAGACAAACCTTCTAAAACTTCAGCTGCACCAACCTACTGATTAGAAGGTACCATTCATGGGGGCTGGAGAGTGGTAAAGAGCGCTTCCTGCAGAGGACCCAGATTTGGTTCCCAGAATCCACAAGAGTGGCTCACAACCTCCTGTAACTCCAGCTTGGCCTTTGTCGATACTCATATGACACACACTCAACTCATGAAGACATGAAAATAATTCATGTATATAAATAAAATTTAGCCTGTTGGTAGTGGTGTATGCCTTTAATCCCAGCACTTGGGAGGCAGAGGCAGGCAGAACTCTGTGAGTTCGAGGCCAGTCTGGTATACAGAGAGAGTCCTAGGACAGCCAGGGCAGTTTCACAGAGAAACCCTATTTCGAAAAACCAATAAATAAATAAAAATAAAGATAGATTTTTAAATGCACTATCCAACTATTGTTTATCTCCCAATTAATACTAATATGGGAAAATATTGATACTTCCAGGTAGTCAATCCTGTTTTCCCAGTCTTGGCATTGTCAATTTCAGAAGCTTGACCCTTCCTGGCCCTCAGTTTCCCCATCCTGCATAAGCTGAGCCCCCATGTCTACTGAAGCTCAGATACTCAGAATCTTAAGGCTGGTTTTGCCAAGGGAGAGCTGGTGAGGTCATTTCAGAGGAGGTAAGAATAGGGACAGACGGAGGACCTCAACTTCATGGCCACATAGCAGGTGACATCCTGGGGTTGTGGAGGATGCTCCTTGTGAGCTGACTTTCACTTGGTCTTCTCTTTCAAATTGCTACCATGGCCTGTGCAGTTCCTTAGCTCGGGAGACAGACTCAGTGCTTCTGGCAGTGGGGTGAGTGGCCTGGGACACTTGGTTATTCATTTTTTTTCATTGCAATGACTTCTACCTGAATGATGAAAGTGAAGGAAGAAAGGATTTATTTGACTCCTGGATTCAAAGGTTTCAGTCTACGGTCTGCTTGCTCCATTGCTGTGCGTCTTTGGTGCAATGAAGCATCATGGCAGCAAGAACACTTGGCAGAGTATAGCTGCTCACCCCATGATGGTCAGGAAGCAGAGAGAGACTGGATGGCTAAGAACGGGGTTCTCTTCAAGGTACAAGCTCAGTGAGCTACCTCCAACTGTCTCCCAGCAAAGTCATCAAACTCTAAATCCATCGGTGAATTCATCCATCAAAATCCTTGTGATCCAATCACTTCTCAGTGACTAGATCTGCCAGCAGGGCACTGAGCTTTCCCAATGACCTTTGTGTAGGGGACACTTCATATGAAAAAGACAATCCTTCCTCTTCGGGTACCAAAGGCTTATGGTGGTAATCTCAAAATGTAAAGTACATCAAGACAACCTCCAATTTCCTCCAAGTCGCCAATTTCCTAGTAGTCCCAGAGCTATTCAAAAGTTCACGTACAAAGCTGTCTCTGAAACGCAGGCCAAATCCTTAGCCTTGAGTTTCTACAAGATTTCAAAATCAGTGTTTATGATTCTGATATACAATGGCATACATAGTGCAAACATTCTTACTCCAGAAGGGAGGAAATGAAGGTAGAGAAAGGAGAAATGGGTTTAAAATAAGACTGAAAGACAGGCAAATGATAAATCCTGTAGCTCTGTGTCCAGCATCTACGCCATCTGGTGGTGTGATGTGAACTCCGATGGATTTCTGCAGCTCTGTTTCTGTCTCCTTGCCGGCAGCCGCTCTCGCGGCCCCTCTACTGGGGTGGCTTTGGTTTTCAGCTAGACTTTTCTTCTGTCCTCATTTCACATCCCTGCCATCACCACCATCTCTGGACCTCCATTACAGCCTAGGCTTTACTATTATACCTTCAGATATTACCCTTTCGGGGGCTTCCTGCAGGGAGTCTGATTCTCTCATACATCACCCAGTCTCCCAGAATTCCCTTTGAAATTTCTATGAAGCCTCCCAAACCCTGAAACTACTGAAGTATGCAAGCATGAGTTATGGAAGGTGCCAAGGCCTGCTGTGAGAACAAACAGTGGCTGAGACCATGAATGCAGTTGTCTGAGTATCTTGGTGGGTGAAAATAGCTAACTGTCCCTGAGAAAACTTTATGTGGCCCGTTCTGAGAAGGGCACTTGGTGATGCTCTCTTCTAAAGAGTGAGTCTTTCAGATGAGTTTTGAGTTTACACCCTGGAGCATGTGATGTGGATTTGACCAATTCCCATTGTCGCAACTGAATTTATTTTTAATGATGCCACTCTCTTTAACAACCACACTCTATGTTCACAATTTTCAATAAGCTACTTTTTGACCAATCTGCACATTTTATCTTCAAATCCTATTTTTATCTTTTTTTTTGTTCCAAATTCTCACTATAAATGTAGCTAAAAGGCTGGGTGGTGGTGATGCATACCTTTAATCCCAGCACTTGGGAGGCAATGGCAGATGGATCTCAATGAGTTTAAGGCCAAGCTGGTCTATAAAGCAAGGCCAGGATTGTTACACAGATAAACTCTGTCTCAAAAAACTAAAATAAACAAACAGACAAATAAATAAGAAAGTGCAGCTAAGAGAAGTCAGCAGTAATCCAGTTGTAACAGCCTGAATGTTTGGGCTGGTTTAAAAGTTTTTCCATCAGGTAAGTTGACCATCTTTAAATTTAACCTCCAGCAAAGTTCCAGAATATGGGCAAGATAGAAACAATCTCTCTGCCACAATATCACACAAAGAGCCCCCAGTCTAACCCCAAACAGTTCTTATCTCCACTGAAAACCTCACGAGAACTTTCTTTCCTGTCTCTATTGCTATAAACAGTCTGGTCTCTGGAATTTGCCCTATAATCTCCAGCTTAGCACTACTTGCAGCACTTTGGGGCTTTCTCAATCACATCTCTAAACTTTTCCAAATCCCTCCCCACAACATTTTTTAAGGTTTTATAGCCATGCCTACCATCAGGTAGTCAAAGCAATGACTCCACCTCTCTACTATTATTTTGTGTTTGAATTTTTTCATCGATGTGATAAATAAGTGAGAGAAGTGCCATGAGGGAAGTGGGTATGTTTCGATTCAGAGGCTTTATTAAGTGTCAGTTCTGGGCTCTTTCTGTGGACCAGCAGTGACGTTGAAGACTTGCTGGTAGGAGAGGGTAATAGTGGAAACTTGCTCCCCCCAATGCCAGCCAGAAGGAAGAGAGTCTGAAAGTGTCCAGGGACAAGACACTTTCAAAGGCACACTCTTACCCACAGAGCTGGACAGTTTCAGGACTTCTGACATCCTCACACAGACATGTAAGATGAATTGCTAAACGGCCTTATTAATTAAAAAAAAAAAAAAACCCTGGAGCCCGATATTGGGGTGAAAAGTGAGAGACCAGAGGAATAGAACAAGCCAAGCCACAAGTTCTTACCACTAGGAAATCGTCAGCCCCAAAGAGAGCCACTTCCCATATACTCACTCCTATGTATCTTTCTGTGTCCTGCCATCTCACTTCCTCTTTCCTCCCAGCTTTATCACTTCCTGTCTGTTCCTAGACCTCCAGACCTCTACGGTTAACTAGTCCTGGGATTAAAGGCATGTGCCACCATGCCAGCTCTGTTCCAGTATGGCCTTGAACTCACAGAGATCCAGATAGATCTCTGCCTGCCGAATGCTAGGATTAAAGGCATGTGCTACCACTGCCTGACCTCTATGTTTAATATAGTGGCTGACTTTTTCCTCTGATCCCCAGATAAGCTTTATTGGGGTGCACAAATAAAATATCACCACACAGACATACATGTGGACAAACACCAATGAAATAAAATAAAAATAAATTATATATTAAAACAATTTATTTGTATATGTGTGTGCCTGTATGAGTTAATGTCAACCATATGCAGACTCAGGATCCCATAGAGACCAGAAGAAGGTATCAGAGCACCCTGGAACTAGAGTTAAATGTGGTTTGTGAACTACCTTGTGGGTGCTGGGACCTGAACTCTACTCCTCTGCAAGACCAGTAAGTGCTCTTAACTGCTCTTAACTGAGATCATCTCTCTAGCTCTTAAGCTCACTTTATAAGGTAACATACAAACTGATGGTTTTCATCGTGGTGCTTTCACACAGATATGTAATTACACTTTGTTCTTTTATATCCTCCTCTCCATTCCCCCTAAAGCTTTGTAATTTCTTTAAAAAACAGTTGTAATCACAAGATTTCTTTTTCCCTTCCTTCTCTCCCTTCCTTCCTACTCTCCGCCTCCTTTCCTTCCTTCCTTCCTTCCTTCCTTCCTTCCTTCCTTCCTTCCTTCCTTCCTTCCTTCCTTCCTCCCTTCCTTCCTTCCTTCCTTCTTTCCTTCCTTCCTTCCTTCTTTCCTCCCTCCCTCCCTCCCTCCCTCCCTCCCTCCCTCCCTCCCTCCCTCCATCCCTTCATCTTGTTATTTGCCTAGGCTTGCCTCAAACTCCACAGATAGCTGCATAACTATATAACACTGAACTTCTGTCCCTTGTACCCCTCCCCCCATCCAGCTCCCAAGTTCTGGGATTACAGGTCTACACCACCACACCCTGTTTATGCAATGTTGTGTACTAGGCAAGCATTCTACCAATTGAGCTACACCCCCAACCCCTCAGGAATGTTTTCTAAAAACATATAGGTACAAATAAAGCTATGTATAAAGGATGTAGAAGGAATAAGGAGTCCAGGACTCAGGGTATCTCTTCAGTCAGTTAGAGTTGGGAACAAAGATGATAAAGGCAGCCCAAACTGGCTGAAGGTCATGATTAAGTTTATTGCATGGTAAAAAAAAAAATCTACCCACTAAAAGTCCACTGTGTAGGGACCAATTATGAGGGTGCTGTAAACAAGCAAGCAAGCAAACAAACAACTCAGTAGACCTTTGAGTGGATGGAAGGGCCACCAGGGTGTATCTTAGTTAAGTGAGATGATTTGGCTATAGGCGTGTTTACCAGGTGTTTGGAAGGGTCTACACTTGGGTGTATGGTATTCTTTGATCTTCTCCCCTTGCCATATTATAAAAAGCCCTTTTCAATAAATGATGAGACTATTAGGTATTGACTCAGGCCCTCCCAAAGCTATCCTGTGTTTCTGTCTTTCTTTTCATCAGCTAGGTCTCTCTTTCTACCTGATATTGCTTATCCCTCTCTCTTCTTCCTAAGAACCCTAGAAAAGGTGGGAGTAGGCTGGAATTGATCTCCCACAGTCCCCTCCTTCACAGAACCACTAGCCGAGGGTGATACCATCCACAATAGTCAGGGCCCTCCAACATCAAGCCTCATTCAAGAAAATGAGCTGGAGCCTTGCTCTCAAGCTGAACTAGTTGGGGTATCTTCTCACTTGAGGTTCCCACCTTTAAACCGTCATTTGCTGTTTCAGGTTGACATACAGCTAGCTAGCACAGCATCTCTTTACAGTCTAGGACCCTTCTCAAAGAAACCAAAACCACTCAGCAGGACACAGATTAGAGAAGAGAGGAAGGAGAATTTAAATCCTCAGTTTTCACATCTGACTCTTGAGAAACACATTCAACTTTGACATCCACAGGCTGGTGCACAGGGCAGCTGTATCACTGGGATAAGACTGAATCTTTCTGTTGATTTTGAGAAAGGCAGCATTTTTTGATATCCAGTAACCTACCCACAGTGGATCTCCACATTGCCATTAGAATCCATGTCTCCAAAAGCCTCCGAAACAATGAAGATCTAACAAACCAGGCCTATGCATAGGCTGCATGAATATCTGTTCTGATACTGCTCAGTACATCACTTTGCCTGATGTTTGAATAGATCTGGCCTGTAAACCTGGATTGTGATACAGTGGTTAGTGAAATGACTCAGCCAGAGGAGGGGATCTGTACTACCAAAGGACATCAGTGAGCAGTGCCTGGGAGGAGATGCTTGAGAGAATCTGAAGATGGAGAGATATTCTCCTCTCCTTCCCCTCCTCCCCTCCCCTCCTCTCTCCTCCCTTCCCTTCCCTTTTCCTCCCCTCTCCTCATCACTTCCCTCTTTTTCTCTTTACTCTCTCTTCTCTGAACACAAGCAACTTAACCTTGCCATTAACCTTGACTCCCCATCTCTGTAGACAGGCAGACCAGCAGGACTTTTGATTTTGATTTTTTTTTTTCTTCTGTCAATTCGGGTTTTTCTGCTTTTAAAGACAGATGTTTTGTTTTCTGTTTTTATTTATTTTGTGTGTGTGTGTGTGTGTGTGTGTGTGTGTGTGTGTGTGTGTGTGCACATTCTGTGGTGTAAATATGGAGGTCAGAGGACAACTTGCCACAGTCAGTTCACGCCTGCCACCAGATGGCTTCCAGCAATCCAGGTCAGACTATGAAGCTTAGAAACAGGTTCCTTAATCTCTCTGACCTTGATCATCTGTGGGCATCACTGGGTGGGTCTGAATAGAGAATCCCAGCTGTTTTGACACTGGACAAATTCTGCAGATTCACATAGGGGAAAGGAGAGGAATAACTATTCTTAACTTGTTCAGTCATTTCAGGATTTAATCAAATTCAGTTTCAGGTACACGGAGGACCATGTTTAAATGGACTCCACCCACCCCTCCACATATTGGTATGCTGTTTGTCCTCATTCCTCTTTAGGTACCGAAAACTTCCTGACCACCATCACCCTGTTGGTCTTTAGGATTGCCAGAATGCCTCAATTCATTTCCTGAAGTCCCTACGGGGTGGGCCCCTACCAGGTTTGTGGTCTTTGGAGAAAATATAGGAGGTATAGCTGTGGCCATCATCATCCAGACCTTACTGAGTAGACCAGATCTTCCTCAGATCTGGGCTCAAGTCCTGATTTATCCAGTCCTCAGACAATAAATTTCCAGTTACCATCACATCTGCAGAACCAAAATGTCCCATTCCTCACCAGAGACTTCATGGTGATCTGCCTTCTTAGGTATCTAAACATTGACATCTCCTGGAAAGCTGCCATATTGACATGATTCATTCCCCAAGACACCTGGATGAAATACAGGAAATGACTCTCCTCTGACAATATTCCCCAAAGGTTCAGGAACAAAATCCAGGCACCTGAGTTTCCTGGACCTTTTAATAAGTTTGCCTATCTAGAAGCCAAACACTTTCTAGACACAAGAGTTTCACTCCTTGTAACAGATAATGAGGGCATTGCCCAGCTTCCAGGGGCATTGCTGGTGAGCATCCACTGCGACATTCTCTGAGATGACATTTTGCTCTACAAGAAGCTCTTAGAAGACTAGAAGGTCCCTGTGACCTGGTACAATGTGGAGGATGGCTTTCATGGATGAATGCTATTGTTTGATAAGAAGATTTTTTTCTTTCTCTTGTTCCTAGAATATAATCAATGCCATTGTGAGTTTTATAAAGGGAATTTGAAGGGTTACACATAGGAATGAGTGGAAGAACACTTACCTGCCACACATAAGGCTCTGAATTAAATATCTAGCACAGTAGACTGACAAAGTAAGAGACAGAAATAGAGAGGTAAAGGGATGGATAGATAGATAGATAGATAGATAGATAGATGATAGATAGATAGATAGATAGATAGATAGATAGATAGATAGATAGATAGATAGAGATAGAGAGATGATAGACAGATAGACAGATAGATAATATAAGGAAGGCTTCTGCTCCAGCTGCAACCTTAACTGATCTCCAGTTTTCATGGAAGAAGATGGTGAGTGAGTGCATAGTACAGGAATATAGACTAAGAGGGAAATAAAGGTCTACTGACTGAAAGCTTGCAGCCCTAACCACGTCCACTGCTGCATCTAGCAACATTCTCTACCATCCCTGTTCACAGAGTGAATATGAAGGAAGAGTGGTATTGTATTCCCAGTGTTCATTCCAATACTTGACTCCAGGTTTTTTATTAATAAGACTCTTTAAGATTCATGCTACATAAACCAAGCATAGTGGTATATACCTGTCTCAGCTTTTGGGAAGTTGAGGCAGGAAGATTGCAAGTTTAAGGTCATCTTCAGCTATATAATGAAATTTAAGGCCATCCTGAGCCACATGAGATCCTGTCTCAAAAAACTAATAGGATAAGTGATTCAAGATGTCATGATTTTATCCAGGAGTCTTGTTTTTAAAAGATTTTATTTGGCTGGGTTTGGTGGTATACACTTTTAATCCAGTCAGAGGCAGGTAGATCTCTTGAGTGCAAGATCAACCTGGTCTACAGAGAGTTCCTGGCCAGCCAGGGGTACATAGTGACACACACACACACACACACACACACACACACACACACACACACACACTATCTATCTATCTATCTATCTATCTATCTATCTATCTATCTATCTATCATCTATCTACCTACCTACCTACCTACCTACTTATGGGATGTGTGTGTTTTATATCTACAAGTTTTATTTTTGAAAGAGAATTTCATCCCAGGTTGGCCTTAAACTTTGTATGTAGCCCAGGACAACCTAGAAGTTATGATCTTCCTGTCTCAGGTGTGTGCCTGGTTTCTGTGGTGCTGAGGATCAGACTCAGGGCTGTGTATACTGGCAAGCACTGTACTGAACTACAGCTGTAGCCCTGATTCTCTTATTTTTGGCCTAATACAGAAATGTCTTTAAAGGGTTTCTAAGATGGGCATGGTGGCACGCACCTGTAACCCCAGCATTCAGAAGCAGGCGATGGCTCTCTGATTTTGAGGCCACCTTGGTCTACAGAGTGAGTGCCAGACTAGCCAGTAGTGAGACTTAACCACCCTCCAAAGAAAAGTTTTCTATAAAATATGACAATTATACTTAAAAGTTTAAGAGGAGAAACCTTAAAACTGTGTTGCCAGCAAGACAGTGACAGATTCAGAACACATTTTTTGCTTAGCTATGCTGCCCAAGATGCCAATTTCTGCACATTCTTCAATTTTACATATTGTACACGTTATGCACACATGTACATATATGTGTATATGTATATATCTTAAGTTATTTTTTGAACTATTAACATGGTTTTAAACTTACAGAAGAGTCGTAAAAGCAGTAGGGTTCCTGTGTGCCCTCCATTCACCCCCTTGTTTTGACATCTTCCCTAACTAAAACAGTTGTCAAAATTAAAGAGTGAATCTTTTATAGTGCTCTTAATATTAGCTAAAGTAGCAAGCTAAAAGTCGATATTTTATTAATCTTGTTATTAGCATCCTCTCAATCGTTCCAGATCCCAGTTTGCGTTTAGCCGTGCCGTCTTGGTAGTCTTCACTCCGTGACGCTGTGTCAGAAGGATGGCCGGTGTCGTCGGGTTTTGCCGGTGTGGTGCACTCTGTGGTGCACTCTGAGCACTCTGCTGAGGTGGTGTCTCCTAGGACTCTCTACTGTGAGCTTACCCTGCTTTCCTTTGTAATGACTGAGTGTTTGCTAGAGGTACTTTGAGACTATGCAAATGCCCTGTTTCTGCTTAGAGTTTGCCTCTCCTGTCTCCTGGCAGGCCTTGCTTGTGGCATTTACTACTGTGGTGTTCAAATGGTGATTTTTCTATTTCTTTCCTCTCCTCTATATTTAATAATTGGAATCCTTCTGGAAGGAAGAACTGTGGTTTCTGGATTTATATTTTTAATTATATCAAGATATTCAGGATAGGTACGAACTCAGAACTTAAAAGATATAAATCATGTTAATTGAGTCCAGATGGCCAGTATCAAAGAACAAAGCAATGTTGGTGACCTGTCTTTGAAAATATAATGAATTTAAGAATGAAAATAGTATTTATGATTTGTAAAATTTGTCTGGCTTTTGACTTGAAATTGATTTGAAACTGAAACAATTTTCTTTTGAAATTTTACATCTAGACTTTTTTAAAGTGTCTAAATTTATATTACTTTGGGGATCATTTTTGTCAAATCTTGAATAAAGTTACCTATACCTGGCATGATTTAAAAAAAAAAAAAAAAAAAAGATTCATGCTACATCTGGCGCCCAACATTCATGGTACGAATTCATGAAAAAGCTGCTTGTCTGTGGCCTTGTGGGCCCCAGCTCAGGCCCGAGCTACACTCGGCCGGTTGTGGTGGCACAAGCCAGTAGGATTTACTGAAGAAGGGAGAGGCAGGAGGATCCCGAGTTTGAGGCCGGCCTAGGAGGCTTGGGAGAAGCTTCAGCCTGGGCCAAACCACAAACAGTGGTGGGACCATGGAGGCAGCGGCTGCTGCTCTGAATTGCCCGCTCCTTCTCATGGTGTTGGTGACTGTGGTGATGCTGCTACCTGGGATGAAGAATTTACTACTGCTGGTTCAGAGAAGAATTGCCAGGACTATCGTGTTACAAGAAAGCATCAGCAAAGGTCAGTTTGGAAAAGTTTGGCAAGACAAATGATGGGGAGAAATTGCTGTAAAGATATTCTCTTCTAGGGAAGACCATTCGTAGTTCCAAGATAGACATTTATCAAACTGTGATCACTCCAAACCACAGAGGAGGCACACACAAAAAAAAAAATTTGCAGGAAACCATGACCATGCCTAACAGCGACTTTGGAATCTTCAAAAGGATCACAGGATCCCACAATGATGATTCCATATGGACTATGGTAAAGCCATTAAGCTGATTAACACCAAAGAAAGATCGACTTTGGACTACAAACTGCTCAGGACAATTTCGAGATGGCTAGGTAAGATGATCCAGCCTGACAGACTACTTAAACAAGGACTTGAAACAAGCCCTGAACTTTCTCACTATGCGGCGACTGGACAAATGATACAGGACTTGTTAATTAACTCCAAAATTTTCTTTTCAGGATTCCTTAAAGATGTCTTTACCCCTAGAAAATAGGAAGTAATTTTGAGAAAACGATGCCCACCAAGAGATGGGATGGGAGTTTTTCGGTCATTTAATGAGTTTTAGATATTGTCATTGTTAGTGATAGTTGGTTATAAGTTGTTAATTGTTAATGGTCAGGAAAAAAACTGAACAAGGAGATTAGATTCAGAGTTTTTGTTTTAAAAAAAGATAAAGAAATAATAGGATAAATGGGTAGATCACTGAATCTACACTAAAAAGAAAAAGGGGAAGATATAAAAATGACAAAAGGTAGATTACCGAATCTATGATGAAAAGAAAAAATACTTTTAAAAAGGAACTACTTGTTTTAAATAAGACAAGTAATGAAATTGTTTTGCCTGAGTTTAACAAATGTTACTGGACTGGACATTGTTATATATTAATGGGATTTTCTGCCTGAATCTGTCAAATGTTAATGGACTAGACATTGTTAATGTAATCTTGACTGTGTATATTGTATATACTTATTGGATATAACTTTTCTTGTATTAGTTATAAGCTTTTTTAAATTTTAGACAAAAGAGGGGAAATGTGATGGTATTGTATTCCCCAAAATATTGTGCACCCTAATAAACTTATCTGGGGTCAGAGACAGAACAGCCACTAGATACAAAGGCTAGAAAATGATGGTACTCACACCTTTAATCCTAGCAATCCAGAGACAGAAATCCCTCTGGATCTCTGTGAGTTCAAGGCCACATTGGAAACAGCCAGGCATGGTGACACACACCTTTAATCCCAAGAAGTGAGCCTTTAATCCCAGGGAGTGATAGCAAAAACAGAAAGATATATAAGGCATGGAAACCAGAAACTAGAAGCATTTGGCTGGTTAAGCATTTGGCTGGTTAAGCATTTGGCTAGTTAAGCTTTCAGGCTTCTAGCAGCACAGCTGAGCTGAGAGCCATTTAGATATGAGGACACAGAGGCTTCCAGTCTGAGGAAATAAGATCAGCTGAGAAGTTGGCCAGGTGAGGTTAGCTGTGGCTTGTTCTGTCTCTCTGACCTTCCAGTGTTCACCCCAATAACTAGCCTCAGGTTTGATTTTATTAATAAGACCTTCTAAGATAACTGCTACAGAAGAGAGAAAATGTCTTTACATTTTTTTGAATTTTAACTTATATTCTATATGAATAAATATGAAAGAACAGTCAGAATGTCAATAGTGAAGTCTTTGTGCTCAACAACAACACATCTTGGGCCATATTCCCATGGAAGGAGGCTATACGGCTTTGTTAATAAGGTCAAGGTCACTGGTGACAGGCCAACTCACTTGGGTTCAGACAAACCCCCATCCCCAATTTAGCTACCCTTGGGCATGATTATAATATTAAAAGGGCATTTTTAGGAAAGAGAGACAGGGGAAGGAGAAGAGAGGGATAGAAAAAAAAAGGTGAACTATGGGAAGCTTTTCCTGGGCTCAAGACTTTTGTTAGATATTCAAAGTTAGATCCCCAGCTACTAAGTGGTCAGATCCAAGGTTGTTCTGGGAAGCTCTGGAGGCCATCTGGCATATAAAAATGATTTTTTCTATTTTCTTAAAGATTTATTATTTTATTTTATATACATGCGTGTTTGCTTGTATATTTGTGTGTGTGAACTGGATTCCCTGGAACTGTAGGTGAGGATAGCTATGAACTGCTACATGGGTGCTGGGAGCCAGCCAGCTTCTTTCTTTAAAAGAAAAAGGCATTCATGTCCCCAGATGGTCTCCAGACCATTTCAAGAAATGCATTTTCAATGTCATCCTTGGCTACATATTGAGTTGGAGGCCAGCCTACACTATGTGAACCTTTGTCTCAAAAGGAAATCTTTTTCCTTTCTTGAGACAGAGTCTCACTATATATCTCTGGCTGGCCTCAAAATTGCAAAGTTTCTCCTCCCTCTGCCTCCTGAGCATTAGGAATAATGGTGTGCACCATGGCAACAGGCTGAAAATGAAGTAACATGTTAGCTTTCTTTCACTAGTGAGCATACAGAGCCTCCTGGTTACTAGAAAAATCTTTGCCCTTGCGTGGTTAACACAGCTCTCTCATCACAAGAAAAGGGAATGAATTCTGCACTCCATGGTGGAGGGGGCCCAGTAGTTTACATAAGGCCTGATTTTTCTATGCACCTATGGAAACTCCAAGCCCCATTGCTCTCCAGATGTAACGAACTGATGACACTGGAGCCATGTAGCTGTCCCTTTTGCACAACCACAGCTTTTCTGAGACCAACACCCTAATAGTCGTTGTTGTTGCTTCTGTGACAATATACCCAAGAAAACAACTTAAGGAAGTAGAGATGTATTTTAGAATGAGGCTTTTCCATTCATCATGCCTAGGAGGCTGTGGCAGAACAGAGCTAATCACATGGGAGAAGCAGCGAGAGAAAATGCCCAACACGGGCCTTCTCCTCTTCCACTTCCTTTACAACTTCTAGGATGTTGCCACGCACATTCAAGGTGCCAGTGCAGGGAAGGAGAGGGAGAGCGCAGGAGAGAGGCAAGCACAGCACTGGTGTGTAGGATCTGGTGCCCTCCTTCCTGTTCTTCTTTGTGCTTCTTGCAGGACACAGTGCGGTTTGGCTCATAGCCATAGCACCTCTTCCCATTTCGGCTCTCCCCTGCCTGCATTCCTTCCTTATCTCTGTGTAGTCTCTCTCTCTCTCTCTCTCTCTCTCTCTCTCTCTCTCTCTCTCTCTCTCTCTCTCTCTCTCTCTCTCTCTTCCTTGCGTGCATTCCTCTCCATCCCCTCCACCACAATCCTATCTCAAGATCCTTACATTAACTCAGCTTGATGACATGCACAATGACCATCACCTGAATGATGCTCACCTGATATTCTAAGTGATACATCTTTTGAAGGCCAGCATCAGCACCTTGCCAGTGGCAACTTGTACGTCCATTCATGTGTACTTGGTACCTAGAAATATGCTTAGTGCAACATAGGTCCTTTTTTACCTGTGTCTCAGCAAGAAGGCAATCACATAGTACCTTGTCCCTCTACTCCCTTCTCTAACCCACCAGCAAGAAATACTAACATCAGAAGAGGAAAAACCTGTCTTATTGTTGCTACTGGAGGGAAATCCATACTCTTCAGCATGTTATCATACACCTTACAAAGACCATTATTCTCTGCTTGCTTTAAAATGTAACATATTAATGAGTATTTTAAGCTTTGTGAGCTTACTTAGACAAAACGATTTTTGCAGTGAAAATAATAGTCCCAAGAGGAGGGGAAAACCTGTACCAGGGCGTGGCAGGTAGAAGGTGCACAACCTTAAAAACCCAACAAAGGCAGTGGCTGTGGATTCAGGGTTTGGAGTTCTCCTTTTATCTTGTAAAAACTGTTCTTGGTGCTGGGAAGATGGCTCAGCTCATAAGGCATAATGTGAGAATTGGAGCTCTGATCACTTAACATTTATGCAGGTATGATGGTAGGAAAGTAGACTCAGGGGATCCCCAGGTCAAGTTGGCTAGAATTAGTGAGCTCCAGATTCAGGAAAAGACCATGTCTTGATAAATAAAGTAGAAAGCAATTGAGCACAGCACCTGATTTCAGCTTCTACACACACATACTCATATATATGACATTATGAATACACACTTGTGTGTAAACAGACATACAAAAATGTGCTCACATGAACATTGTTTAACATCTCTCATAATTGGCTTATCCAGGTTAGGGCGATATGTTTATAACTGCATGACCTTAGACCTCAAAATATGTGACTGCAGGACATAAGGTCAGGGCTAATACAAGGAGCAATTTTGAAACCCATTTCTGATATTAAGTAAATAAGGCTAGTGAGTACATAGGAGAGGTGAGGGTGGGATATGATAGGTTGTTCTCGACACCTCATTCTGCCCTTCCTCATTGTGGTTCACCTTGGCACATATACCACCTCTCTAATCTCTGATTTCACACCTGAGAGGAGAGTCACAGAGTACTTTACATGACTTCAGTGAGTTTTCTCAATTGTCCTTGATTCCTTGATTGCCACTTGGCATCATTTTCCAGACAACCCCTTCTTCAATAGTGTCCATTTCGTAACCAGGTTGGTGACTTTCTGGGTGGTGTGATGAAGGATAGCTATGACCTGGGGACAAGGTACAAGGGCTCCACTGCTGCTGGGCAGGAACCTCTCTGGGCTGGGATCTGTTGCAATCAGATCATATGGGGATACTTCCAATATCCAGAGGGGTTTTGAAAAGGTGAGATTAGGCCATGGTGCTTCTCTGACAGTTATAAGGTGCCTGAGTTTGTGGATGAGAAGTTCCATGAAGTCCTCCTAGGGCACAGGTTTTCCTCGGCTCACTCTGAAGGAACAAGAAAGAGCACCATGCTTTCCTGGATGGAACTTCTCCTCGCTACTGTGTGTCTCCTGGTCCTGGGAGTCCACGTGTGGGTTCTCGTCGACCATCTCCTTACTATTGACGTGCCTCCCACCATCACGCACCCCCTGAAGTTTCGGATTCTGCACTATCTCTTTCATCTGACAATAACATGGGTAAATTTTGTTTCTTAATAATCATTTCCCACCAGGGTAGACAGAACTTCAGTCTGAGGAAAGAATTTTGCCAAGATCCACATAGTTTAACAGCCAGTGTGTGTTAGTCAGTAATGCTATGCCAGGCATGGTATTGAAGGCTTGCTAAGGACAACATGGCTATTAAGTGAGCTGTATGCACCCTTTCTTTACTTTCAACAAGAATAAGCAGCAGGGAAGAAACCAGGGAGTTGATTTCTAATGAGAAACAGTCTGAGACCCTTACAAATGCCAGATATTAGATTGGGAAGGTGGAGTCTTTGGTGACTGTCTGGGTCAAGCAGCATGGGTCAGTAAGTCCTTACCTGGCTGGCTAAAATACTTCTGAATCCTCATCAGTAAAACAAGAGCTTTCAGTTAGGGATGTGTGAGCCCATGAGGTGTGTTAGAGTCTATGGTTTTGATCAGTTTGGAATGGTTAGGGACAGCCTTCAGGAGCTAGAGCCTGGGTTTTTAATATCTCCCAAGCAAGGGTTGCTGCTAGTTAAACTTAGTTTGTTATAGAGTTGGGGAGGGCAGAAGAAAAGTCTTATCCTGTCTTAAGTTCAGTCCTGGGTTACAGGAAACTAAATACACAAAAGAAAATTTAACTTAAAAAAAGCTTGATATATTAATAGCTTTATGTGACCTGGGACAAGGAGTGGAGGCTTTCTACTGTGCAAACTATTAAGAAGTGGTTAGCCTGAGGGCTTAGAAGACCTTTGCACCAAACTGGAGAGGTGACTTGGTGGTTAGAAGCAGAAGCTGCTCTTGCAGAGGACCTGGATTCAGTTTCTAGCACTCACATAGTGGCTCACAATCATCTTTAATTCCAATTCCAGGGTATCTTCTGGCCTCCATGGGAAACAAACATGCACACGCTATACATACATGCATATAGGCAAAACACTCATTCACATAAAATAAGATTTTTTCTAACTTAAAAAGACATTTAAACAAAGAAAGTTGAATTTAAAAAGGCAAAGGAGTTTAAGATTTGAGTGTGGCAAATAAACCCCAATAGTTTATTAAGCAGAACTCTGGAAGTATTTGTTGAGTTCGTGCAGCTTCCCATCAGTGCAGATGGATGTAAATCTAGGTCATTCTGTTCCTTGTATAGGAATATGTTGAGATAACTTCCCAGACGACCAGGCTCATGAACTCTGCTGCCCTCAGTACATCCAAGGAAAGACGACAAATGCCATCTTTCCAGTAGAGACTGTGGAAGCTTTGTGTAGGGACCATCCAAAGCCCCAACTCTCCTCTCAAGTCATCAGTGCTGCTCCTACAGAGGGAAGAGTGCACGTGCCAGTACAATGTGGATCAAATATGGCAAAGGAAGTCTACTGCTATGCCTTGCTTCAGTGACCATGAATGTGTTAAGAAGTGATAGCTAACTCATTAATTCAGTGACAGCCTCAGCCCTACAGTGGTCACAAAGCTGATCTATTTCTTATGGAAAGACACACATAGCTCTTAGGTTCCAGGCTCACTTTTTGTCCCCTTGGGAATTACAGTGGTCATGACCTCAGGCTTATTGGTAGCCCCATCCTCATCAACTGTGTTCGTCACATTTAAAGAGTATCATGGTGTCACTGCCAAGGACATGGTTGATGGTCAAGAAATGAAGGGAAAGGCAGCCAACCTTTGCCAGGTTTATTCTGTGATGATTTCTAAAACTTACTCCCTTTATTCCAATCAGACAAGCCTGAAACAGATGATAGTTGCTCTCTACTTCAAGAGTGAGGGAACTATAAGGAAGGGTATAACCAATTTCCCTGATTTACAAAGTTTGGGGAAGCAGTAAGGGCTGGACACAGGCTTTATAGCTGCAAAGACTGTGAAGAGGGTGCTGTGGTAAGTTCTGGACCAAGCCTAGGCTTTGCTGTGGACTCTGAAGAAGAGACTAGCAGAGTCATATGGAACTAGGACCAGAAAGAATGGCTTTCCTCATACTCTTTGAAGGAATGGGCAAAGCTATCATCAAAGGCTCCACTGTTGCATGGAAATCAGATGCAGCATGGTAAAAATGATCTGATTGGAATAGAAGCAAGCTATTGGGCCACAGGTCTCTTCTAGAAAGGCAACCAGGAAATTCTGTCTGCAAGGAGGCATGGCTCTTCTTTCCTTACTACTTACATCTCCCATGCCCTAGATCTTCATGAACAGCTTTGGATATTCATGAATCTTGGGAGAAACCAGTTTTACCACATTCAAATGGGAGTTTTTCAAATGGAAAGTCCACAGTTGAGATAGACAGCAGCATGGGCAGTGTCTGAAAGGTGGAAAGGACAGAGGAGTCATGAAAGCCCCCAACTTCTCTCTTTCCCACAGGGGACTATACTTGAGAAGATGAACATTTGCTCCATGCCCTCCTTTTTCTGCTTTATGCAAGACACCTTTGTGTCAAAGAAGAGCCTTGGTGTGTTTGTGAAGGACCTGCGTTTCGGCACAATCCCTGTGAGGCTCTTTCAGCCCAAAGCAGCCTCCTCCAAGCCCCGGAGAGGCATCATCTTCTACCATGGAGGGGGCGCCGTGTTGGGCAGCCTAGGTGAGAAACATCCCTGTAGTACAGAAAAGAGAGGGGCCTCACAACCTCCACAACCCCGTTCACTTTTCCATCTCTTTGGAGGGAGTCAAAGGAAGCAGCCATTGGAGCTCCTTTTGTGAGAGGCAGATTAAGACTGAAGGTCATGTCAGCCAAAGGGACTGTTGCCTCCATGACAATGTTTTCTACAATTTGATATCTCTGTTGAGGCAAGGGCAGTGATTGCCTAGTGGGACTTCCAGGGATTTAGGTATGATGCCAACCTCCCATCTCCTTTGTCCCACAATGGTCCCAAATCCATTTACTGTTCTTACATCTTCTGGATCATCTTGGTCCAAACCCATCTTCCCTTGCTCACCCCCTCCAGCCCTGTATCTAAGAGTGGTCCCACTGCTCCACTGTCAACAATCTGGCTGGTCATCTTCCCACACCAAACAGATCTTTAAAAATACAATTCAGGGCTGACCATTTGGCATTGGATAACCAACTGATGTTCTCTTCCCTGGAAAAGACTATTTCTCTTGATCTCAGCATTCTTTAACTCCCTGTAGTGTTTTGTGTAGGGTTGAGGCCTTGTGGGCTTTCCTCAATCTAGGTTAGCATGTCTCTTGTCATCCAATACCAAGTGGACAGCCCTGAAAACATACATACAAGTAGCATTATACAGACCAAGCAGGCTGTATTAATATTTATGAATATATATGCATATACATACATGTATGTAACAACAATTCATGAAAAAATAGGCCACATATTTTAAAGAACAAGAAGGGGTAGATGGGGGTGGGTGTTGGGAAGAGAAAAGGGAACATTTTATCTAGAGATTCTCTCTGACACTCTGAAGTCAGACCCTGGAATAATGGGTCCATTCATGGTATCTTGTCACAAAGCTTACATTGCCCATGTTGATTTTGGTCCCTGAAATGCTTCCTTGCTTGCTCTCTGTCTTCTCCCACCCAGAGTGGAAACATCAAGAGTGTAAGGGAAACCTGTGTTGTAGCTATCAGTGGAGTCTCGGAGTCTAGAGAACAAGACTTAGTCCCTCCCCTCATTGACCTGCCAAAGTAGGAGACTGGACCTTGCAGAACACAAATGGGAGGGTGGTGGTTTCAGATGGGACAACGTAGGCCCAGAATAGGAACTGACTGAGTCACAGCACCTCATCATTTCTAATCAAACAGTTTCTCCAATAAAGTGAGCCTTGAGGCCAGGACCAAGGGATGGGAGGAGCCAGTGCTACATAACTGGAGATCTGGGTGAGGTGAGGAAGGCCTGGACCCTAGACTGAAAGACAAAGGACTCCAGAAAGTCAGTCACTAGGACCAAGAATATTACATTTCAAAACAATATTAAGAAAAAGATGGCTCAGAGGTTTGGAGTACTCACTGCTCTTACAGTGGAGCCTGGTTCGGCTCCCAGTGAGTACATCAGGCTGCTCATGAGCACCTGCAACTCTGGCTCCATGAGACTTGACCCCTTCTTCTGACCACTGCACTCCCCACGTTCAGATACCCCTCCACAAATCCACATAATTAAAACAACAAACTCATTTGAAAAGACTAGGGGGGAAAATTCTACAAAGAGCCAAGAGTAGGAGCTTATTCTAAATATTTTTAGTTTTTATTTAATTATACTGGATTGCATAAGGCCATTTTTATACAACTATATAATAGACTTTTTTTTTTTTTTTTTTTTTTGGTTTTTTGAGACAGGGTTTCTCTGGTAGCTTTGCGCCTCTCCTGGAGCTCACTTGGTAGCCCAGGCTGGCCTCGAACTCACAGAGATCTGCCTGCCTCTGCCTCCCGAGTGCTGGGATTAAAGGCGTGCGCCACCAACACCCGGCTATATAATAGACTTTGAGCATACCCCTCTGTATACCACTATCTTCTGCCCTCTCACACCTCTCATTAGTCTCATTTGCTCCCTAGGCTACTTTAATTAAATTTAACTTAATTTCCAATTTTATAGATATATATTATAAATCTATATAAAACCTTGTACTCACAAATGAAAGGCAATGGGTGACATCTGCCTTTCTGAGACTGACTTAATTCACTTAATATAATTATCTCCAGTTGTACTCATTTTCCTGCAATCAGCATAACTTCAAATCCCACTGTGTATATGTAGTTCATTTTCCTTATTCATTCCTCTGCTGTTGGACACCCAGATTGGCTTCCTAGTTTAGGTATCGTACATAATGCTGCAGTAAACACTGGTGTGCAAGCATCTTTGCTAAATACCCAGGAGTGGTACAAGTGGGCCATATAGAAGATCTACTTTTAATGTTTTGAGTAATTTCCATACTAGGCAGATTAGTTCATATTCCCACCAACAGTGTTCAAGGGTCCCTTGTCTGCATGCATCCTCTCTCGTATTTGTTGTCATTTCCCCCTCTCTTCCTTCCTTGCTGCCCCCCTTTCTTCTTTTCTTTTTTGAGACAGAATCTTACTGTGTAGCCCTGGCTATCCTGGATCTCACTATGTGGCTCAGGCTGGCTTTGAAGTCACAGAGATCCTCCTGCCTCTGCCTTGGCTGAG
Source organism: Peromyscus leucopus (assembly GCF_004664715.2). Taxonomy (NCBI): domain Eukaryota; kingdom Metazoa; phylum Chordata; class Mammalia; order Rodentia; family Cricetidae; genus Peromyscus; species Peromyscus leucopus. The sequence continues at coordinate 144,762,239 of NC_051064.1, forward strand.
TGCTGGGTTTCAAGGCATGCACCACCACACCTGTTTCTATGTTTATTGTCTTAATGATGGACATTCCGACTGAGGTGAAGAGGGATTTCAAGTGAAGTTTGAATTTGCTTTTCTCTGATGTCTGGTGAAGTTGGACATTTTTTCATGTTTATTGGCCATTTGTATTTCTCGTTCTGAACTGTCTGTCTCATTAGCCCATGGATTGGCTGGCTTGGCTGATTTCTCATTCAGTTTTTAAAAACTCTTTGTATATTTTAAATAGTAATTCTCCAGTAGATGCACAGTTAGGAAAGATCTCCTATTTTGTAGGCGGTCTCTACATTTGTCTCCTTCACTGTGCAGAAACTTTTTAAATTTTAATTTTATGAAATCCCATTTGTCAGTTTTTGACATTATTTTCTGAGCACCTGGGCCTTGCTCCAAATGTCCTTGTCTGTATGGATATTTTAAAGAGTTTCCTTATGTTTTTCTCTATGAGTTGTAAATGAAGCGTGGGCAAGTGGAGGAGGAGAAGATGTAAGCTCTTTCCACTGACCTTACCAGAGACCCCTGGTGCAACAAAACATAATTCTGAAAGTTTGCTCATCATGGCATATTTGGGCACTAATTTTGACTTTGTAAAATGCTACATCAAATGTTGTTTACCTGGCCCCATGAGTTAGCACCCACTGTGATGTCTCATCTGTCTCACTCTTGTCCTAATAAATCTAAAAAAAGCAAGTAACATATGCAAAGCTCTGAAACAGGAATTACATGTAGGACTTGAAGAAAAAGATGTCTAGGCAGGTCCTAGGATTCAGGACAGAGTTAGCAGAGTCTCCATATTGTCTGTGTAAACTCCTCTTGAAGCCTTTAAGGGCACTCACATCACAGACCCTTTCCCTAGCCTGACGCAGTTCCTCTCCTAGATGGATCCAGCCATCCCTACTTTAAAAGTCCTCAGATAAAGCTGATGTGCAGTCTTCAGACCTTGTGGAGCAGAGTCACTGACAGAGAAGCTGACTAGATAGCTCAGATCAGACCCTCTCCTCTCAGGAGTGTTGGCCTCCAAGTCTACTTTGATCTTCTGCCCAACAATGTAGCTGGTATGTACTTACCTAATAAGCACCCATAAATATTAGAATTGTCTGGGGTCACTTAGAGTTTCATGATGCCTGCTTGGCACAGCTCAGAGATTGTTATCCAATGAGTTGTGGTAGCCTGGACAGAAGATGAACACAGACTGATAAGGGTCCTTGTATACCAAGGGAATGGGCTAAATCAAAGGAAGTTCTGTTTGGGGACCTGTGTAAAGATACACTACATACTAATGCCAGGGGACCTACCTCCTAGAACTTCAAATGTAGCACCATACTAATCCAAATTGCCCATCTACTCATCATTTGTTTCCTAATCAAATAAATACACGAATCTCTTTTGAGGTAGGGTCTCTTGTAGCCCAGACTGGCATCCAATTTACTATGCATTTGAGAATGACTTGTACTCCTGATCATCTTGACTCTATATTCCAAGAGCTGGGATCACAAGCATGTGCTGCCATACTCAGCTCAATATATGAAATTCTTATTATTCCCAGGCTAATCCTCCATAAGTGCTTTATCCTTGTTTTTGTTCATTTAGAACCTCAAAGTTTCCTGGTCTTCAGTTTCCCCACTGTAAAATTAAACTATGAGCCTCAAAGTCCACGTATGCACCCAACATTCAAGAAATTAAGTCAGATGTCTGGCTTTGCCTTGTCCTGGTGGCCTGAGTCACTTCAGAGGGGACACATCTAGGAACAGAAGTATCATTTCCATGATCTTCATATCAGCTGCTTCCCTGGGGCTGTGGTGGGGTGTTCTGGGCACTCTTCATACAGTGTACTATACCTGGTATTCTCTTGCAGACGGTTACCATAACCTGTGTACTTTCCTGGCTCGAGAGACAGACTCAGTGCTGCTGTCAGTGGGGTGAGTAGTCTCAGACGGTGGGTAGCTTATCCACAGAGCAGGGGAAAATACAAGGAGTGGCAGTCCTAGATGTCTTTGCCCCTAGAGAAGTTCTCACATGTGACTATAGTATCATACAAATGAGGAAAGGTCTGGAAAGCCACTCATCATTGAGAATTGAGTGAGGCAATTGAATGATGGCAATTAATTACTCTTATTCACTTTTTTCGTGCTATTGCAAATAACAAAGAAATAACTTAAAAGGGGAAGAATTTATTTTTACAACAAATTCTAGAAACTTCATTCAGTCTATGACCAACTTGCTTTACTGTTATTCTGTAAGACAGAATATTCTCAAAGCAAGAGAGCATAATACATCAAATATGCTCACCTTGTGGTAGCCAGGAAGCAAAGACAGAAAGGGCTAGAGACAAGGTACCATTCAAAGACAGCCCACCCCCAGAGATCTATATCTTACAATTAGGCCCACATTCCAATAATGCCATCAAATTATAAACCCTTAAATGAATTATTCTATCAATGATGTCAGTGTTCCACAGTCTAGTTACATCTCAATGATTTGATCCATATCCAGGGAATAAGTTGCCAGCATAAACTTTTTGAGGGGTACTTTATATATCTGCATAATAGTATCCCACCCCTGCACATCCAAGGGTCATGGTCAACTTATCATATAAAATGCATCTAGTGCAAGAGTCCCCAAAGTTTAATAGTTTCAGCCCTGTTAAAAGGTTCAAGTCTATAGTCTTCTGAACCTTGGCCCGATTCTCAGCTGTGAATTGTCACAAATTAAAACAGCAAATTGCATTCTTCCAACATATAACAGCATAGAACAAACATCCTCATTCACAAAAGGACTAATTAAGTGTCATAGAGGGAAAAGCTGGGACCAAGAAAGACAAAACCACAGCAGGGCAAACATTCAGTCTTCCAATTCCAGTTTCATTTCCAAAGGATCTGGGCAGTCATAGTTCTATAGTCCTGCTGGCTGAAGTCTACTTGGCTTCCCTCAGCCTCCATCTGCTCTTTGACTATGGTGTTCTTTGGCATATTGCTCAAAGTCATGGCATCTCCTATTTCCTCAGGTCTCCACTGGAGCTTAGTCATTACCACGCAGGTTTACATATTCCTTCTCATCGGCATGGTGCAGGGACACCAATTACCTCATGCTTTACTTGGCCTCCCAGGCTTACCTTTGAACCTGGGTGGAAGCCTCCACAACCCAGTGACTACATTTCACAGGCTTGCATGCCCAGTATTCTGTGGATGATGCCTTGGTTGCCATCAGCTGCAACACTACCTGGGCTCCCTTAGAACATGGCCATGTTGGACTTTGAGTGTCTGGGCAACTAAAAATAGGAAATGAGTCCCGGGAAGACGGTTTTCTAGGTGGACTAGTGCAAGCTGGGTACCCTGGCAGTACTATATTTTCAAGCAAAAGTCTCTCAAGTGAGTTTACAATTTTATCCTGGAGGGTCTGTCAAGGATGAGGTAGATCTAATATCTAAGAAGCCCTGGAGGACTCCAGTAAAAAGCATTTGATTGATTTTTTAAATTTATTTAAGATTTTAGTGTGTGTGTGTGTGTGTGTATATCTGTGAGTGCATGCACACATGTGGTTGTGGTTGTACAAAGAGGCCAGGAGAGGCCATCAGATCCCTTGAGGATATAGGCATTTGCAGGACACCCACTGTTCATGCTGGGATCTGAACTCCAGTCATTATGATTGAGCAGCATTCACTCTTACCCACTAAGTTGTCTCCATAGTCCATTGATTTGTTTTTCAATGTGCTAAACCCTTTTACAACCTCATCCTCTAAGTTTACAGTTTTTCTGCCAAACTATACGTTTTCTTTCTGTTCTATTTTTCACTCATAGTTCTCACTGGCTAAGTGTGCTGGCAAGATATCCCAGAGGGTAAAAGTGCTTACTTCCAAAGCAGTACAACTTCTGATAACTACTGGAAAATGAATTAAATTATGACTCCACCAGTAACTGAACCATTAATAATGTTAGAAACTTCATGGTATGATAATCTCTCAATGGCAACTGAATCAACCACCTGGGCACTAAGATTTGAACAAAGAAGTCTTTTAAGTGGTCATCTGAACCATGTGATATTAGGCAATATTACATAACCATTTAGGACCACAAGGTTATGCCAAGATAAGGGAATCTTAACAGGATAAAATTCAGTAACTGAATTTTGGCAGCTTCTTCAAACTCACATGGGGGAAATAGGGATGAGTGTCTTCAATTGCTAGGGTCATGTGGAAGATTTAATCAAGTAGACTCTTGGGTGAGTAGAGGATGCAATTCACAGAAATTTCTGCAGTGCTGTGGTAATATTTTATTTGTGCTCTAACAAATAAAACTTATCTGGGGATCAGAGGAGAGAGCCAGCCACTAGATTAGACATAGAGGCCAGACAGTGGTGACACACACCCTTAATCCTATCACTTGGGAGACAGAGATCCCTCTGGATCTCTGTGAGTTCAAGGCCGCACTGGAAACAGAGCCAGGCATGGTGGCACACACCTTTAATCCCAGCATTTGAGATCTCTTGTCTTTGCTTGGGAAGGACACACACCTTCAATCCCAGGAAGTGATGGCAGGAAGCAGAAAAGCACTTAAGGAGCGAGGACCAGGAACCAGAGACTTTTGAGCAGTTCAGCTGAGATCCATTCCAGTGAGGATTCAGAGGCTTTCAGTTGAGGAAAAAAGATCAGCTGAGGAGTTAGCAAGGTGAGGTTGGCTGTGTGGCTTGTTCTGCCTCTCTGATCTTTCAGAATTTACCCCATTATCTGGCTCCAGTTTTTTTTTTTCTATTTATAAGACCTTTTAAGATTCATGTTACACAATACTGATGTGCTGTCCTCTGTCTTCCTTCCATAGGTACCGAAAGCTTCCTTACTACCATCATCCCGCCTCTCTGTTGGATTGCATGAATGCCTCCATTCACTTCCTGAAGTCTCCGGAAGCCTATGGGGTGGACCCCTCCCAGGTTGTGCTCTGCGGAGACAGCATTGGGGGCGCGGCTGCAGTTATTATCTCCCAGACCTTGGTGGGCAGAGCAGATCTTCCCAAGATCCGGGCTCAGATCCTGATTTATCCAGTCCTCCAGACATTGTATTTCCAATCCCCATCAAAGCTGCAGAATGCAAATGTTCCATTCCTCACCAAAGACTTCATGATGAACTGTCTTTGTAAATATCTGGCCATTGACCCCTCCTGGAAAGACGCCATGTTGACAGGTGCCTGTATGCCCCCAAGTGTTTGGAAGAAGTATGAGAAATGGCTAGGCCCTGACAACATCCCTAAAATGTTCAGGAGCAAATACCAGCAACCCGAGTCACCGGCACCTTTTAATGAGGCTGCCTATCTAGAAACCAAACACACTCTGAATACAGATATTTCTCCCCTCATAGCAGATGACAAAATCATTGCTCAGGTTCCTGAGGCATTCATAGTGACCCTTCAGTGGGACTTTATCCGTGATGATGCTTTGCTCTACAAGAAGCGCTTGGAAGACCAAGGGGTCCCTGTGACCTGGTACCATGTAGATGGCTTCCATGGCTGTGCTATTTTTTTTGATAATAAGTTTTTCTCTTTCCCCTGTTCCTTGGATGTCGTAAATGCTGTGGTCAGTTATATAAAGGGCTTATGACTGCAGCATGATGGGAGAACAATTGTCTGGCATGCACAAGACCCCACTCTAATCCGCAGCAGGGAAGAAAGATGAAAAAAAAAAATCAAGGAACAAAAGATAGGACATATCACATCATCCCTGGTGCCTTGAATGAGAAGGGCCAAGGAGAATTTTGCCACAACTGAGGCTAGGGCTGAGTCTTATTTTTTTAATCCTTTCTTTTATTCTTTTAATGTATAAGATAGTGAATTTTGTTACATTTCATACACACATATTCTAAACTTTGCTTTTCTTTGATGTACATACCATGTCTTGTTCCCCACTCCAAATCCCCAAATTGATCCCTATATTCCCTCCTATTTTCAAGCCATGTATGTATGTCGTGTGTGTGTGTGTGTGTGTGTGTGTGTGTGTGTGTGACATTTTTTCTCTATGCATTTGTTTGTTTGTTGATAAGAATCATAGCTCTTGTACATACTGCTATAGCTAACATGCATGAGCTATTGTGTCTATAGTATGCTGGCTTAGACTCCCTTGGGTTTAAACCCTGGGGTGGTATATTTGCATTACATGGAAGATCTATTTCTTAGCTTCTTGTGAAATCTCCATATTGATTTCTGTAGTGGCTGCACTAATTTAACCTTACCACCAACAATATATGAGTTTTTTTTCTACATCCCCCCATCTGCATCAGCATTTGTCATTTTACATGTATGTATCCATCTCTCATATCTCTCTCTCTCTCTCTCTCTCTCTCTCTCTCTCTCTCTCTCTCTTCTCTCTCTCTCTCTTCTCTCTCTCTCTCTCTCTGTGTGTGTGTGTGTGTGTGTTTCTCACTATGTAGCATCAACTGACCTGGAATTTTCTGTGTAGACCAGGCTGACCTCAAACTTACAGAGTTTTGCCTATCTCTGCCTTCAGGTGTGCACCATGATGCCCAGGATATCATTTATTTCCTAATGGTTCTGACTAGGGTGGGATACAGTCTCGTGTAATTTTTATTCATGCTTTGCTGATGACCAAAATGTTGATTTGTTTTCAAATACTTATTGGACACTTATGCTCTTTGAAAAAAAAGATTGTTTAATTCATCTTCCCCTTTATTAATTTGATGATTTGGATTTTGGCCATTTATGTTTTGAGTTTCTTAGGTATTTATTTTAATCCCCTGTTGAATATATAGTAGACAAAGATTGCCTCTAATTATGTACACTGCCTAATGACGCTGTTGATTTCTTCTTGTGCTGTGTGGAGCTTTTCAGCATTGTGCAATCCCATTTGACAGCTGCTGTTGTTCCTCTTAGGGTACTGGAGTCCTTCTCAAATGCCTTGGCTGTGCCTGTATCTTGTGTTATCTCTGTTTGCTCAAGCAGTTTTGATGCTGGAGATCTCAAAGTCTTTGACCCGTACTGAAGTGATAATGGTTTAGGAGTCATGGGGATCCAATTTCCTTCTCATACATGTGACTGTCCAATCCCCCACTTTCATGAAGTGGCTATGTGCCTTTGCACCTTAGTGGAAAATCAGGTGAGTTGATTTGGGGTTTGTGGTTTTTGTTTGTTTTTTACTTGGTTTGTTCAGACAAGGGCTTACTCTATTTTTTAATGTATTTCTGAAATATTTATTCTTAATGTGCTGGGATCTCTGAGTCTATTTATGTGCTGTGTTGCTTTTATTGATTGGCGTATGTTTAACCACCTTTGCACTCCTGGGTTGAAACCAACTTGATCATCATAGGACCTTTTTGATTTGTTAACTCAGTCTGCAAATATTTCAAGAAGTTTCACAAACATGTTTACTGGGGAAATTTTTCTATAATATTCTGTTTTTGTTGCATCTTTATCTGGTTTGGACATGAGGATAATAATTTGACATAGTTTGACATGGTTCCTTCCTTTTCTGTTTTATGGTGCAGTTTGAGGAGCATTGGTCTTAGGTCTTCTCTAATGCACCTCTTCTATTAACTGGGAGATCACCACATCAGTTGTTCGCTATATGACACTTCGGTTGAATTGTTCATTTATACATCAGTATAAATTGTTCATATCATCTTGATTTAATTTTGCTAGTTTATATGTGTCTTAGCAATTTGCCCATTGCTTCTAGATTTTCCAGGATTTCAAAGATCTTTCTAATAATCCTCTGGATTTCATTGTCATCCATTTAACGCCTCTTTTTCCATTTCTGGTTTTATTGAATTATTGTGTTTTTTTTTATTAGTTTGACTAGGTTTTTGTTGATCTTATTTTGAAAAACAAATCTAGCTGTTTCTTTTGTTCATTCTCTGACTTGTTCTTTATCTCCACTTCATTATCATCTACCAGGATTTTATTATTATTTTTATTCTTTCTTTCCATTTAGTTGTTTTGGGGTTTGGCTCATTCTTACTTTTCTAAGAACCTTTCTTTCTTTTATGAACTGTGTTTTCTCTTGTGCTCTTGTGATGGAAGCCGCCCCTTTCCTTCCTGTGTGTGTGATATTCCTTTAGGTGGTTTTTTTTTTTGTTGTTGTTGTTGTTGTTTTATAATACTGGCTTAGTAATGATGTGTCCTGGACTTGTGTTTATCTTCCTTACTGTTCCAGCTGGTACTAATGGAACCTTTCTGGAGACAGTGCTTGTGGTTGACAGTTGATTTTTTTTTTTTCATTAGAGCTTGAAATGCATCATGCCAGGATTTGCTGGCTTTTAGGGCTTCTGTTGAGAAGCCTTCTATTGTTCTGATGGTTTTCCTTTAGCAGTTTTTCTCTCAGCTTCAATACTGTTTCTGCAGTGACTATTTTAAGTCTAGAGAAGTTCTCTTCTGATTATGTCTCCTTGGGATTTTAAATGCCTCCTGTATTGGGATAACTACTACTTTTCCTAGATTTGGAGTGTTTCTGTTATATTTTCATTAGATAGATTTTTATGCCTTTAATTTTTTTTTGTTGTTACTTTGTGTTTTTTATTTTTATCTGAGACAGGGTGTGTGTAGCCCTGGGTAGTCCTAGCTGTCCTGGAACGCCTTCTGTAGACCAGGCTGGCCTGGAACTTAGAGATCCGCCTGCCTCTGCCTCCCAAGTGCGGGATTTAAAGGGGTGCACCACCACTGCCCTGCTATGTGCCACCACCTCCCACATGACTTTAATTTTGATCTCAGCTCCTTCTACTCATAAATCGCTAGGTTTGATCTCTTGATCATGTGCCAGGGTTCTTGACGTTTGTGGATGTTTGTTTTTTAATTTCTAGACAGAGGTCCTGTTTTCTTGGCCTTTCCTCCCATGCTTGCTACTCTTCCCTCTGTTGGATCTGGTTTCTTAAGAATGCTCAGCACTGTAGGTGGATTTACTGAGTTTTTCATTCTCAATATACATTTCCCCCCCAAATCTCAACTTCCTTGCTGAAGTTCTCAGATATAGGGCTGAAACTCAGAGATATTGGTGACTTCCTCATCTAGACCTTGAATTCACTTCCTCATTCTATCTGCTTGTTTATGTTATCATTAATGTCACTAATCTTTCCTTCCTTCCTTCCTTCCTTCCTTCCTTCCTTCCTTCCTTCTCTTTCTTCTTTCTTTCTGTCTTTCTCTTTCTTTCTTTCTTTCTTTCTTTCTTTCTTTCTTTCTTTCTTTCTTTCTTTCTTTCTTTCTTTCTTTCTTTCTTTCTTTCTTTTCTTTCTTTCTTTTTTTTTTTTTTTTTTTTTTTTTTTTTTTTTTTTTTTTTTTTTTTTTCTTTCTTTCTTTCCTTCTCTTTTGAGACAGGGTTTCTCTGTGTAACCCTGGCTGTCCTGGAACTCCCTCGGTAGACCACGCTGTTCTCGAACTCACAGGGATGCGACTGCCTCTGTCTCCCAAGTGCTGGCACCACCACTGCCCTGCCCTTAATCTCTCTTACAGTTGGGTTTTGATTGGTTCTCTGGCGCTTCAACCACTTATGTGGAGTTGCTCCTTAGAGAGCTGCCACGATTTCAGGAGTACTGCTGCCACTTTTCCTGTTTTTTCTTTGCTGAAACTTTTTTCAGCCTCTTGGAGTGGCTACATCTTCTGGTTTGATCTGGTCAGCAGCATTCTCTTGAAGTCTCAGTCCCCAATCAACCAGTCAGAGTACAGAAAAGAACCCACTGTAATCACAACACTACCAAATTAGATGTAGAAACAGACTTAAAAACTGACTAAAGCCAACCTATAACACCAGTGACTACAGAAATGCAAATGAATAATGTCAACCGTGGGACAAAACAATTAACTGTGATAAAAGTAACAAATGAATGAAACAAAGGAAAGGAGAAAGGAAAGAGGAAACAGGACAAGGATAGAGGAAAAAGTATGAAGAAGCAAAATGAAGATGAGACCAAGAAATATAAGAACAAGAATGGTGGTGGTGGTGGGAGGATCAAGAGATTAAACCATCTCATTGCACAATAAAGAAAAATGTAGCTGAGTGTGGCGGCACACACCATTAGTCCACACTCAGGAGGTAGAGGCAGGTGGACTCTGAGAGTTCGAGGCCAGCAGGGTCTACAAAGCAAGTTCCAGGACAGCTAGGGTTACACAACAGAAACTCTGTCTTGGGATGTTGAAGTGTAGCTCTCCACATGGAGGGTTTCTGGTGGGGGTAGGATGGGGAAGGACTCACTTTTCTTTAAGGGGCTGTCTAATGGGAGTCTGACCATGCTCTAGTGAGTGTATGGGCAACACAAATGGGACTTGTGAGGTTTTATTCCTTCTCCTTCTTTTCTTTGGGGGGGGGCAGGGAAACTTCAAGAGTGGGGGCAGACCTGGAAAGACTGGGAAGTGTGATGGGGTGCATGATGTAAAATTCCCAAATTATCAATAAAAATATTGTGCTGGAAAAAAAGAAAAAAATTGTCTTTGAGCCTTTGTGTAGGTCCATTATTAAATTTATATTAGTTATTTCCAAGGTAGGATCTCACTATGTAGCTCTGACTGTTCTGGAACACATTATGTATACTAGGCTGACCTGAAACGCACAGAGGTCCACCTGCCTCTGCCTTCCCCCCTATACCCAGCTTTAATTTTTTATTAATGAGACTAGGAACCCCAAGAAGGGAACCTAACTTCTCTTGTATTATCTGATGACCACAAAAGGACTCCCCCAAATTCCTGTAATAGTGCATGATATCTCAAGATGTAGCTCTCAGATACTGCTCTGGCACCATGCCTGCCTGCCTGCCTGCCGCCATGCTCCCTGTCATGATGCTCATGGACTCATGCTCTGAAACTCCAAGTCCCAAATAAAGTCCTTTTTCTCTAAGTTGCCTTGGTCATGCTGTCTTATAACAGCAATAGAAAAGTAACTAAGACCTCCACCCTTAGTTTGGCATGGAAAGAGAATCTCCCAGTCAGAATTTTCCAAACCCTGGCTGGAGCAGGAAGCATCACAGATTATAGAAATGGTTCCTTTCAACACCTGACCCACTTACCTCTTAGTTTCGCAACTGACTAACATTCCCATGGCTTAACTTTACTATCAGGTATGATAAGAGACTATCTATCTCTTATCTCTGGGTAATTTACCGAATAAGCTATCGCCTGGGATCCTGTGCCTTTGCCCTTGTTTTATCCCTGTGTCTTCTAAGGTTACAAACTGTCCAGAGCCTCTTTTTTTAAAAGTAAAACTACTAGACCTTGCAAAATCACACAGCAAAATTAACCAGGCCAGAAGTCTATACATCTCAATCAACTTCTGTAGAACAGCCGTTTTGAAGCTGTGGTACTTCACAGTGGACTTCACACTTTCACTATAAAATATGTTTTATATATTTACCTATTACCAAAAAAAAAAAACCCAATCAAAAATCCATGACAGAGTTGAAACTTGAAAAGCAATTAACTTTATATCCTTTTTTTTTTTTATAACTCACGTGCCCTTGAGGACTGCACTCAGTTCTTCCTCAATATTTACCCTTTCTTGCTCTCCTTTCTACATACTATATTGTACTTACAAGTACATTTGTCTGAATATTTGTCTGAATATATACATATATGTATGTGTATATATCACACACACATGATAAGCTAGAGTCCACATATAAGAAAGAACATAGGATTGTGTGACCATAATTAATGCATATTTTTAGTCCTTGCATTTTTCTGCAAATTTGATGTTTTATACATGGATAGTATCCCCAGAGCCTCTTGGTGTTACTTGAGTCGACAGACTGTTTGGGCCACCACTGCCCACAAGCAACAGTTCAGCTGGGTTCTGTATTGAGCAACATTACAAGATTCCTGTCTCCTGGGAATATATGAATCAAGTTTGTCAGGGGAGTAACTTCAATCTCCATTTGCATTTGGCTTATGAAAACCTCAATACTTAGGATTCATGGTTCATGCTCCTTCAATGTGAATCTCTAAAACTCTGTAAAGTAATTCTTGATCCTTCAGACACAGACCAAAAATACAGACCCCACTGGTTATTGAGTGCTAGTTTGATCCATCTAGGAAGCTTTGACCCAGGTTCAGACTTGGAGCTTCATAATTTTAGGGTGTGTGGGGGGGTGTGGTCTTAGAATGTCTTATGTACTCCACAAGGATACCTCTATGTTTTAGTGTTTGTTTGTTTGTTTTTATAATTAATTTAATTTTACATATCAGCCACGGATTCCCCTGTCCTCCCTCCTCCTATCCCCCAGCCTTTCCCCCTAATCCTCACCCTGTTCCTACTTCCTCCAAGGCAAGGTCTACCCTGGAGATTCAGCTTGGCCTGGTAGATTCAGTTGAGGCAGGTACAGTCCCTTCCTACCTGCACCAAGGCTGAGAAAAATGTCTCAGCATAAGCCCTAGGTTCCAGAAAGTCAGTTCATGCACTAAGGACAGGTCCCGGTCCCACTGCCTGGGGGCCTCCTAGATAGTTCAAGCTAAGCAACTGTCTCACTTATCCAGAGGGCCTGGTCCAGTTCCATAGGGGCTCCTCAGCTATTGGTTCATAGTTCATGTGTTTCCACTAGTTTGGCTATTTGTCCCTGTGCTTTTTCCAGTCATCATCTTAATATCTTTTGCTCATATAATTCCTCCTCTTTCTTGCTGATTGGACTCCTGGAGCTCTACCTGGGGCTTGGCTGTGGATCTCTGCATCTGCTTCCACCAGTCACTGAATGAGAGTTCTATCATGACAGTTAGGGTGTTTGGCCATCAGATTATCAGAGTAGGTCAGCTCAGGCTTTCTCTCGACCATTGCCAGTAGTCTATTGAGGAGGTGTCTTTGTTTTTTAAGGGAAGAACTCTGAAAGAGACACCCTAGGCTTTTTGCATGTCCAGAAAGCTGGCAAATTGAGGAAATTTTCTTTTGTAGCACTTGGTTATAATTCTTCTCTATCTACTGACTCCTAAAAACTAACAGACCATTTCATTAAAATAATTCTGAAGAGTTAGAGAAGAGAGTCTCTAGAAGGTGGAGGCTACTCTGCCTCTGTCAGGACACATCTGCCATGGCAGGCGACATGAACTCATAAACACATGACTAGAAACTTGTTGATCATGGGCTGTCATAAATAGCTGATGAATCTCCCTGGGCCACTTCTGCTCAAGAGAGGGATGGCTTCTTTAGCTAAAATGGTTCTAAGTTTTTATTCTTTCTCTTTATCTCTCTCTTGCTGAATTGCCCTTAATAACTAAATTGCCACAGACTGTATTCTGATTGAAAAGGGAGAAATTTGAGTTACTTCAAATTCCTTTTGTACTGTTTGCATTTTAATGAAGTTAAAAATATACCTTGAAAAGACTCAAGGACAGGCAGCCTGGCCTCAGCAATTACTTCCCCCTAGCCCTGGGGTTAAATGACTTGTTTTAAGGAATGTTCTGGTTTCCCCAGAACATTAAATCTATATTCATTTTTCTGGACTCCTAGAATCAGTGATGTCAATTTTACTGATTGTATTCATTGTTTAAGTTATAATAGATATGGCTTAAAGCTTTGCAACAAAATAATCACCAAAGGAACTCCAAAGATGATGCCATACACTACGATGATTACGTAACCCACATCACCCAAGGAGAGAAAATTTTCATTCCTCTAATGAGAAACAGCCTCCTCCCACCCTATTCTACCTTAAAATAGTTTTAGAACAATCATTTATAGCCACAAATTTCCCCAAGAATGGGGAATAAAATATTTCAAGGGGGAGAAGTTTTTTTTAAACAAGATATTTGTCAGAGACCAATGACAAGGGTAGGGGGTAACCTTATACTAACTAACCTTCAAGAGTTTCAAAGTTGTCTTTTCTTTGGCTACATATAAAGTTTCTCTGAGAAGGAAAGCTTTTCTGAGTGCATGTGGAGTTCCAAGGGACAGAGGACAGCTACAGCATTCATTGAAATATCAAGAGCCACCAATACAAAACATACCAGAAGAAATAACAAAGGTCAGTTCTATGTCACTTGGCACTAGCTAGAGTCATTCAGAAAGAGGGACTCTCAACTGAGAAAATTCTTCCATCAGATTGGACTATGGGTAAGTCTGTGGTACATTCTCTTGATTGACAATTGATGTGGGAGAGCACATCTTACTATGGATAATGCCACCCCTAGGTCAGTGGTCATGGGTTCTGAAAGACAGCAGGCCGAGCAAGCTATGGGTAGCAAGCCAGTAAACAGCATTTCTCCATGACCTCTGGTTCAGTTCTTGCCTCCATGTTCCTACCTTGAGTTCCTGCCAGTGACTGATTATGACCTGAGTGTTGTAAGCTGAAATAAGTCCTCTTCTAGACACACACACACACACACACACACACACACACACACACACACACACACATATATATGCATGTATATTTTGGGGGGTCACGATGTTTTGGTCACAGCAATAGAAAATCTAATTAAGACAAAGGCAGTGGGAAGTTAGTCAATGATGGGGAAAAGTGAATGAAAATAGACAGAATCACAGTAAAGAAGTAAGTCTGACACAGAGAAGGGGTGCATGTTTTCTGTTGTATGTGGATGTAAAATAAAGGGAAATCAGAGAAACTATGCAGGAAATAAGAAGGGACTGTGAGGGAGGTGCAGAGAAGGTAAAAATGATTTAAGGATAATGCATGTAAGTATGGCTCTGTCAACAGTAAGATCCTTTTATTTGTACAATCAACATGCATTAATAATAATATTAAATGTTTTTTAATGATAGTTTACAATGCTTGATCAGGTCACCCATGGCTCATCACTTGCTGCTTACAGTTTTGTAGACAGAATCTTTGAGTAAATGTTACAGATGACCAGCTGAAGGTTTTCCCCAGTCTACCCTGGCTATGAGAGGCATACTCAAGAGAAAATTTGCCAGGAGACAATAATGTAAAACCATGAGGGGTGAGCACCCTCAAGAGACCATCCTCCTGGGAGCTCTCCTGTGTGTTCTGGGTTTGGGTCAGACTCTAATTGCAAGGACAGTAGCCTGTGCTAACTGTACAATGGGTGCTAAAGAAGTCCTCCCTAGGGAGATAAGTGTTCAAAGGAGGCATTGTTGAGATCAGCCTAAGGGAAACCACTAGTTACTGGAACCAGACACTATTATCTTAATCAGAGAACAATGGAATCAAGGCAAGACCTTAAACTTGTAGTGTCTCTCCAGCAACCCCTACTGGCAAACCTTGTTACAAAGACACCTTGCTATGGAGAAGTAAAAGGTCCAACTCTCTTTCCATATACAAGGTGGATGACAAAGAGTGGATTTGCAGAATAGTCTATATGTGAACAACTAATATGTATGCCTCAAAAGACATATGCAAACTAGAAATAGGGGGATAGCTCCCACAAAACATCCATTTTCTTTCTGTAGTCAGAGAGGCATGGATGTATGTGCTATGGCATGTATGTAGAGGTCAGAGGACAACTTGTGGTAGTTGGTTCTCTCCTTCCACCATATGGGTCTCAGGGATTGAACTCAGAACTTCAGTTTGGCAGCAAGTACCTTTACCCTCTGAGTCATCTCACTGGCCCCAGTAAAAGAGAATTTGCTGAACCTCACATCATTGAACACAGAATTTGGTGAACATCCTTTATGTTGTTTATTTATCAACTAATTAATTAATTTTTAGTTTCAGAGAGGGGTGTATGCATACCATTGCATATGTGTGAAGGTCAGAGGACAACTTTGTGGCAATCAGTTTTATCCTTCCACCATGTAGGTCTAGGAGATTGAACTCGGGTCCTTGAGTTTGACAGCTAGCATCTTTTTGTTGTTGTTGTTCTAAAACATAGATCATATCATTTTTTTATTTGGGGACATTTCTTTCACTTCCCATTGCATATCTTTTAGTCATCATTGATAAACTGTGACAGAACAGAGTTATCTTTTACAATCATTTTTACTCATTAAAACCATAAGTCATTTTTTGTATGAATCCACAAGCATATGACAACTTGTTCTCAGGATGGTAGTTAGTATTCAATGCCTGGCATAGTACAATGTTTACATTTTATATCTTTATATAATTTATTTATATATCTAATCATGGATTCGTTTATTTCTTTTTTCTTTCAATTTTCTTTATTAAGAAATTTTCTACTCACTCCACATACTACCCACAGATCCCCCCTCCTCCCCCTCCCACCCCCCAGCCCTCTTTCCCAGCTACCTCGCATCCCCACATCCCCCAAATCAAGGTCTCCCATGGGGAGTCAACAGAACCTGATAGCTAATATCTTTACCCACTGAGATATCTCACTAGCCCTCCTTTATATTCAATATAATACATAGTCTGTTCTTATTACTCAGAGTACTTATGTTCCATGAGATCCCTGCAACCCTGAAGTAGTGAATCTTAAACCACTGCTTCCCTTAAGTCTATGCCGTTCATGTCTATCAAGCAGCCAATATGTAATTCTAATTTAATTTAATTTAATGTGTGTGGATGTTTTGTCTGAATGCATGTCTGTGCACTATGTGAATACCTGGAGTCCAGGGATGTTGGGGGCACAAAGGTCTTTTTGCTCACAGATAACTAGGGAAACCAAGAATGTTAATCATACAGGGGTGTTTCTTCAAAGAAGAAAAAAACCTGCTTTCCACGCAGAAGGCTGGGAGTGGATGTTGTTAATAACCTGGTGACCTTTGCTGTCTATGGAGACAGACTTCACTCACCTTTTGTTATAGAGGCAGACCTCACCCGGAATGTTTATCCAAGACTCTTCCCTCTCTAGTCCAATATCTTCAGCTCTCAGTTGATAAAATCTATCCTTAGGGAAGATGTCACATGAAATGCTGACCCCTATCCTATCTCAGTCAGAGGCCACATTCGATTGTAGGCCTTTTAACTATAGAACCCACCCTCATGGTCATATGTACTTTGTAAATGAGTTTCTAAGTAGTCATACCTTAAGCTTATTGAGCTCCTGGAATTGGAATGATTGTTACCTGGAAACCCTTTTACAAATTCTATTGCGTTTAAATATGCCTGCAATAAATCACCTGACATCAGACTCTAAAAGTTTTTTTTTTAATCCAGGTTGACAAAATCAACTGAGTTTTCAATCTCACTTCTTCATGGTTCATTTCCCTGCCTGACACCTGCAGAATGTCCTTCACAGGGAGGCCAGCAGAGAATGTCAGATCCCTTGGAAGTGGAATTACAAATGGTTGTAAGATACCTTCTGGGTGCTGGGTACTGAAATCTAGTCCTCCATAAGAGCACCTGGTACTCTTAACCACTTAGCCATCTCTATAGGCCCCATAATTTAGTTTTGCATATGCTTCTATTTATCCTTCTTTGCCACACCAACTCCAGTGTCGTCCGTGTGACATGAACAATTATGTCAATAATAGCAGATGGGAGATACGTGTCCCACGGGACTAAGCTCCGTGGAAGTCCCTGGCAGAGTGCCCGTGTTATGCCTCCTTCTTGAAGGAGATGTGTTTCACAGATCATGAGCTCTCTGGGCTATGGGTTCTGTATAACTGCTTTTCTGATAATGTTCTAATTAATCTATAAAACACAGCCAAAATTAATGAATGCTTGGGTTGTAAACTATGGAGGAAAGGGGAAGCTGGACATGGAACCTTATTTAGATATAGCAGAATAAGCTATTCCTTAAAGACCTCAAGTCGCTAGATAATAGAAAGTATAATAGTTCAGGCACTTCTAGGGAATGAACACTCACCCACTAGGAATCCTTTAGGAATCCCAACTAAAGTGATTTATGGCAGAAAACATTATCTCATAGGAGACAGATGGTGGGCCCCTCTGTTGAGGAAGTTCAGCATGGAAAACTTAAGGACTACAACAGAACCCCTTCCCCTTACAGGCATAAAAAGTGCAAGAGTCCATATTCCAACAGGTAAAAAGGTTTTATATTAAAACAGATATGTGATAAAAGAACTGAAGAAAGACTTAGGGAGGATCTGCAACATCCAAATTGGCTAAACGGGTCACGAGAACCAGAAAAGTAGAAGTGCATAATAAACTAGAGAGCGGCTGAGATAAAGATGAAGGACACAGCCACAACCGCAAAGAAGCCTTCACAAGTCTAGGAACTGTACTAAGTTTAAAAAACAAAGACTGTTCTTTGGGTCATAAAGTTCTTGTGAGTGAAGGGATATGTCTAGCGCCAATTAATAACTGTGTGCTTGATGTTTTTTAAAGATGATGTAATTGAATTATTCCCAAGCTCTTGTTGCTCCTTGTATGACTTGATAGTTTTCTTTTCTGTATATAAACTACTGATTTGCAGAAGTAAAATTGCAGCAGATTCAAACCACTTCTGAGTGTGTTGTCTGTCTGTCATTCGCTGAATCCTTGCCTTCCTGACTACCCAAGCTCTGGTCCCCCTACGGTCATGATACCCCCAATGGGCCAGTCCGTGACACTTCTTTTTGAGTTTCAAAGTTTAAATTTTTTCCGAGATTATAATATAATTACATCACTTCCCCCTCACTTTTCCTTCCTCCAACCCTTCCCATATATTCCCTCTTTTCTCTCATTCAAATTCGTGTTCTCTTTTTCCTTAAATATATATATACATACATATGTATATATATACATTATACACACATATATAAACCTAAATATATAAATACAACCTCCTCAATGCATATAATGTTACCTATATGTATATGGTTTTAAAACTGACCATTTGGCATTGAATAACCAGTTGGTGTGCTCTTTGTTATGAATTATTGCATGGGGTGGGGAGACCTCCGAGGATATCCCGCAAGTGTGGGGAAACATGCTGGGCAGATGCAGAGGTGGGCTGGGCAGATGCACACCATTCGGGCATGGCAGCGGCAACAGCCGGTAATTCACAACCCAGATGCTGCATCCTCATGGAGAGTTTGATTATAATAGAGAGATGAAGAGAAAGATAGGAGAGGGGGGGGGGTGTACACTTTGTGGGGGGGAAAGTGGAAGAGAAAGAGAGAGAAAAAGAGGAGGAGTTTTTCCTTAGAATGAGGCTTTTACATCAGGATGCAGGGCAGTGCCAAGGGGTGGGATTTCAAGGGGCAGATCAGAACATTAACACTCTTTCCTGGGGAAGCTTATTTCTCCTGCTCTCAGCATTCCTTGGTCACCTATAGTTCCTTGTACAGGGTTGGGGCATCATGAGATTTCTTCCTTCCATATTAGCATGTCTATTAGTCTCATCTTCTTCAGCTTCTATTTATTAATTGACTCTATATTGTGGGCTTATTATACTAACTCATATAGCACTATAAAGCATGAATAAACAAAATGTTCCTATAGGAACACATCTATGGTGAAAGTTTTCCTATAAAGTTCCCCTTTGGGGCTGATCGACCCTTTCACAGGGGTTGCCTAAGATCATCAGAAAACATATTTACAATATGATTCACAACAGTAGCAAAATTACAGTTATGAAGTGACAATGAAAATAATTTTATGGCTTGGGGTCACCACAATATGAGAAACTCTACTAAAGGTTTGCACCATTAAGAAGGTTGGGAACCACTGCTCTATAACCACATCACAATCTTCTCAAACTTAGTAAGATCAGAGCACACTTCAGTACTTCGCTTAAGGTGGTGCATGCCAGCAATTCCAGCTCACAGGAGGCAGAGGCTGGAGGATCACTGAATTAAAGGTGTGCTTGATCTATGTAGTCAATTCTAGGCCTCCTAGGAGAACATAACAAGACCCCATCTCAAAAATAGTAAATAAAAAATACTTATCCTCAAAAGCCAAATTATCTATTAAGCGCTGTGGTGCTTTGAATAGGAATGGCCCCCACAGACTCATGTGTTTGAATGTTTGGCCCATTGAAAGTGGCACTCTTCAGAGGTGTGGCCTTGTTGGAGGAAGTGTGTCACTGTGTGGGCAGACTTTGCGGTCTCAGAAGCTCTCAAGCCAGTTCTCTTCCTGGTGGCTGCTGATCCAAATGTAGAACCCTCAGCTCTTCTCCAGCACCCTGTCTGTCTGCACACTGCCATGTTTCTTGCCATGATGATAATAGACTACACCTCTGAACTGTAAACCTGCCCCAATCAAATGTTTTCCTTTGTAAGAATTGCTGTGGTCATGGTGTCTCTTCACAGCAATAAAAATCCTGACTAAGACAAGCACACACATGCAAACACACACACACACACACACACACACACACACACACACACGAAACAGCTGTTGCATTAAGTAGACCACAGATCAGTCTTTCACAACATTGATGCTGATACAAAAAGGCAAAGCAGCAATGACTTCATTTACCCTCAACTGGGACATTAGAATTCTGAGACCCAAATATATTCTGCTTAGTGTATTCACATCTGGACCTATCTCTGAAATACCACAACTATTAATGCATGTGCATATGTGTGTGCATGTGCGTGTGTGTGTGTGTGTGTGTGTGTGTGTGTAGGTGGTTAAGAGGACATAGTTTTAGGATTTACTTTTCTTTTCCCACATTGTTTTAGAAGTGGATCTCTCTTGCCACCTTTCTCACTGTGCTAAATGTTCCAGACTAGCTTACTCAAAGGTCTACAACTGGTTCTCCTGTCTGTGCCTCTCGCATTGCTTTAAGTGTTCAGGGATTACAGATGTGCACCACATCTGGCTTTTTTTTGTTTGTTTGTTTTGTTTTTTTGTTTTTCGAGACAGAGTTTCTCTGTGTAGCTTTGCGCCTTTCCTGGAACTCACTTGGTAGTCCAGGCTGGCCTTGAACTCACAGAGATCCGCCTGACTCTGCCTCCCGAGTGCTGGGATTAAAGGTGTGCGCCACCACTGCCCGGCAACATCTGGCTTTTTATACAGATCCAACTCAGGTCACTAGGCTTGTGTCTGAGCCACTTCCCTGGCCTCACAATTATTAATTTTGAGATTTCAATTAAACTTTTATGAGTAGGAGAATTTACAGTTGTGGATCTAACAGATTTTGAGAAGGAATCCTTACACTCAAGGCATTTGAACCCCATCTATAGGATCATGTAGAAAGTTACCATGTTAAAGTGTGAGCCAAGCAGAGAAAGCTCTAAGGGTAGCCTGAGCTGTAGCGAGAGCTCCTGTCCCACTTATGATCTAGCAGGTGCAGTGATGCACACAAAGAGTTACAGTACAGACCTCCAGGGTTTAACTGTCAGTGACCTGGCTATCTCCACAGAGTAAATACTCTCCTTTTGAAAAACAGCTTTGAGGTAACTACTGGGTTTTGGCAGAGACTGAACACCTCAGCATGTATGAGGGTTTTCTCATTTTTCTTTATTTTTCTTTCTTTCTTTTTTTTTTTTTTTTGGTCTTGCCATATAGACTAAAATAGTCATAGTAAGTTATAAAGAAAGTGCATTTATGTATATCTTTCTATATGTTTTGGAGCCTAGCAAGCTGAAGATCAAGACAGCAGTATCTGATGAGAGCACGTGTAGGCTCCATGGTTAATAGTCTGAACATTAATATCAACCCCAGAATTTAGCAGAGCCTGAGTTTCCCATCAGGAACTGGCTGTTCAAGAAGAGGGAATGATGACAGTGTAGGGTATTGACCCCTCTCCCAGTTCATCCCTGCAGCCTCATGGGTAGATCCTTACAACCCAGAACTGACCATGAATAATTGTCAATGGTCGGAATTTCAGTGGGACACTGAATTTTCCATTTCATAGATAGCATTCTGACAATGGTCAGAATGAGGTTCTACAGGTTTATGGTCAAGTTTCTAATGGGCTGATTGGATGGTTCAAAACTTAAAGGAAAAAGGAATAATGGAATTTGAAGTTTAGGCAACCTTCTCAAAATGAAGTGAACTGTGATGACAATTATACTCCATTGACTGTTCATCTACTGAAGAAAATTTCAGGATGTTAGTGATGCCAGTACATGAGATATCTGCCCAGAAAAAGTTGCAGATGTGGAGTGATGCCAACTCAAGAGAGAAGCTACCTGTATTGTTGGCAACAGAGATGAGATGTTCTACTGTCATTTTTCTCGATGTGATATCCTGACCAAACAACAACAGCAACAACAACAACAAAAACCAACCAACCAAACAAACAAAAACAACCCTTAAGGTAAAATTACATTTATTTCAGCTAGAATTCTAGGTTGGTGTTTATCATTGTGGGAAACCATGAACTTCAAACAGCCACATCACATCCACAGTCAAGAGCAGAAAGAAATGAATAAAAACATATTTGCTTGTTTACTTGTGTTCAGCTCTATTTCAAGACTCCCTACCTAGGGAATAATGTTGCCCACAGTAGACTGAGTCTTCTCACATCAATTAGGATAATCTCCCACAGACATGCTCACAGGTCAACCCAATGTAAGCAGTTTCACTGAGATTTCTTGCTAGATGATTCTAGATTATGCCAAGTTGATAACTCCAGCTAATTACCATACTCCACTCCTTAACAACTTGACACACAAACACACTTTTAACCTCTAGCTTCTACTCACTGTTCTCAAGGCTCTTTTTTCAAAATATTAATATAGTCTGGTAAACACCAACTACTATTATCATAGTAAAAAGCTCAAGATTTTAAATTCCCTTTAGTTGTTTTCTAAGTACATAATTAAAAATGTTTCCTATTGTACTAAAAACATCTGCCTAATCTATATACACCCAATCTTCCAGATAAAGGAAAGAATGGTAATGCTTTTAACTAAAATAATTTTTAGGCTTCCAAACTTTTACTGTGACTCAAAGGCATGAGTTTCACTGCCTCTTCTACAATATGGATTCCAATACAGACTATAAATAATAATAATACTAACAAATCTGGAACTTTTGCCTCTTAAAAAAAGATTCTTATAGGGTGCCTGGACTGGTCTACTCTGGTGACCAGTCTAGTGAATACCCTAACCACCATCATAGAGCCTTTGTCCAGTGACTGATGGAGGCAGATGCAGAGATCCACGGCCAGGTGCCAGGCTGAGCTCCGGGAATCCAATTGATGAGAGAGAGGAGGGATTCTGCAGGTGGGGGACGTTGAAATCATGATGGGAAGAAGTGCAGAGATGACCGGCCACACTGGTGGAAGCCCATGAACTGTAGACTAGTGGCTGTGGAGCCCCCATGGGACTGGACTAGGTCCTCTGGATATGGAAGATGGTTGTTTCGCTTGAACTGTTTTGGGGGTACCCAGACAAGGGGATCAGGATCCATCCCTGGTGCCTGGGCAAGCTTTTGTGATCCCAATGCTGGTAGTGTAATGCCTTGTGCAGCCTTGGTGCAATGGGGAGGGCCTTGGACCTGCCTATGCTCAGTGTGCTGGGCTCTGCTGACTCCCCATGGGAGACCTTGATTTGGGAGATATGGGGATGTGGAGTGGCTTGGGAGGGAGGGCTGGGGGGTGGGAGAAGGGAGGAGATGGGATCAGTGGGTGGTATGTAGAGTGAGTAGAAAATTTCTTAATAAAGATAAATGAAAAAAAAAAACCTGATAGACCTAGTTTCCTAGTCCAGAGTGTGAAGAAGAAGAAGAAGAAGAAGAAGAAGAAGAAGAAGAAGAAGAAGAAGAAGAAGAAGAAGAAGAAGAAGAAGAAGAAGAAGAAGAAAAACAAAAAGGTTCTTATAAGCTTCAGAAAATCAACTTGGATCTATCACCTCCCCACAGGTCAAACAGACTCCAGATAAGTACTACCAATCAACAGCCTGTTTCCCCACCTGCCTATTCTTCAGGGGGTGAGACCACTTTCTATTTTTCTTTCCTGGTTTGGGACACCCCTCTCCCATCTGCCAGGACCATGGACCTGGAAATTTCAAATGTACACCTAAGAGAAAAAAATTCCACCCTAAGATTTCTTAACTTCATTTTCTGCCCATTAATGTACATTTGTTCCAGCAGGTTTTTAATCAATTAAATGTTACAGACTGTTCCATCTACTGCCTGCAAGTTCCTAGCTCCAGATGGTCCTACAGAGCCTGGACAACAAATAAAACAGCCTGCTCTTCCCAAACATGGTCAACATTCCAGCCTTTTGGGTCCCCAACAGTGCCCTAATGACAGCAGGAAATAGTCATGGACAATTTCAGCATACCTTGTCATTCATTTATTATCAACAAAAAGTCTGGGATATTAAGTTCCATACCCCAAACATATGACTGAGGTACCTATTCATCACATCAAAGCTGGACCTGGCTGCTATGTTACCCCAACTTCCCTCAGTCAGTCCCTACCTGCTACAGGGTATGGCTTCACATAACCCATCTTCTACCCTGAACTCTCCAGCCCAGGGGCCAGACTACCCTTAAAAAAGTTCTATTATTAATTGTACAAATTCTTCCCAGTACTTTGGCCAGTTAATCTGATATGAGGATCTTACTATGTATACATTGATACAGGTTGCTACTGCCTTCTTATAGCCAAAATTAATTACTTTGATTACAATTTTGAGATCTATGTCAGCTTCAGCTACAGCTTTGGTTCAGCAGTGTCCTCTACAGAAGTATCATCTTCAGATATTTAAGATCCACAGTACACTCTGCTCAAAGAGAGATTCACACTCTTTATTTAATAAGCAAAAGGGGAGGAGATACTAGTGGCCATGTCAGAGGAGCAGCAGGTGGCAATTGAAGTTTGAGGTGTCAGCCCACTAGGAGGTGAATCCCTGATGGGTGAATCTCAGATAGGCAAGGCCCCCGAGACTACAGACCCCAGAATGTCTATTGTGTCTACTCTGCCTTTACATGTTTGCCACTGGCATATTTCTCTAGTATATGGCATGGTCTAAATGGGTGTTGGAAGATCCCTACTGCCTGTAATGTAGTGTCTTTATCTCATGGAAACATCCTGTTCCACTGAGCGGGTTTTTTTGTTTGTTTGTTTGTTTTTTGTTTTTTTGTTTTTTGTTTTTTGCCTGTGGATGATTATGAAGATGATTTCTTCTTAAGCTGTACTATCTAATTGATAATAATAATGTTAGTTTAAATAGGGTTTTAAGATTAAAAATATATACAAGGAAATGTCACACATCTAGGGCCTATGTGTTTCACCTAAAGAGTTGCACAGATTGCAGTTCAGGTTAATGATTAAGGAAAACAATTGAGTCCCCCAGGAGCTGGGCTGGCTTGAATTCTTTTAATCTTAATGTTAAAGGATGCATTCACAGGTTTCAGTGTGCATCATAACTGAAAAAAAGCCTTAAAAAATTTCAGGTTAGACACATAGCTGACTTATAGATTCATTCGGTAACACAAACAATAACAGGTCCAGCCTATATTGTTTGCTCCCAGGGTCTGCAGAAGAGTCTACCAACCAGCTGAGGATTCTAGTCTGAGGGATATTCAATGAATCTAAGCAGAGTGAGTTCTTTAGTCCATTCACTTTATTCTTCTATGGTGATTCCATCTGCACAGTTTCTTTTCTGCTCTCTTACTTAGCTCCTCTCGGTCTCTCCTGCTCTCAGTCCCTTCTGCTGTTCTCTTATCATTCTACCTAGTTCTTTCCATCTCCGTTCTCATCTTTGTTCTTCTCCATCCATTCTCCCAGTGCTCTCAGAGAACTAGTATATATATACCCATACAGTAATTCTTTGGTAAAGCAATGTGAGGCTTGAAGTTTTCAGGGTCGCAGAGAGAGGTGATAAGGACCCACACATAAAGCAATTAATTGTCAGCTTCCAATTACAACCCAAAAGGGAAGGGACTAAAGGGGAGTTCTCTGGTAGGGTCAACTAAAGGCTAAGATCAATTAGGAAATTTATGTGCTCAAACTATAATCTAGAAAGGGTGCCGGGCGGTGGTGGCGCATGCCTTTAATCCCAGCACTTGGGAGGCAGAGGCAGGCAGATCTCTGTGAGTTCGAGGCCAGCCTGGTCTCCAAAGCGAGTTCCAGGAAAGGCGCAAAGCTACACAGAGAAACCCTGTCTCAACCCCCCCCCCCCAAAAAAAAAGAAAGGGCTAGGTAGAATGTTAGAGGTCAATAAATCACAAAAAAAGTAAACTGTCTTTGGCGCTGCTTTTCCCACTCATCCCAGCTGCAGCTGCTTTCTGATAGGGAGGGGGACATATGTTAGGTGGCTAAGCAACCTCTGTCAGAGCATGTAGTATTTGGTTAGTAAAAGCACTTTCATGAGAAAAGGAAGAAACAAAGAGCTAAAGAGGCCCACAGAAATCCACAAAGATACCCCCACAAAAGACTGCTGGCAATGGTCGAGAGACAGCGGGACTGACCTACTCTGGTGATGGGATGGCCAAACACCCTAATAGTTGGGCCAGAAACCCCATCCAAGGACTGAGAAATCTGGATGCAGACATCCACGGCTAGGCCCCGGGTGGAGCGCTGGGAATCTAATTAGTGAGAAAGAGGAGGGTTTATATGAGCGAGAATTGTTGAAACCAAGGTTGGATAAAGCACAGGGACAAATAACCAAACGAATGGAAACACATGAACTATGAACCAAAGGCTGAGGGGCCCCAACTGGATCAGGCCTTCTGAATAGGTGAGACAGTTGATTGGCTTGATCTGTTTGGGAGGCATCTAGGCAGTGGTACCAGGTCCTGGGCTCACTGCATGAGTTAGCTGTTTGAAACCTGGGACTTATGCAGGGACGCTTGGCTCAATCTGGGAGGAGGGGACTGGACCTGCCTGGACTGAGTCTATCAGGTCGATCCAGTCCTCAGGGGAGACCTTGATCTGGAGGAGGTGGGAATGGGGGTGGGCTGGGGGAAGGGGAGGGGCAGGAAGGGAGAGAACAAGGGAATCTGTGGCTATTATGTAGAACTGAATAGTATTGTAAAATAAAATTAAAAAAATTTTTTTTAATGTTAATCCTAGCATACAAGATTGCAAATAAAAGACAATAACTAAAAAAAAAAAAAAAAAGAAAAGAAAAAAAGAAAGCACTTTCACTCAGAGTAATTGCTGAGGAGAAGATCTAGGAATAGCACCTGGCTGGGGAGGAATAAAAACTTAATTTGCATGAGAAAGAAGTTTGGCACCTATTGCCTGTCTGGCCTTGTAGGCAATCTCCTTGAATCAGTGGGAAGTAACTGCCTTAACTCAGTAAATGGCTAAAACATCATCCCAGGAATGTGAGCAGTAAATCTCTTAAGTTAGGGTCTTGTGTAAATAACCCGGGGTGAAGGTAAGGGGTTGAAGATTTAATTGTTAGTGGTTCTTTTCTCTAACTGTGGGTGAGATGAGCTAATGTTTATTTCTCTGCATTTGTCCTTGGAAAAAGGTATCTTTGCTGAAATACTTTTGTCCAGAGAATGGCCCTGGCCAAATATATGTTAATAAAAAATAAACACAGCTGGGGACAGTTGTCCAATTACCCAAAGTATAGGGAAAGTTGTGCCCAAGATTGAGATGCAATTGTGAGATTACTTGTACACGTAGCATGGAGACTCATGGTAAATGGGGAGAATCATGACTGTTATTGCACAAGAAGTTTACAACAAGAGACATCCAGTTCATTCAAAAGGCAGTAATTCCATAACACCTTGCGTGACGGTTTCCTCTAACAGAACCCTTAGTTCTAATAGGGTGACCTTCTGAACTCTAGTTGTCACTGCTGTATACTCCATGGTCTTTTGCTACCAATGGCTCTCAATAATTAGGTTAGGGTCAAAAATACA
The DNA here is from genome assembly GCF_004664715.2 of Peromyscus leucopus. Lineage (NCBI taxonomy): Eukaryota > Metazoa > Chordata > Mammalia > Rodentia > Cricetidae > Peromyscus > Peromyscus leucopus. Next base: position 144,789,782 of record NC_051064.1, read on the forward strand.
AAACAGCACAATTATTATTAGCTGATTAACTTTCCTTGCTAGGATTGGTTGATGTTCAAAGAAGATGATTAATTCCTTGTACCCATTTCTGCCCTCAATATCCTGATAAAAAATACTATTTATGAGTGGGTATGCATCCTAAAGATTTAAAGTAGAGCTAACTGATGTTTTTCATGTATAAAAGTTTAGGTTTGTGATTCCTTTAAGATTACCTTTCAAGGTAGGTAATAAAGTGATTGATTCTTTCTTTGTAACCACAATATGCAGCATGCCAGTAAAAGAAATAGCTGAGAAGAATATCTTGCTTGCTCATACTTTGTTAAACTATAACAAGTTACTTAGATGTAAATGTATGTGGGTTCTTGGGACTTCCTTTTAATCATGTAAGGGAGATGAAAAACATGTTTCTGTATTCATTATAATCATTCACTTGAAAAATAGGTGTAACTACATTGTAATTTCTATATAGTCTGAAAGATTTTGTTGGGGTTTATAAGCTTTAGAGGAAAAATAAAGAATCAGAAGAATACAGAAGGAGAATAAAGAGGGAAAACATCAAGAGAGGGTGTGAGTGTCTTTTCCCTTACTCCCTCAGATTAAAAAAAGTCATAGTATGCTGACTCCATGGATTCTCTTTGAACCCTGAGCTGCTAGAGGCTGGCCACCCAGGAAGCAAAACTGAACTCTAACAGGAATAATACCAAATCACACAGCTCCAACGTCCAGCATTTGGGTCTCATAATGGAGTCTTGATTCCTAAGGGCTTCAGTAGCTCCAGTTCTCCAGCTCTGCTGCCTGTACCACATACAGCTTCTCCCTCGGGCTTAGTCCAGCTCCACTCCACAGCTGCAGCTATGCTTGGTGGACAGCTCACAGTCCTGGCATCTCCAACACCATGGGGTCTCTGTTGCAATTGAGGCTTCATCTTCACAGCTTCATTCAGTGGCCTCTCAGAGCCTTTCTTACAGGGGCTCTGATCCTGCCACACTGTACTAAGCCTGAGCTGCTCTCCACAACTCCTCCCGTGTTTCATCTTTCATGCCTTCAAATCCAGTATAGGGATGACATGTTTGGCAGCTTGAGATGTAGCCAAGTCCCCTTGTTTCACAGCTGCGTCAGCTTGTGTGTGTGAACCTCAAGAAAACATTTTCCTGGGCATTTGCTTTCAAAAACAGGGAATCTGCTAAGTTTAGTCTTTCCTCCTTTAAATGAATTAGGATCCCCACAAGATGGTGCCTCCAATGGCTGAGGTCTTGACCTTAGGATGTCCTTTTATTGTCCCAGTGCAGTACTTCAAGGGTGCTTACCTCTGTATCAAAGATAGCTGCTTTCTCAGCACAACCCTGAATGCTCTCCTGCTCTGAAATTTCTTCTGTCAAATTCAGCTTGTTGCAGGTTCTCAGGTTCTCATAAGAAGGAAGAAGCCAGATTCCCATATTCTTGGTCAAAATGCCTTAATAATAGCTTCATTCCAAGGAAATCCTCATTCCCCTGGGAAACATGCTCTGGGTCTTTACTATTTTTCTTACTCCTGGAGTTTTCTTCTAAGCTTCCACTAGAAAGGCCCATTAAGCTCTACTTCATTTTTTTGTTTTGTTTTTTGTTTGTTTGTTTGTTTGTTTGGTATTTTGCTTTTTGTTTTTTTTCAAAATAGGCTTTCTCTGTGTGACCATTCTGGCTGTCCTGGAACTCACTCTGTAGACCAGGCTGGCTTCGAATTCACAGAGATCCACCTGCCTCTGCTTCCCAAGTGCTGGGATTAAAGGTGTGTACCACCACTTCCCGGCTAAGCTCTACTTTTATTAGTCAATGGCATTTCTAGCAACATCTCAAACGTTTCCACATTAAAAGCCACATGGTCAGTTTTATTACAGCAATGACTCCACTTTGAAGTACTAGTTTCTGCCCTAGTTTCCTTTCTGATGCTATATATAAATATCCTGACAAAAAGCAATTGAGGGGAGAAGGGGCTTATGACAGCTTACAACTCCAGGTTACAGTTCATCATTCTTGGAAAGCCAAGGCTGGAACTTCAAACAGTCCCATCCTACATCCATCAACGTAAGACATTCCCCTCCCTAGACACGGCCACAGTCCAACCCAATGTAGACAATCACTCATTGAGACTCTTCCCGGGTGAGTCTAGATTGTGTCACTTTGAAAATTAAAGCTAAACAGCATAGGAAGGTAAAGCTATACAAGTCCCAAATGCCAGGCATAGAGATATAGGATTTGACATTTTCACTGTTGAATTTTGGTCTTTACTTTACTTGCTATTCTCCTGTTCATAGTTTCAGAACAGAAATGCTTGTTCTATTGGATAGTGGAAGCATGGGTTGTTTTGTTTGTTTGTTTCCCTTTTTCCTTTTCTTTACAGAGCTTCAAAATTAAGTAATTGCCTTGATATCAAGAGACTTTTGGCTTTTGAACAAAAGGTTAATAGGAACCTTCAAAGTTGAAATCAATGACTTTTATATTTTAAGGTGTCCCAAGATCATACAGAAGTCATGAATACGAAATGTCCAAATTCATTTGAATCTTCAGTCCCTAGCTGGTGGTGCTGTCTTAGATAGTTGTGGAACTTTTAGGGGCTGGAATCTTTTTTTTTTTTTTAATTTATTATGTATACAGTGCTCTGCCTGCATGTGTCCTTGCAGGCCAGAAGAGGGCACCAGATCTAGTTGCTGGTGGTTGTGAGCCACCATGTGGTTGCTGGGAATTGAACTCAGGACCTCTGGAAGAGCAGTCAGTGCTCTTAACCACTGAGCCATCTCTCCAGCCCAGGGTGGAGTCTTACTGGGGGGAGTAGGTCATTAGATTTGAGTCTTGAAGTCTTGCTGCCCAGCCCCTTCCTATCTGCTCTCTGCTTTCTAGCCACTAATGCGATGTGAGCAGCCATCTCATGCTCCTGTTACCATGGCTTCCATGGTGGGCTCCTCTATAAAGGCACAAACAAAGTAAACTTTTCCTTCCTTAAGTTGCTTCTTGTCAGATATTTGGCCATGGCAACAAAAGTGACTAATATCCATTGTCAAAGGACAGAGCCAAAGGCAGGTATAACCTTGAAGAAGTGGCCTACTTCTCCTCTTCAGCAACCCTTCTCTTTCCACCCTCAAATTTTGTATTGATCAGAGACTAAACCACTCAATAAAGTCAGAGCCCTTGCGATCTAATTGTCTCTGAATTACTAATCTAAAGACTTTTAAACCAATCGGAGGAGACAATAAGATGAATCAACTCAAGTGGATCTGAACAGCAACTAATCATCAGCAAGTTCTTATTCCTACAAAGGCTTTATGCCATGGACCATCACCAGAAGGCAATCCTTTCCCTTTCCATCTGAGCTGAAACAATAGTATTTTCTGGAAAAGAGTAAGGTACTTTTCTCTAATGAAAAACAACAGATGCAGCTCAGTACCTTAGTCCCTTCCATGTTCCAGCTAGTCTCAGATACTCATAAAAGAACCTTGACTTGAGACCCTGTCTCCTGGTAGATGAAAGTCTGCTCTAGAAATTCCAATTAAAGATTTGAGTCCAGACAAGGCTCAACACTCCTTGGAGCTCACTCTTTCCTTCCATTCCTCTCCTCTTACTCATTCAGTGCCTCTCTTTCCTACAAATGAAATTTCTTTCCCACAAAATTTTCCTGTAATTCAGCCTAAGGGTAGATGGGGCTATAAAGAGTTTTTCTGCAAGTATTTTCAGGCCAGAAAAAGAAAAATATGAACTGGACTGTAAGCAGTAACTTTGATTTCATCTATCAGGTGTATGGCCCCTGCAATGCTTTATCATCATGGACACAGATTCATCCATCAGTGACCATGTGACAGGTTGGCTGTATCTATTCTGCACAGATCTGTAAAATAATGCTTCTAGAAAATCCCATGATATTCATCCTCTAAGGGATAGTGGTAGAGTTCTGCTAGATGCAACACTGAACATTGGCCTTGAAGGAAGAAAACAGACAGGGTGAGAATTTGTGCATGCAACAGGTCCTCAGCTCTGTCTCTTCCCCATGACTTGAGGCATTCAGCAAAGTCCTTTGCTGATGTCAGAAGCCATCCTTCACTTATCCTACTTATGTGTATATCATGTACGTTTTTCCTTTCTTTTCCTTTATGGGTTTTGTTTTTGTTTTTCATTCTGCTTGTTTTCAGTCTGCTTGTTTACTTATTTCTTTAGGGTTGTTTGTTTGTTTGCAGTGCTAGAGATTTTTATTGTGCAAGCTAAGCAATTATTTAACCACTGGCTTCACCCTGAAGATCTCATATGCCCTTTATATAACTGACTGTAGAATTCATAACCTTATGTGAACAGGGAAAAGAGAAAATGTTCTTATCAAATAAAAGTATGCATCCATGAAAGCCATCTTCCACATGGCACCAGGTTACTGGGACCCCCTGGTCCTCCAAGCGTTTCTTGTAGAGCAAGGTGTCATCACGGAGAACATCATATTCACAGCTCACCAGGAATGCTTCAGGAAGCTTGGCAATAGTCTTATCATCTGCCAGGAGAGGTGAAGTTTCTAAATCAAAAATACTCTTGGTTTCCAAATAGGCAGTCTCATTAAAAAGTCCAGGAAACTCGGATTGTGGGCCTTTGATCTTGAATCTTTGGGGGATATTATCAGAACTGACCCATTTCTCATATTTCTTCCAGTAGTCTGGGGGTATAAAAGTACCTTTCAACATGGAATCCATCCAGGACAGGTCAATGGCCAAATACTTACACACACAGGTCATCAAAAATTTCCTAGATAGGAATGGGGCGTTATGATTTTGCTGGTAAGATGGTAACTGAAAATTGACTGCCTGGGTGACTGGATAAATCAGCACCTGAGCCCGAAACTGGGGAAGATCTTGTCTGCCCAGTAACACCTGGCTAATAATAGCTGCAGCCCCAGCTCCAATGCTTTCTCCACTAACCACCACCCGGGCAGGGTCTACCCCATAGGTTTTCAGGTCTTTCAAGAAGTGGATGGTGGCATTCAGGCAATCCCGGAAAGCAGATGGGTGATGGTGGTCAGGAAGCTTGCGGTACCTAAGGAGGAAAAACAACTCAAAAACAAAAAAACATAGCACACTAACACATAAAGGGTTTAGTGGAGGCTATCAACTAGTGATCTCTATGCCCAGAGAAGACAGAGCATGATTAAACCTTAAGAATGACCCCCCAAAAGAAAGATTATGTCCTAGTTATCTTTAATTGTCAATCTAACAGAGTCTATAATGAGGTGGTATTGTGTTCCCCAAAATATTGTGCACCCTAATAAACTTATCTGGGGTCAGAGACAGAACAGCCACAATATTAAACATAGAGGATAGGCAGTGGTAGCACATGCCTTTAATCCTAGCATTCCAGAGGCAGAAATCCATATGTTCAAGGATACAGCCAAGCATGGTTACTCATGCCTTTAATCCCAGAAAGTGAGCCTTTAATCCCAGGGAGTGAGGCAGAAAGCAGAAAGATATATAAGGTGTGAGGACCAGAAACTGGAGGCATTTGGCTGGTTAAGCTTTTAGGCTTCTAGCAACAGTTCAACTGAGATTCATTCTGGATGAGGACTCAGAGGCTTCCAGTCTGAGGAAACAGGACCAGCTGAGGAACTGGTGAGGTGAGGTAGCTGTGGCTTGTTCTATCTCTCTGATCTTCCAGCTTCACCCCAATACCTGGCCTCAGGCTTGATTTTATTAATAAGACCTTCTAAGATTCCTGCTACACTATAAATATCTGAGAAGAGAGCCTCAGTTGAGGAATTTCCTAGATCGAATTGGTGTGTAGGCTGAGTCAGGCATGGTGGCACGTGCCTTTAATCCCAGTATTTGGGAGGCAGAAGCAGGCATATCTCTGTGAATTCAAGGCCAGCCTGGTCTACAAAGCAAGTTCCAGGACAGCTAGGGCCTTACACAGAGAAACTCTGTCTCGAAAAACCAAAACCCAAACAAACAAGCAAACCAAAAATTGGCCCATGGCATGTCTGTATGGGATGATTGTCTTGATTGCTAATTGGTTTGGGAGGGCCAATACCACCATGGGCAGCACCATTCCTGGGCAGGTGACCCTGGGCTGTTAAGTATGAGCCTACAAGCCAGCAAGCCAGAAACATTCTTCATGGTTCCTGTTGAACTTGGCTGTGAAGCGAGTTCCTTGGTCAGAGATAGTGCTTTGTAGATTAGTACGCAGGCCTGCTTTCAAGTTTCTGCCTTGACATTCCTTAATGATGCCCTATGACCCAGAATTGTAAGCTAAAATGAACATCTCTTCTCCTGATTTTGGTCAGGGTGTTTTATTATAGCAACAGGAAGAAAACTGGGCTGAAGGGCTATCCTCAGTTTTGTTTTTTTGTTTTTTTTTCTATTTGACTTTGAAGAACCTGCCTGGAGTCAGAGTGGCAAGGATTCTCCATTCAAATACATAGAGATTAACAAATCCCACAGAGAATTATGCAAGTTGAAAGCTAATTCCCACGGAAAGTGGGAAGACAAGCAATGACAGGGACAAGGCAATGATGTGTCTTACTTCCTGTCAGAAGAGATGGGGAGGCTAAGGCTAAAGTCAAGATGAAAGCGGTTCAGCTGGACATAACAGGGAAGAGGAGAGAGGGTGGGAAGAGTGGGGGGGGTGACAAGAGAGGAGAGAAGAGCGATGGTCTCCTTGTGTTCCAGCATCACTCAGGCATCTCCTCCCAGGCCCTGCTCACTGCAGCTCTCCAGCCACTGCCTCCCAACACTCAGACCTACAGGCCAAACTTTCCAATTCCCCACAAAATATCACTACAGGTAGGTGGGAAGCATGTTGCACGCACCTAAGGAGCAAAGAGGAAATGTAGCACAATGTTGTGCAGATGCCAGCAAAGGTGTTTATATTTCTGTGTTCTGCATACAAGAGATCTTCAGTGCCTACAGGCCTTCTGAGAGTTGGGTTCCAATAATTGAAGTTCAGTTACCATAAAGGCCAGGTAGGTCCCCGGAGGCTCTAAGGATGCTACCCTTATCTTGTCATCAGAGAGAATCATAGACGCTTAATGTGATGGATAATCTTGGTTATCAGTTTGATCACATCTGGACCCAACAAAAATCTAAGATCACGTCTGAGCATTGTTCTTTCTTTCTTTCTTTCTTTCTTTCTTTCTTTCTTTCTTTCTTTCTTTCTTTCTTTCTTTCTTCCTTCCTTCCTTCCTTCCTTCCTTCCTTCCTTCCTTCTTTCTTTCTTTCTTTCTTTCTTTCTTTCTTTCTTTCTTTCTTTCATCAGATTGTTTGAGTTGGGAAGACGCATCATAAATCTGGGCCACATCTTCTGGTGGCAGCCCACATAAAAGGATAGTGAAGAAGGAACTTTTGCATTTTGCCTGCTTTCCCTCAGTTTTGATGGCAGGTTCATTTATCCATTTGCTTAGGCATTTCTTAACTGGAATTAGAACCTACTTCTTTGAAGTTCCCAACATAGACTAAAGACCAGCAGCTTTCTAGGAATCCTTTGGGACCTCAGCACCAGATTGGAATTGAGACATCCAGTCTTGTAGACAGAACAATTATTGGATTCTTGGTTTTTCCATTGGGAGACAGTTAGACCATAGCCTGTAAGCCACTCTAATAAACCCCCTTTTAATAAATATCCATTCTATCCATTCTGTTGCTCTAGAGAACCCTTACTAATACACTTGCTAACTTTCTCCGGTCATAATATCTGCATTGTCTACCCAGCCTGAGGGATGCCAAGGTGTGACAGAGCCACTGTAGAAACAGTCTAACAAGGGAGATTTGACTAGAGCATCCTCCTCTGCCTTCCATCCACTCAAAAACCCCTTTTGTTTACAGAAGACTAGAGTTGGTCCCTTGGTGTCTGCCATTGACTAGGTGGAGACTAGACTCTCCACCTTGGTCCCTGTGTGTCTGCCATTGGGTAGATGGAATTTTGACAGCACACTGAGAGAGAACCTTCAGAATCATCACTCCAACAAAAACCTTGTCCCTGATCTAAGCCATCTTTTACTGCTCCATTATCCTCCCCAGGCCAATGCCAGACTGTTGAAGGAAAGTTACTCTGTGTGGTGGTTTAAATGAGAACTGTCCCCAATAGGCTCAGATATTTGAACACTTGGTTTCCATTTGGTGGCACTGTTTAGCAAGATTGTGGAATCTTTGGGAGGCAGAGTCTTGACAGAGGAAGTATGTCACAGCTAGTGGGCTTTGGGTGTTTATAGCCTTGTCCTACCTCCTGTTCATTCTCTGCTTTGTGTTTGTGGTTGAGGATGTGAGCTCTTAGCTTGTTACTCCTACTGCCCTGGCTGCTGCATACTTCCATGCCTCCTAGCCATGATGGACTATTATCTTCCTAGAATCATAAACTGAAATAAAGTTTCTGTTCCTTAAGTTGCTTGGGTTGTGGTGAATATTTTTTAGTATTTTAATTTTAATTTGTAATTATGTGTATATGTATGAGTCTGTGGGTTTGTGCACATGGTGCAATGCCCACAGGAACCAGAAGAGGGCACTGGATGCCCTGGAACTTGAGCTACCAATGGTCATTGATCTATTGATGTGGGTACTGGGAACCGAACTCAGGCCCTCTGCAAAAGCAGGACACACTCTTCACCCCTGAGTCATCTCCCCAGCCTCAATTGTGGTGTTTTATCACAGCAACAGAAAAGTAACTAAGACACTCTGGTTCCTGATTCTATCACTCATTTTCTTTTAACATCAATTTATTGTGTTTCTAGGTATCCATAAAACATATCCCATTGATTTTAGTTATTTTAAACTATGATAAAGTATTGAGTTTGATGTAGGTTGTTGAAAAGTTTTATTTAATTTTTCACTACCTAGATTCCTTCACATCATGATGTTCCTTTCTGTTTCATTTACTGAATGGCTATACATGGGTCCAGAGCAAAGCAGGGCCATCTAATCTTGTGTTCACTCTATCAGGGATTATCCAGGTACCTGATGAAGCCAATGTCTATTGTAAGCTACTCACCCCACTGACAGCAGTACTGAATCTGTCTCCCGGGCCAGGTAGCTGCATATGTTGTGGAAACAATCTGTAAGACAAGAACAGGTCCAACGCATCCAATGAGGAGGATCTAGAACTTTCTACCACAGCTCTAAGACAGAAGTTTCTGCCATGAGTAAGGAGGTAACATCCTCCTTGTGTTCTGATTCTTGACATATCTGAAGTGACTCTGGCCAGATCTGCCAGGGAAAGCCAGTCATCACTCTCAATGTCAGGGCTCAAGGGGACTTTGTGGCTCATCTTCTGTATCATTGAACTTTATAGTGAGGAAACTGAGGACTGTAAGGCCTGGGGAATCTGAAATGGACAAAGCCAAGATTGTGGAGTTTAGAATGATAGACTGGGAGTATTAATAATTTTATATATTTCATATTGAATAGGAAATACCTAAAGGCTGGATAGAACATTTCAGTTAGGAGGGTAGTACATCTGAAGTTCCAGAAGATGAAGCCTCTAAGATTACTGGGTTGCACATCCAGGTCCAATGCCAGGCACAGAACCTGAGAAAAGTATCTTAAACTCAGCCTTGTCCAGCCATGGCTGCTGGCAGACAGAGTTTTGTACCTGTCACTCTCTCTGCTTGGAGTGAACAGGACAGGGTTGAGTTGGTGACACATCTCTATGGACACTGAACCAAAGGAACACCAGGACTTCAGCAACTCATATAAGTAGCATTTCTATGGGTGTTTTCACCACTGAAGAGCTTGACAATCTAGGGGGAGGCTTCCAAGGGTTTCTGAGACTGAAAAATGCTCCTGGACAGGGGTGGGACCCATACCTGGGTTCTAATCATAGTTAATTTGTGAGCATCATTTTCAACACCTTCAGGTATAGAATAGCCAAGGATATTTCTACCACAAGGTGGCAGCAAGTTACCCCCATCTCATCCTGTTCTACCAATGGAGAGGGACATCCATCTGTCTTTGTCTACATCTGTGCATCTTGCTCATTCAACCATTTGTTCCTTTGCAAATTTATCTTTTCCCTCAACTATCAATAGATAATTATATCCACGTGTTTATAAGTCAGTTAAAAAATACGAACAATAAGGTCAAGCAATGGGGATCCAACAACGCAGACAATACAGGTCTCTTTCCCACTTAGCATTTCCATTCTTACTAGGGGTAGAAAGACAGCAAGAAAAAAAGGAACACGGGGGTTGGGGAACCAAAGCAAGCTCCGGTGGTGACAAATGCCATAAAGACATTCAACAAGGAAGATGGTCATGGGTGGAACTGGAGGGTGGGTGTTCAGTCTCACAATGGCAGAAAAATTCTGTAGATAGATGTTGGCGGAGTCCACTCTAGAAAGGCCATTTGTGGAAATATCCAAGATCAAAGGGGTATTCACCCATTCCAAGCCAGTCATGGGGGACATGTTTTGAGAACAAAACACAATGCACAGAACACCAAGAGTGATGAGCTCAGCATGTCTGCTGCACATAACAGACTCTGTGCCGCAGCACAGCAAGAGCAGGAGGGAACAAAAAGTGTCTGCATGGGAGAGGGTATCACAGGGGAAAAGAAGAGGCTAGACTGCAGAAATGCTCTATGAGGTGTGTTTTAAGACCTCCCCCCCCTCATGGTTCATAATGAGGAACAACCTACAAGTTAAGAAATGAAGAAGAGGGATGACATCAGGATGCCTAACTGCTGGGGTAGGATGGTACAAACTTGTTGCACTGAAGTGATCCAACAGAGCTGAGGGACATGTGTGATTTGGGGATCTCAGATGAGCCGGTGGCTTTGAGAAGGAATGGAGAGGAGGGACCACACCAAGTACTTGGCTGCTTGTGGCAGTGTCCCCTCCTGGACTAAGACTTATTATAGACAATATTTCCATGGAAACTGCAACCTTATTGACTGACATAACCCTCAGCCTCTATGTGGCCTCTTCAGAAGGATTTCTGACTGTTACTTTCTCTGTCTCCCTCCCAAGAATTCCAATGGAATGTAGATGTAGTTATGTCAGTCATGAGACACCCCCCTTTCCTGCACCTCAGAGACATTTCTTACCCAGGCTGCCAAACACACAACCTCCTCCATGGTAGAAGATGATGCCTCGCCGGGGGCCAGAAGAGGCTGCCTTGGGTTGGAACAGCCTCACAGGGATTGTTCCAAAGTGCAGGTTCTTTACCAACACACCAGAGTTATTCTTTGACACCACTAGGTCTTGTAAAAATCGGAAAAAGCGGGGCATGGAGCAAATTTTCATCTTCTCCAGTAAATTCCCCTGTAGAAAGATAGAAGGAAAAACCAGTTGGCTGCCTTCCACAGTTGTCCATTATTTCCACTATACTGTTATTGCCTAATGTACTATATGGCTCAACTCAAGACTTTGCCAAGGCTCCTAATTGGATGGGATTGTTTCCTGTAAGCAAGCCAGTGCCTAGTTGTGAAGCTCTAGGAAACAAGGGACATGAACTAGGAGAAAAAGGCTATTCCTGCTTACCGTGAGGATTTCCCAGTAGCCTTTGCAACAAGCACCAGTGGTCCCACAGTTTGAGTTCTATGCTAGCTCTCAGCTTATTTCACTCATCTGGTACCTCATTTTCTAGTTATACAGATGCCTCTTCACATTGCTTTACCTAATCCTTAAAAATACATCATGAGATTGAGTGTACATGCCTTTAATTCCAGCACTTGAGAGGCTGAGGCAGGCAGATCTCTGTGAGTTTGAAGCCAGCCTGGTCTACATAGTGAATTCCAGGATAGCCATAGCTACATAGTGAGACCCTTTCATGAGTAAACAAAAACAAAAACAAACATAAGACACAAACAAAAAATATGAGGGAAATGACTATTTCTAGTCCCACAGTCATTTAAGACTCACATGATGCCCTCTGTCACACACAGTATACAGTAAAGTGCTGTCCCAAAGCCTACCACAGACTCAGAGTTTCTCAATACAGCCTTTGCAGTTATGAGGGCCATGCTTAGTTCAATTTCTGCTCCAAACTATGTGCTCCAAACTAGGTGACTCAGTGATAACTTCTCTTATAAATCCCTAATTCACAAAGCAGGATTAATTTCCATGTACTCCAGGGCTTTCTGGGTGGAATGAAGTGGGTGGGTTATGAAAATTACCAAACAGTGAAGTTTGCCAGTGGTGATTATCTTTTCCATGATAGTCTGTGCATCAATGATGTACTTGTCAGAAACTCTGTGGTGTTCTTTAAGTGTGAATGACAGGGATAAAATCCACTGGTAAGGCTGAAAGTCAAGGCCACTGTCTTAGTTAGACTTTCTATTGCTGTGAAGAGACACCATGACCACGGCAACCCTTATCAAGGAAAACGTTTAATTGAGGTGGCAGTTTACAGTTTTAGAGGTTTAGTCCATTATCAGCATGATGGGGCTCATGGCAGTGTATAGGTAGACATGGTACTGGAGAAAGAGCTGCTACATCTTGCTGTATAGGCAACAGGAAGTAGACTCAGACACTAGGCAGTGTCTTGAGCATAGGAGACCTCAAAGCCGGTCCCATCAGTGACATACTTCCTCCAACAAGACCTCACCTCCTAATAGTGTCACTCACTTTGGGAATCATTTTCTTCCACACCACCACAGGCACTTTAGATTTTTGAGAAGGCAAAAGATGGGACTATAACCTGTTAGCCACAAATGTCTCACAACAGGTCAGCCTTGGACTGTAACTTCTGTACCAGCTGACATAGGGACTGGATTAGTGAGATCAACATTTTACTCCTTAGCAGACTGATGGACATCGAGACATGTCCTAATGGTGGGCTCCACCTGGAAGATGAGCTATTTGTGGGCTTACATGCCATGTGGCCTTTCATCTCATTGGGAAAAACACCAATGACCTCAGAACATCTTTAGCAGTTTACAGTCTACAACCATACCCCCTAATAATATCCTCCTCCCTTCCCCTCCTCTCCTGTTCCACTACACTGAACTCCATGCTGACCCTCTAAAGTCCAGGCCCCTGGATGTCTCATCCAACAAGGTATCCATGTGGCTCTTCCCTCATCCCCCTTTTAGCTGCTAACTCAGGTATCACCTCTCAGCAAGGCAGGTCTCCCTTTCCTTTCCCTAGCAGAATTTATGGTCTCCTCCTGCCTTTTCTTCCCCATAGTCAGTTACCATTCAGGGCACTGTTTTGAGAGCATGTTGGGTATGTTCATGAATGTGCATCATTTGCTACTAGAAGAGAAGCTATGAGTGATGTTTGTCTTCTACATTCCCCTCTGTTCTAGAAATCTTGATTGGCACCTGCCCAGAGGGTGTATTCAAAGCCTAGTGTGCCAGGGTGCATAGTTCCATTGGGCACACACATGCAGACTGAGAGTGTCACGAGGGGTTAAACACAGCACAGAACTGGCTCCATGCATGAGTCTCACGTTCTCCTTCTTCTTTTCTGAAATGTACTGAGAAACATTTTCCCAGAGTGGGTTGACAAGGACTGAGTCTATCTCCAGACAGTCATCTCCAGGGCCTTCACCAACTTATACTTTTCACCAAGCTTGGTACTGCACAGATGCCCAATCCATGCTTACTGAACAAAAGACCAATAGGGTGACTAAACACTGAGGTGGTCAACCTGGGCTTCCAAAATGAAACAGCCAGGAACCCAAAGAGGATCTTCAAACAGCTAAGAAAATCAACTATAAACAACCTGTTCCTGCTGAGAGCAATCAGCTGGCTCTTACCATTGCCATAGAATCAAAAACCTCAAAGAGGGAGAATATGGTGGTGGATATCTGTAACCTCCTAGAATTTTCCCCAGTAGGGGCAACCACAGTGTCTCTTCAGACATTACCAAAACATCCTCTGGGGCATAAACAACTTTTGTTGGTAATCATTGGTCTGCACCTTGGTGCAGAGACCTCTGACTCTCATACATAATTTGTGACCCAATGGCAATTCACTTGTGGAATCACCCTAAGAACATAGATACATTCTTGCTTCTAATTTGACACAAAAGAACAGTTCAGCCTAAAGAACACAGTTTATGTTCTGTGATCAGGCTGCCTGTTTCTACCATACAAGTGACTCCAGAGAAGTCAATAAACTGGCCAGTAGTGGACAATTCGATTGTATCAGATTTGGGGAAACTCAAGGGGATAAAACATGCAAAACTCTCTACTGAGAGATCTGTGATGCTCTTGTTCCTTCAGATTGAGTAGAGGAAAAGATGTCACCTGTAAAAATCTAATGTCTTAGCAGAATGGATCATACCCCACCCCAAATATGCCTCTTTGGAATAAGGAATACTTTGAGTTGACAATAAACAAAACCCATCAAATTAAAAGGCCTTTTGCCTTCCTGTTATTTGCCATGAAGCAAAAAAGTAAATCTCCTTTGAGAAATGTGTCTCAAACCAAGAAGGACAAAGAAAATAAATCTAAATTCCCAAAACTGATTAAAAAAAAACCCCAACTCTCATTGTTCATAATTTTCCCCCACAAAGTTACTTTCTTACAGTGTATGGTCTGTAAAAGTTTGAACACATTTACTTTCTCATTTCTCTATGATCTTATGATTCTTTGTCAAAACAGAAAATAAGCCCTCAGGTCTAACCACTTTTCAGTTTGTGTACATTAGATATTAAAAGTGACTAATATCATGTACCACCTACCTCCAGTTAATCTCTCTTAATTTCAAAAGTCCCAGAACAGATCCTAGGAAGGGAAATACAATACTCTTTGCCCTTCCCAAAACTTTGAAATAGTGACATGAATTTTATGGTAGTAATCAACCACTTTCTGATTGAATCTAAAACCTACTCCGTGAGATGAACCCACACATGGCACTGTTAATGGAGCCAAGAGCTGGTGATTAGATAAGTCACAGGTCCCAGAAGAGATCCTAAGACTGTTATTTTGCTATATGGACACAGTGTTAAAATGACTCCTAATTGCTAGCTGCCTGTTGCTATACTCACAGGTAAGTGCATCTCTCAGCTCTCATCAAGGAAGCTTCCCCTTGAAGTAGATGACAATCAACACAAAGACCCTCAACCGGTCAACATGCAGAGAATTAAGAGACACTACAGAGTGCTCAGTCCTAAATGGGACATCTCTACCACATTCCTCTCCTATGGCTCAGAGGTCTTCACAGAAGAGACTACAGAAAGATTATAGAAGCTGGAGGAAGGAGAAAACTTCAAGGAAACAGTGTCTCTGGACGTACCAAGACAGTAGCATGTACAAACTCAAGGCGATGTGACAGCATGTGCGAGACCTCCTCAAGCACAAGCCAGACCAAAATTTCAGCATGGAGGGGAGGAAGGTGGGCATAAAACCCCAGTATTAGCTGAGGGGCTATTGATATGATCTGTGTGAGAAAAAGTCAGTTTCTTAAACGATGTGGCCCCTGGTGGCTGGGCAACACTCCAGGACAGGCCCAACTCCAAAGAATACAGAAACTTAACTTGATTTAAAGAAAAAAAGAAAGAAAGACAAAAAAAATCAAAGCTGGGTGGGTAGGGAGGTAAGAATGAAGAGGGTGGAAATAGCAAGAGTGGGAAGAAGGGTGAATATGATCTAAGTACATGGTATGAAATTATCAAAGAAATGAAAATATTTTAAAAATTGAATGAGAGAAACCCTAACCAAGAAGGTACTAAAATCTTGTGCTATGGTTTGAGACTGCTGGTTCCAAACACTCAAAATATGTCATCAAGAATCATGGAGACCTGGACATCACAGCATGTCAGACCTTTCTACACCTAACCGAAGGTTCTATATTTCTACCAAAAGAACAATAGGCTGTATTTTTTCCCAACTGGTTATGGATTGATAGTTTTATGTTACCCTACCAAGGTAAAATCACCACACACAATTCCTTCCCCAGTTTTTATTACACAGACTCCAGATCCTCACCAAAAATCTTCTCCATGAATTTCCTCCCTGCTAACTGTCCCCTTGCTGGTTTATGAACTGAGAGTACACTCAGAGCTCATTTAATGGACACTGTACAGGGAGCCGCAGTATTTAAGAAGTCCTTATCACAATGTCTGTCATTACCACTGACCAGTATATATTATCAGGTGCTCTTAAATTATATGGATCTTTGCTAAATTCTTTCCCAAGGCTGGGATTTTGTCTACCCGGGCAGGACAAGGTCAATGAAAACAAAACTTACCAAAGTTATTACCAGCTGAAAGAAGTAGTGTAGAATGTGAAATCTCACTCGGTGGGTGATGGCAGGAGGAACATGGACAATAAATATCTCCTCTAAGAGAACCCATACACTGATCCCCAGGACCAGGAGGCATGCAGCAGTGAAGAGGATTATCCCCAAGATCATGGTGGTCTTGTCCCTTCAGAACAAGCTGAGGAAGACTTGTCACCTGGAAAGAGCTTGTGGAACTCTCTCCTCCACAGATTCAGGTGCCTTATAACACAGGGTGTCTCCAGGGCCTGCCCCCTCCCACTACAGGCAGCTATGGCACTCTGGGAACATCCTTCTGTGATGCTCAAGGGATTACATCAGATCCTCACCTGAAGAAGTTCCTGCCCAGCAGAAGCAGAGCCCTGGCACCTTGTCCCAGGGCAGCCTGGAGAGTCACCAGTTGATTAGAGGAGTGACACCTGTGAGGAAGGAATCACTGGAGTATGATGTCACAGCATGGCTAGATCTGTGGGAGATTTGGGTAACTTGCAGACCTCATGTCAAGTGCCCTGTGGGTCTTCCTTCAAGAGGGATTTGAGAGATGATCTCATGACATTTGGTGAGAAAAACAGAGGAGTTTATGGAAAGTTACCCATATGCCATTCTCTCTTCTTGATAGCCTGATGTGCTTGGTCTCAGAAATTAGCTTCACAATTACTCCTTATCTTAGCCCCATCTTATGTTTTTATGTTTCATAAACTGACATCTATGGTATAGCTGATGTCACTGAGGATTAGCTAATTTAGAGACCAAGAAAAAAAAAAACCTCACCTTGAGCACACTTACCTACATAAGCCAAGACATGTAAGATAAACACCACCTTCTTTATTGGATTCTCAATGTCAAGAAAGTATGGTGATTCTCCAAAAGAGCTAAGGGACTGGAGAGTGTACTGAAATCTCTAAAAGTAGCATGTATGAGACAGAATCAAAAGCAGGATGTGGTAACTGTTGTCTGGCCTTTGCTGTGAGCAGTAAGACATGCAACTGAAACTGGGCCGTCTACCAGAAAGAATTTGCCTGTGTAAGGGAAGAATTGCAACAGGAAAAAGACTTGTGGACATTCTCTGCAGTTCACTATTGGAAAAACCAATGATTTGGTATGAAGACAGGGACTTTATAAGAGCTAAGTACAGGAGAGTGCTGTAATTGGGAACAGTCTGCATCTACACTGATTGAATTGAGAAGAGTCAGATATGGAATGGAAGAACCCTTCACAGGCTGCCTTGTGGAAGGGGAGCTGGTGGGATCAGTCTCTGTGCCATGGAGGCAGAAACACTAGATAACATAACTACTCGATCCTTCTTGAGACAAGGACTGCATGATC
This sequence comes from Peromyscus leucopus, assembly GCF_004664715.2. Lineage (NCBI taxonomy): Eukaryota > Metazoa > Chordata > Mammalia > Rodentia > Cricetidae > Peromyscus > Peromyscus leucopus. Next base: position 144,807,259 of record NC_051064.1, read on the forward strand.
TGAGACAATATGAAGGGAGTCTCTAATAGATGGCCCCATGGGAGCCATTGGAGACACTTGGCTATTGCTGGCTGGGTCCTGCATGAGTCAAGGGCTGGAGGACAACAGAGGAAGGACAGGTGTTACTGAAGAAACTGGGTGTAAGAGAGGTGGTGTTTCACACCCAATTCCCAGATGAGATGGGATAGTATTCAGGAGAGAGCAAGAGAGAGGTTGGTTAGACAGATATCCTGGGGTTAGCACTGCCTACCCTCCATTTTTAAAAAGTGGCTGGAGTGGCTAGCAAGATGGCTCAATGGGTAATCCTGACAATCTGAATTTGATTTTTTTCAGATTCCTGAAACACGTGTAGTGGAAGGACAGAACCAACTTCTAAAAGTTGTCCTCTGGTCTACATACATGTGCTGTATAGCATGTACATGCTTGCACTAATACACATAACACACACACATAGTAAATTGTATGTGTGTGCATGTGTGTAAATTTAGTGGTCTCTCTGATCAACACATCATAGGAAGATAGTTGAAGATTGTTAATGTACATGATTAGGAAAAATCATTCCCATAAGGCTGGCAGGTGAAAATTTTAGTGCTGGGAATGAGTTATCTCCCTAAAATTTTTTTAACAGGTAGACCACTAAATACACACACACACACACACACACACACACACACACACACACACCAAACAAGGACTGTTGCCAGAGCTGCTATTTGCACAGCAGACCTAGATAGTAAGACTCTATTGCTAGACACTGTTCTTTGGTTACAGGCCACGGAGACAGCAGGCTGGTACTAATCCAGATATTCTCTACCTGTGGGCTGCCTTTTGTACTAGCAGAAGACAATGTTCAGAGAACTGAGGATGGATTGCCAATTCCTATTCTAATATAGATATTGCATGCTATGCTACCAGTGTCCCAGGCAAGATGTGGCTGCTGGTACAACAGTAGCACAACAGTTATGGGAACAACCAACTGATTTATGATAAGATTTGCTTCACAGAAATTGGTACTCTATCATACACACACACACACACACACACACACACACACACACACACACACACATCTATGGAGGTCATAAACCCCTGTGGGGAAGTAATAACTATTGTTTTATTAAATGGGTGTGATGTAGTTCTTAAATTGCTTCCTAAAAACTTATGCTCATGTTCATAAAAGGATATTACTGCTGTCAGCTTTGGTCATGAAGGGAAACTTCATTTATTTATTTGTTTGTTTTATAGTAAGTGTTTGTTACTATGGAGACTTAAAAATGGTTCCTGAGAATATTTAACTATTGTTGTGGAAATGTGGACCAATGCTCACCCATACATTGAAAGATGTAATCATATATTCATTTTATTCCCTCCAAGGCTTAAGCAACATCATAGAAAGAAGAGACAGAGAAAGGGGTGGAGTGTTGTGTGGTCATTTCCTCTGAATTGAAACATTCCCTCAAGAAGAAAGGATAGAACTCATACAACACTCTGGGCTCAGAAAGTTAGCACATTCACAAGGTTCTTCTCCAAGGCCATATTAGCAGTAGCAATGGGTAGAGGAGCAGATGCCACAGCCTACTAAGCTGCTTGGGATATCACTTTTATGAGTCATCACTCATGTAGGGGTGAGATTCCCAGTGATGCCTTTGAGTCACCCATGGTCTGTAGCAGGAATCTTCAAAGTTCTGGCCAGATCCTCAGCTGGTCTTGTTTCCTCAGACTGGAAACTTCTGTGTCCTCATCCAGAATGAATCTCAGCTGAACTATGCTGCTCGAAAGCCTGAAGCTTAACCAGCCACATGCTTAACCAGCCAAAAGCTTCTAGTTTCTGGTCCTCACGCCTTATATATCTTTCTGCTTTCTATCACCACTCCCTGGGATTAAAGGCTGGCTTTCTGGGATTAAAGGTGTGTGTCACCATGCTTGGCTATTTCCAATGTGGCCTTGAACTCACAGAGATCCAGAGGGATTTCTATCTCTGGAATGCTAGGATTAAAGGTGTGAGTGCCACCATTTTCTAGCCTTTGTATTTAGTGGCTGTCTGTTCTCTGACCCCAGATAAATTTATTAGAGTACACAATATTTTGGGGAACATAATACCACCACAATGGTCCTGTTAGTGAACCCAATAAAATGGCCCATTAAACTAAATGTAGGTGAAATTGCTTCTTTGACCTATCATTGTGCCTCTCTGGAGTGAATAGATGTTTGATCATTTTCCCCTGGAAAAGTCGAATAATGTGGTTTGCTATTATCACAGGCCAAGGAGGAAAAGCACATATAGAGACACAGGGAAGAAAGACTGTGAAGATGGAGTTGTTTTAGTTTGCTTTCTATTGCCATGATAAAACACTGACCATATAAATACAAGGAGGAAAAGGTTTACTGGGCTTACCCTGCCCCCCACACTTAATTAAAGCCTGGAGGCAGGAACTGAAGCAGAGACCATGGGGGAATACTATTTGCTGTCTTTATTACACAACCTAGGACCACCAGCCCAGGGATAACACCCTCCATAACAGGCTGAGTCCTCCCACATTAACTGTCAATCAATAAATGCTCCACAGACATACATACATAGGCTAGTTTAATTGGGGTAACTCCTCAAATGGGGCTCCCTTTCCGGTGACTCCAGTTTGTATCAAGTTGACAAAAACCAACCAATGCACAAGTTGGAGAGATAGCATCACTACAAGACAAATCAGCCACATGCTATGGGAACCCAGATGAGGACAAGAACATAATTCTACTCTGGAGCCTTCAGAAACAGCCTAGTCTCATGGGTATCTTCATTTCAGGTTTCTAGCCTAGACCAGTGAAAGAAAGTCACTCCAGCCATCCAGTTTATAATGGTTTGTCATGTCTCTCTAGTAAGTTGGCTTGTAAGTGTTGGGGTCCTTTTGTATATATCACTTCATTGCATTCTGATAAGTACTGATTTTTTTTTTTTTGGTTTTTGGAGACAGGGTTTCTCCATGTAGTTTTGGTGCATGTCCTGGATCTTGCTCTGTAGACCAGGCTGGCCTCAAACTCACAGAGATCCGCCTGGCTCTGCCTCCTGAGTGCTGTGATTAAAAGCATGCACCACCACCACCTGGCAGCACTGATTTTTTTAAACAGATAGAGAAGCCCTGGTGCTGCCAACAGCTACGTGAGTGGCCTGGAAAGCTGATCCTCCCTGAGTAGAGCCTTGAGTAAACAGTTTCCCCAACTGACATATTGATATCACTGTGTGAGACCCTGAGCCAGAGGTATCTGGCTAGCCTCTGTACAGCTGGAAGTTTCTTGGTCCCACTTGGCCCTGTGGTCCCACATCCACTTATAAAATAATCACTCAGAGGCTTATATTAATTACAAACTGTATGGCCTATGGCTTCAGATTCTTTCTAGCTACTAGCTCTTTCATCTTAAATTAACCCATTCCTATTAAGCTATATGTTGTCACGTGGCCATAGCATTACCGGTCTGCTGGCATGTTGTTGCTGCTTTGGTGGTGGGCTGGCATTTCCTCAACTCTGCCCTTCCTCTCTCACTATCTCCTTTGGATTTTCCTGCCTGGCTCCATCCTGCCCTGCCATGCCAAAGCAGCTTTATTTGTTATCCAATGGGAGCCGCACATACCCACAGCATGCAGAAAGACATCCCACACCATCTGTGTCCAGGTTCATGTGATATAGAATCTACAAGATGCTCAAAGCTGGAGACCACCATAATAGAAACCTAAATACGTGATCAACAGACTTAAGTTATATTCAATGGTAGTTATATAGATGACTAACTACTAACCCACATTTCTTTATTATCTTAAATAGTTTTTAAGGACTGTCTTTATACTACATTTTAAAATGAGCTGTATAGGTACAGTACCTTAAACAACAGAAACATATATATAGTATAACAAAAATAACCTTAAATTTGTATCAATAAACAAAATTCCATACCAATGTAAAATATTTGAGATTAGTGGTTGCTCAAAAGTAGACTCAGCAATCCACTCTTTTATACCATAATTTCTGTATTATATCCTCCCTTTTTCCCTTTAGAAAGAGATCCTTGAATTCCCCCAATCAAACCTGATCTTCAGCCTTTCATTTTCTGTGGAAACAAAAACATAAGCTCTTCTCCAAAGCAATATTTTTTTTTTACTTCCATTTTAAAGTTAAGGCATCCCTGAAGTGCCTAGACTGGTTTAATTCATCAGTCCCTTCCACAATCCAGTGTCTCTCAGCCACTGTCGTTCTCTGTTCACTAGCATTCAAAAAATTCAAAATTAACAAAGCACCACATAAGGTCCAAACCACTTGTGCTATAATATTTCCATCCTTATGTGGCTTATTTTTTATGTTACTTTACTCTCTTTAAAGACTTTATTACTTTTAAACTATTTTCTTCTATGACTGTCTATACCCATTTTCTTTTTTTTTTCTTCAGCATCTAAGTACATTTTTTAACATATCATAGTTTTTAGGGATTTTTTGTGTCTGGACCTGGCCTTACTAAGTAAGCATCTGCAGTGTTTTCTGATCATGTGAGACAAATCTTAAACTGCCATGTTAGCCATGGCATGGCTTAGTTTAGAGCATGGTGTTAGGACGTGGCACTGGCAGCTGGCTCCAGTCCACAGGCAACAACTGGTAGCAGCACCTCTGTTTGACTCCAAGAACCAACCTGCCTGAGAGACTGCAGGACTAGGAAGCTACATCTGGCTCCTTGTCCAGAACTTTTCTTAGCTTTCTCAGGTCCTATGTTTGTATATCAGAGTCCCCATGTTGGACATCATTTGTAGGTGGACTTTTCTGTGGGCCACCAGCTCACAAAAAAAATGACACAGAGACATTATTAATTATGAAAGCTCAGCCTATAGCTTAGGCTTGTCCCACTAGCTCTTATAACTTAAGTTAACCCATTTTATATTAATCTACATTTTGCCTCATGGCTTTTTACCTCTCTTCCATCTTGTGCCTCCTATTTCCTCTCTGTGTCCTCTGGCATCTCTCTTACACCTAGATTCATCTTCTCTTCTCTTCTCTTCTCTTCTCTTCTCTTCTCTTCTCTCTCTCTCTCTCTCTCTCTCTCTCTCTCTCTCTCTCTCTCTCTCTGCCTGGAAGTCCTACCTAGCCTCTTCTACCCTAGCTATTAGCCATTCAGCTCTTTATTAAACCATTCAGAAGGTGCCTTAGCAAGGACAAATATTCACAGTGTACAAAAATATTATTCTACAGCATATTAATGACTAAACTATTCTTGATCTCAAAGAACATTAAAGGGTCCCTTGGGACACTTTGACACAGTCACTATATAGAGACAACCTAGAGAAGCATCTGTCAAGTAGGGAGGTCTGTTAGGAACCTGCTAAGGAGTTTAGCCATGGAAATCATGGGCTGTGGAAGGCACAGTGATCAGTGTGCTTGCCCTCTGTTATAAGAAGAAAAACATGTCCCATGTGGTTGCATGCAGGAACCAGACCTAAGACTGCCAAGGCTGTAGCTCCATTCGTTCACCAAAACTTCTCTTTCTTACTGAATTTAGCAAAAATCTAAAATGCAAATGCATTAATTTGGTTATAAATTGCCATTCTATGGGTGGAGATTTCTCCTTGAAGATCCATGGACTTTTGTTTATTCCCAACTTCCAACAAGAGGCAATGAGCAAAAGGGGCCTGTCCCTGGTAATCCTTTCTACATGGCTGGAGAGGAGCTCCAAGCCAGTAGTGGGACACTATCCCAGGGCTCTAAATTACTGTTCTCAAGCAACTGCTATGTGTTCTGGGTAAATCTGGTGTTCACTCCAAATCTGTTATTTAAATTTTCCTCAGATCTATGAGTGGTGCTGGACCTTCGAGTTGGCTAGTGCAGTTTGTTAACAGGTGGCAATAGGAATGGATGGACTGGGGAAGCCTTAGAAGGGTCAGACACACACAAGATTGCAACTTGGTCCTGAAACAGGGATATTACAATGTTGCCCTTGTGCAGGCTCACAACCAAGGTCTGTGAGATTGAGAGAATCTTGGTCACAGTTGAAGGTTAATTAGAGATACTTCAATATAAAAGCTTCAAAGTAAGTCAGAGAAAGAGCAGTTAGAGTAGAATGTTCTGTCCTATCTGATAACAAGTTAAGACCAGGGTATAAAAGATGAAACCATACTGCAAAACTATATTTAGGTAAAGAAGTCACAAAGAGAATTGCCCATGTATGTATGTGTTTGTCTATGTGTCTGTGTATGTGTCTTTCTCTGTGTGTAGTGTGTATTTACTCTGTATTTGTGTGTTTGTTCTGTTTATGGATATATTTCATATTAATACATATTTCATAAAACCTAGGTGCATAATTCCATTACTTCAATGTTCTAAAATACTAACTCAAAATTTCTAATTATCTGAAGATTTGTACAACTTCCTCTCTCTCTCCTCCTCCTCCTCCACTTTGATGTGTGGTAGGAAGGATTAGTATGAGGGGTCCTTCCTAACTGAGAGCCTAACACAAGTAGGGATGATTTAATTTTGAACTCTGTAGGGGATATACTCTAGGAGATGCAGGAAATGAATAAACACACAATTTAATGGGAGAAAACTTGGCAGAATTCAGCAGAGGTCAAGAGAGAAACTTCCATATTTATTCAGAGGGTAAAGCAATACCAAACTAATTAGAAAGGTGGAACTGGACATGGTAGTGCACACATTTAATTCCAGCACTCATGAGGTAGGTAGAATCAGGTGGATCTCTGTGAATTTTAAGACAGCTTGGTCTACATAGTGAGCTCCAGGACAGCCAAGGCTACTTAGAGAGACTACATGCCAAAAAAGAAAAAAAAGTAAGGAAGAAAGAAAAGAAAAACAGACAGAAAGAAAGGAAAGGAATGAGATAAAATTAAGTATCTCCTGAAAATTGATTCATACTTTCCTCTAGTGCTTATCAGAACTCCCTGTCCTCAAAGACAGTCTCAACTTCAGCCCTTTATAGAGGAGACTAGTTACAACCTACATCCTTCCATGGATATTAAACAATCAAACACACCATCACTCTGGGGGAGGTAATTCTAGGTCTCAGCAAGTATGCAAGTTTAAGGCTTCCTTCTCCCATAGGGATGAGGTATCACCCTTGGGATCAGGGAGTTGTATATATGTAAAAGTCTGTAAGTTTGAATCTCTTTGGGACCAGCTCAGTCCATTCAATCTATACAGGATGTTATGTAAGGAAAGTCAAATTATAAAGGTGGAACTGGACATGATAGTGTACATCTTTTTTTTTTTGGTAGTGTACATCTTTAACCCCAGCACTCATGAGGTAGGTAGTGTCAGGTGGATCTCTGTAAGTTTGACAGCCTGATCTACATAGCAAGTTCCAGGACTGTCAGGACTACCTAGAGAGACTCTGTGTCCAAAAAAGAAAGAAAGAAGAAAAGAAAAGAAAGGAGCAAAAATTGAATAGTTATTTTGTCCCACTTTTCTTCTCTGTGTACTTATTTTTGTAATTTAATCTTCTATCCAATGTTCCTCTGTGTCTTACTAGAATCAGGGAACCATATCTTGTACAGTTGTAACATAATTCAGAGGACTTCCATACTTACCATGAGGAGAAGAAAACAATAAGAAGGTTTGATTTTTGTCTTATTGTTTTGACTGGCCTGTTTGCTTAACCTGTATGGTAGGAGATCATCTTCCAAGATAATAGGCAATTCCTTCATTCTCCTTAAAGTTTATTGGTATGATTTTGCTAGTGGCCATATTAGAAGTACAGCAGTTGGCAATTGAAGTTCGGGTGTCAGTCCACCAAGAGGAAAATCTATGATAAATCAAACTCATTTTAGGCAAGGCCACAAGACTACAGACTCCAAAATATCTTTTGCTCCTGCTGTGCCTTTGGTATCTGATATAATGTATTTGGTGTGGGAAATCCCCTACTGCCTATATTGTAGTGTGTTTATCTCATAAACACATTCCATCTACTGGGCATTATATCTGTGGACTGTCAGGAAGATGATTTCTCCCTAAGCTGTGTAATTTTGATGAATAGAAATAATACTAGGGTATTTTTCATAATGAGGCCTGTTGTTCCACAAGGATTGTGAGACACTTAGGGCCTGTTTTATATCATAGCTCAGGCTGACATAGGAAAATAGTTGAATCTCCCCAGGTATCAAGACCACAGTATACCATTGGCTGATTTAAAGCTTCAAAGTAACTTTAGATTAGACCAGGTGCCTAGCCAATGGGTTTTAAGATAAACTGTTCCTAGGAAAAGTAGTCCAGTTCACAAGGACATGTAGCCAGTCAGCTGTCTTATTTGTTGAACCAAGGTTAATGGTACAAAGCAACCTAATTGCTATGCCAGTTTCTCTTGCTAGGTTTGGCTAAAGTAACATGCAGGACAGAAAAATATATTTTAAGATTTAAAGCACTCTTAGTGCCGCTATGCCTTGAGAGTGGCAAGGTGAGCTCATATTAAGAGACTTAAGGTAAACCTGAGTTCTAACAAAACCTTTTACAACAGCTCTCTCTGTAAACAATCCTAGTCTGAGTGAGCCCAACATTTTTATGATTGTTAATCATGAAATGTTTAAAATGTTTATTACTCTTAGAAATACATGATGTAATACACAATTTCCTTATTTTTTCTACTCCTCAGTAGTTTAGTTTTCTAACTCCTTTAAAATCCTTTATAAGATTATCATCTCTTTAGGTAAATACAAAATGACTGGTTCTTTCTTTGCAGCTGCAGTTTCACATTACAGCCACACCAATTGGAGAGCTGAGATTTATTACATGTGTGTTGTCTGGATGACTCTGCTTCATATAATTTACTTAAGAAATGGAATATGACCTTCATATGTAACTCCTATATTCACTATGAAAGAGTCTGTTGTGTATACATAGTTGTGAACAAAAGGATTCATAGCAGCAAGAGAAAACAGCAGGAGGAGGAACCAACATGAGAAAATAAAGAGAGAAACCATCAGAGTGTGTGTGAGTTCATTCCATTCATAAAAAAGCCCTCAGATAAAAAGTCCTAAGGTTCACTAAGCTGTGGCTTTCTGTTTGAGCCCTGCTGCAGCCTGGGAACTAGTCTCCCAGGCTGTGATAGAATCTCTCTCTTTCTCTCTTTTAATTTTGTGCATTGGTGGTTTGCCTGCATTTATGTCTGTATAAGTGTGTCTAATCACTTTGAATTGGATTACAGACAGCTGTCACATGGGGGCTGGGAATTGAACCTGGGTCCTCTGGAAGAGCAGCTACTGCTCTTAACCACTGAGCCATCTCTCCAGTCCCCCCTTTTTAATTTTTTTTTTTATTTTGGGATTTCTCTTTATATGGTCAACAAGGCAAGAGACAGACTACAGAATGAGAAAAAGATCTTCACCAACCCCACATCTGACAGAGGACTGATATCCAGAATATATAAGGAACTCAAGAAATTAGACATCAAAATGACCAACAGTCCATTTAAGAAATGGGCCATAGAACTAAACAGAGAATTCTCAACAGAAGAAACTCAAATGGCTGAAAGATATTTAAGGAATTGCTCAACATCCCTAATCATCAGGGAAATGCAAATCAAAACAACTCTGAGATACCACCTTATGCCTGTCAGAATGGCTAAGATCAAAAACACTGAAGACTCTTTATGCTGGAGAGGATGTGGAACTAGGGGAACTCTCCTCCACTGCTGGTGGGAATGCAAGCTTGTACAAATATGGTATGTACTGACTCATAGGAAGATGCTAGATGTGGAACAAGGATGACTGGACTGCTACTCACATCACCAGTGAGGCTACCTGGAAAACAGGACCCCAAGAAAGACACGGAGAAATGGATAATATCTACATGAACAGCCTGGTCATGAGTGGGAGCAATGAGGGGCGATGGTTGAGGGAAAGAGAGCGAGAGATCCTAGCTGGATCAAGAAAAGAGAGGGAGAACAAGGAATAGGAGACCATGGTAAATGAAGACCACATGAGAAGGGGAGGAAGCAGAGAGCTAGGGATGCCCACGGAGATCCACAAAGATACCCCCACAAAAGACTGCTGGCAATGGTCGAGAGACGGCATAGTCAGAATTTCTTAAACCCTGGCTGAAGCAGAGAACCTTAGACTACTGAATATGCCATTTGAATCCATGACCACACTGATCATTTGATTTTGTGGTGGTTCCTAACTTTACTATCAGAGATGATAAGAAGCCTCTGAGGTAGGTAGACAGTCACCAAGAACTTCGTATTTCCTGCCTATTGTTTTCTTTTGACTCCTCCATGGGAGAGCATGTGTTTTAATAGATTCATTAATGTTTGAAGGTGCCTGCACAGACCCTCTCAATGTTGCTACAGTTGATAGACCATTTGAACTACCACTTCCCACATGCAACATTTCAACTGGGTTCTGTATAAAGGAAGGGTAATTTGCAAGACTCTTGTCTCCCACAATATCTTGACCAAGCCTATCAAAGATAACAACCACATCCTCTATTTGTGAAGCTTAAGAAACATCATTATTTGGACTGTTCAGAATTTCTATTCCCCCAAATTATGAGTGAATCTTTAAGGCTTGTAAAGTGACTCTGGACCCTTTAGAACATAAACCAAAAACTCAGACCACCAGTTACTGACCTCTCATTTTGTTTAATCTAGAAAGCCTTGTCCAGATACCTATTCAATTTTAGATTTTATGTGTTTCCCCCTCCCTGCCGTCAAGATACCTACTTATTTGTAGGGGCTTTGAAGAAGCTGTGGGTCATGCATGTTTAAACAGCTGGAAAATCAGGGTCAGGGAGGCTCCTCTATGGGAAAGCCTCCACAAATATGCCAAACATTTTCCACTAGTCCTCAGCATCTCTCAGTTAAGCCAAGTAGATCATTGAGACCAAATGGCACAGTAAGTTAGTACAACCACTAAGGAAAACAGTATGGTGATTCCTCAAAAACAAAAACAAAAACAAAAAAACCCATCAAAACTGCTGTGACCCATTTGTATCAATCCTAGGCATATACTCAAGGGAAAATAATTCAGCATATAACAAGAAATATCTGAATACTCATGTCAATTGAGGCAGTGTTCAGAGCAGCTAAACTATGGAATCAGCCTAGAAGCCTGTCAACAGATGACTAGATAGAGAAAATGTGATGTGTTTGTACACACTGGATACTTACACACCTATAAAGGAAACTGGATGGAAAATGATATCATCATGCATATTAAAAAAGCTAGACAAAGACAAGTCATTGACTATTTTCTCTCAAGAAAAGATAACCCAGAGTGCTGGGACTATAAGGGGAAGAGAAGAGGAATATAAGGGGTGGGGAAAAAGACAACATGGTGGGAGGGGGTAGTGGGGAAAGTAAATGCCATCACAGCACAATATACGGGTATATCAAAGTGTCATAGTAAATCTATCAGACTGTAAAATTAAGATACATGTTAATTAGAGGTGATAAAAAGAAAAATATCTGCCTGGATTCTTATTCTAAACCTGTCTATTTTACCATAATTTGGCAACTGGTCAGGTCTGCCATGGGCTACCTCAACGTGGACACTTGCAGCTTTGTAGACAGAATTGGTAAGTAAATGCTAAAGATGATCAACTGGAGATTTCCCCCACCTCTGGCATGAGTTAAATCACAGTGGCTGAAGAAAAGCACACTCATGTGACAGTTTGCCAGAAGCCAAGATGGTGCAGCCAGATGGTGGACCATGCAGAGAGACTCTCTCCCCAGGTCTCTCCTGTTTGTGTCTTCTTGGGAACAGAAGCACTGATGGCTTTTCAGCAGGGCTCTTTGCAAGGATGGTAAACACCATCGGGAGCTACAGGGAGTACTTCTTAGAGTATAGTTACTGCCCAGTATGACACGCAACAGGGGGAAAGGTTATGCAGGTGTGTTTGCTTGCAAATGATTGCAGTTCCCTGAGGTCTGGTTTTCTCAGCTGTGATGCAAACATTCGGCAAGCTTCATCCTCTTTAGTATCTCTATGTCCTCCCACTGGGACCTGAAAGTCAAGGAGACTGGTACCAGTCTAAAGTTCATTCTGCCTATTGAGTTATATAAAAAAATCCTTGAAACAACCTTCATGGCACCTCTACTCCAAGGGTAGTTATGAATACGGGATTGTCTAACTCATTAGCTTGCAAGTAGATTAAAAATTTCAACCATTTCAGGGTGATTGACAAGCCCTTGACATGGTTCTCCTGTGTCACCTGGAACACAAAGTTTCTTGATGGAGGGGACAAGGAGAATATTGGGGATGGGGTTCTCTTCCTGACTGATGGTTTCCTCCTGCCAGACACCTTAAGTTGATAATTCTCTAGCACTGGCTTCACAGCATGCAGTTTCTGTAACTCAAAGGTGTGGGTTCTCAAGCCAGATGAGGGATGGTAGAGCATTGCCCATAAACTGAACATCTCACAGATAGCATGGCAGGAATGGGGCCAGACCTTACCCAAATCAGGCTTGGGCCTACTCAACTCCATAGAGACAAAGGCCACATCATGACAAAGTCAGTCAAGCTTCTGCCCACCCCCTAACTAGCTTCTCAGAAATCATCTGACTGGCATGTTTGGAGGGCCCCTGCTCCTGCTGCAGCACTTTCTCCCTTGACCTCTTTCCTCCCCTCAAGCTATAGAAGCTAACCCCTCCATTTCAATAAACAGGCTGTCCTCCAAAACAGTCTCCCTTGTCATTCACACCCACTGCCGTACTCACTGCCGCCTGAGACCCTACTCCCCAGCTCCTCTGCATCTAGGAAGCATTGGTGCACAATGGCCAGCTGGGGTCAGGGGACACACAAAGGTCCCATTATCAATGGTTTCTTTAGTGTTTGGCTTCCAAAGTACCCAAGAGACATCATTCTCAGGTGTCATTGCTTCTCTTGGTATAACTCAGCCAGGTTTGCAGCCAAGCAACAAGGTATTTCCCAAGGTACATCTAGCGTTCAATGGCATGCTTTCAAGTTAGCTTTGGTCATCCACACCGACATAAAGTTTGAATGAAGAAATAGTGTGGATGTTTCTCATATCCATGAATGCTATTTGCTCACTGTCTTCTTTTTGGTCCCTGATTACTGCAGCACCTGAAATAGTATCTACAGCCTTCTGGTCATATGATCCAATCAGCCCAATATCATCAATAGAGAGGACCACTGCAAGGTTCAGATGACTGTTGTGATCACAGTGTCAGCCTTCTATTGTAGAGTACAAAGAACAGACATAGTCCTGAGATAATACCACAAAAGTGTGCCACTGACCCTCCCACATAGAGGCAGATGTTCCTGTCCTTACTAATTGAGATGGACAAAAAGACAGGTGAGTGTCTGCTTGCCAGTGGCCTAAGGCTGTGTTTACCTGTTCCATTAAAGACACCCACCACAGCTGGAGAGCAGCTGCAGTTATTGAATGAGTAATTTCAGCATCATTGACAGTCATTTCCTGAGATCCACCTGACTTCTGAATATTCTAGATGGGGGAATGAAAGCGAGGTGTGAAATTCTTTTTTGAGTCTTATACAGAGGCTCATGTCTCCTTGCAGCCTGTGGGATACAGTACTCACTCTTCTTTACTGTGTTGACAGGAAGAAAGGTATAAGGACTTCCCCCATGGCCCCTACTACAGCAATGACCCCCACTCTGTGATCAGAGAGCAAGTGGGTGGTTTCTACCTGTTCTCCAATATACCTGTGCTGTATATCATTCTGGCACAGAGATGGAAGAATCAGTTATTTGTGTTCCAGTGGGGCCATTTGAGGAAAGACATCAACTGTGGGTGAAACTGTAAGTTCAAGAGGCTACTGTTAATTCAGAATATGCTTCTAACAACTTTGGGTGTGTGCGAATATTTCCTTTTCTTCTAGGCATACCTGATCTGGAAAATGACTGCCAATCCCTTCTCTCAACCGTTTTAAGGAGGTCTGGAAAGACTGCTTGATGGGTAAAGGCTCTTGCTATCAAGTCAGATTACCTGAGTTCCATCTCTAGGACCTATATAGTAGGGGAGAACCAACTCCTGTAGATTGTCCTCTGACAGCCACATGCCCCATTAAATAAAAAAGTAATAAGAGTTGCATATATAATATATTATATTATAATTATATACTTAAAGCAAAATGCAAGGCCCTTCCTCCAGTGGATACAGCTTCTACTTTAATCTAGAGGCTCCAGAGTTGTGAACAAAATTGGGCTTTGGAATTGGTTGAGAAAACACGGCTTTTGACCTCAGTAACTCAAATTAAGTATCTGGCTAAGATGCTTTCCTTGTCATATGGATGAAACAATTCTATAGTAAGCCACTCATCCATTTTATTCCTATAACACAATGGTAGATAAGTAATGACCAGCCTTCTGGGTGCTGAAATATTCTCATTGAGAGAATAGTCCTCCTGTTTATGGTTAAACATGCACTTTTAGATCTGCTACTCTGGGGCTTCATCAACCTTGTTGAATTCAGAAGATCAACATAAATATAGTTAAGTCCTACTGTCATAATTGCACCAAGATGCATCATTAACTTCTGCATTTAAGTTCTTCCAATGTCCTTCTTATGGCTGCAAGAATTGAAGAATTCTTTTAGGACTGTTATAGGACTTTCAAGTTTCCAGTTGTCACTTGAGCAGAGAGGCAAATACCTACATATTTATTTTTCTCAAGTGTTTGAGTAAACCTAGAAATCAGGCCCACAGCATATATATCTTAGTATCTTCATACCTGAAAGGATCTACGTACTGTGGAGTGCTCCACTTTGGACCCCAGATTAGGCACAGACCACACCCAAACACCAGTTTCCAAGCACAAACCAAATGTAAAGAGATCCTTTACTAAACAAGGCAAAGAGACAAGGTGGCTGAATCTGAATTGGGCAGAAACAGCAGCAATAGCATTGCAAGTGTTAATTTAAAGAGGGAAAATATTTACCATTTTGTGGTGTGTCCCCAAGTTCTTGCATGTTCCATCCATCCGTTTTTTAAATCCATCCTTGACCCTGATGGACTGCCCCACTTGCTCTGCTTCGTCTTCACATCGGGCTATTCTGTCATGATTGATTCTGTTGGTGAGGCTTTACACTCAACTTTTCAGTTCATCTACTGTGTTTCTCATGTCCATCTTCATTTCAGTGGAGTTTTCTTCAGTATCTCGTTACTTTCTACTTCCATATCGTGAACTGACTCCCTTATGTAGTCAACTGTTTGTGCTCTCTTGGAAAATATTTGTGTCCTCCACAAGTTGTTTGAACATATTTGCAATCATTCCTTGGAATGCTGTGACTAGAATGTTGTCTAGGATATCCACCCCCTGAGTGAGGGGACAGTACCCAGGCATGGAGCAGTTAGAAGCCAGTGAGAGCTGTGGAGGCCATTAGCAGAAGTCAGCATGCCTGACTCTTTAGAGCAAAGGAGCCAACACAGTTTGGAAGTAACTGAAAAGTCTGGGCTTCTTCATACCCTACGACAGAAAAGACCATGTAGATAGCTTTTCACCTCCCCACCCCCACCCCAGACAGTATCTGTGAGCATGCCTAGATCCATGACCCAGGCATACCTCTGGGCTACAAATATAAGGGGCAGCCTGCATCTCCTATGCTGAACAACCTCATGAAATAAAACTGACATTTCTAAGTTAAAAAAAAAGAGGGAAAATAAAGAGGGCTGTCTTAGGATGTGTTGGTAAGTTCTGATATGGAGTATTCTAATTAGGTTAGTCAAAATAATGGATTTTGACTGCTGAACCTTGATGTTTTGATAGTTGGACCTTGGTGATCAGTCTCAGGCATTAGTCAGTGACTAAATAAGGGAATAGGCCTTGGTGGCTAGCTTTAAGAATGTAATTTAAAAGTTTAGCAAGGGGAAGAAAGGGAAAAGGCAAAAGCTGTCAGCACCAGTTTACTATGCTAGGGCCTGTGTTTGCCATGCTTGGGACTGCCAGAGTCCTAATACCAACCACAGCCATTTGGCCTCTCAAGATTTTGAAACTCAACCAGAGTGATTATTGTTTCTTTTGTGAAGACATGCTCAGCCATATCCTCCAAACCAAGTTATATAGTCTATCCCCTAGGTACCATTGTCTAGGGTAACTCCTCCAAAGAACCCATGGATATGCTTAAAGCCAAATAGAAAGTCTTTACTCTCACTGACCGGCAGCTGATGAGGATCTCACCCAAATCATGTAGCCCAAACCTTTGCCATTCTTGGATTTTTATGCACAAAAACACATCAATTTGTGTTTTGACACACTTCAATTATCAAGAACTGTTAGCAGTAAGTGGCGCTACAAAAGCCAAGAAAGCAAGGTTGGTCCATTCGGGGACTTTCCTAGAACAATGGACTATGATAGATTAGGTCTTCACTCTCATTTTGACAGGTGTTGGGGGTCTCTGAGCTGGGTTCTTAGGTCAGAATGGTGCCTCTAATATGGCATCAGTTGTGCTAAGGTCTGGGAGCCTATCACACTATTGCTGATATTAATACAGTATCGGTTATGTTCAAACAGGAGGAATAAATCACATTGCAATGTGAGCAGGCACAGCTTAACAAAAAAGAACTTTTAAACTAATTCAAAGGACAAAAGCAGCAGCTCCTTGACTGAGAAGGAATGAGCATACCAGGGAACACAGGAAGGAAAGATGTAAGGAATGGCTGTCATTCCCAGGTCTGTGGTCTGGGCTTCAGTGAAGGACATGCTTCTGTGGCTCACTGTATTTCAGAAGCAAGGAGGTGCTGTATTGGTACAATGCTCTGGAGTGCAAGTGAGTCCTCCACAAAAATTAGCTGCCAGGGTACACATGGAGAGATAGAGAAGTGGATGGCAGGGATAGGAACTGTTCAAAAGGACACTGGCAAGACAAGCCTGGAGGAAATCATTATATTCAGAAACAAGACACAGCAGAAGCCATGACTTCCAGGAGCTGACCAGAAGAAATGGTACCAGGAAGAGAGACCTTTATCCTCTAGTGTCTCTCTAGTATTCTCAGTTAGTAATTCAAAGGCCCATGTCTATTTCATGGACTGTGCAATAAAGATTTGCAGTGGGAGTCAATACATATATAAGTGATGAAGATAACTCAGTAGATATAGACATAATAAGAAGTAGGAGATAAATTTCACAGAACATTCAAGATAATCTCTGTGGTGATGTTCAGGGACTCAGCAGTCTATGGAAGTTTCCAGTATCATGCTTTTTAAGCTAGAAAAGAAGTTTCTGGACCTTATACCACTGAGCATAATATTTGATAGGCCTCTTTATACTTTCTTTTGGTTCATAGTTCTAATTTAACACATGTATTGACTTGTGGTGTTTGAGGTAGTTCTCTTACATAAAATCTCTGTGACACTGAATTATCAAATACTGAACCATGACTTATCAGGTAAACAAAGCTTTGCCACAATGTGTCTATCAAATTACCAATTAAACATTAAGCTATGCATGCTTCTATTTAAAGAGCCCTTATCTAATCTACAACAATAATTTTGAATAATAACTCACAGCATTCTAACACGTGCCTGCAGGAAACTCACCCAAAATAGAGATTTTTCACTGGAAAGTAAATTATAAACTTCTTTCACTTAGTAACAGCAGATAACAATTCAGTGCTACACTGAAGGGGTCATTCTAAACACAAAATTAGTGAACAAAAAATACCCATTAAAAACTCTAAAGCCGAGGCACTAAATAGATCACAGAAAGACAGCCCTTCACAACACAAGAGCTGAAGGGAGAAGGCAATGGAGCAACATATCATTCACCCTCAGCTGGGAACATGTATGTTCAGTGACTCCAAGATTTGTCTGCTCAGCTCTTCATGTCTGGACTCAGCTGTGAAAATCCTATGAGCACTAATTTTGAGATTGCTTTAGGAGGTAAGGAATTCTCAAATGCTAATTTCAGCAATCATGAAGCTACCTGTAGAGTCAAGTAGAAAACTCTGAATTGAAAAGTTTTGCAGACCAAGCAAGAGAAGAGTCTGGGGATAGCCAACCCTGTAATGAGAGCTTCTGTCCCACTTGGATTTGTGATCTAGCAGCTCCGCTGATACATATGAAAATCATGATGCAGCTTCTAGGATTCCAGAATGGATAAAGCCCTTCTTTATAAATAAGTATTTTTCTTTTGAGAAACAGTTTTGAGTTTGCTGCTGGTCCATGGTAGAGGACAAATGCCTGGTCAAGGGATGACTAGATGGCCATGTATCTGGTCTTAGGAGATGTACTGCTGTCACAAAATGCAACACACAGAGTTCTATATACAAATAAATTTATTGCCCATCATTTTGGTGGCTGAGAAATCCAGCATCAAGGCTCAGACATCTAGTGAGGACCATAATGATTCATTATCCATGGGGAAAAGGGGAAAGGCAAGAGAACATGAAAGGGTAAAATACAATTAACAGCTTCAAGTGCTCTCATCATTGAACCAACCCATTCATAAAGGTGGTGTTCTCAAGACCTGACTACTTCTCATTTTGGTTCATTTCCCAATATGGTGACACTGGGAAATGGGAGATGAATTTGCTTCCACATTCTGGGGACACACCCAGAGTGTATCAGAGGCTGAGCTCTCTGGATAAACTGTCACTTGACCTGCCTGGCCTACCTGGCTTGACAATTGGGCACATACAGTAATGTATCAGTTACTTTTACATCACTGTGTCCAAATGCCTGGTAAAACAGCCTAAGGGTGATGTTGCCTCTGAGTTTTAAAGGATTTTGGTTCATTAAAATAGGGAATGTAAAACAGAGGGGCTCAGTTTGTGGCAGATGTGTGATAGAGACTGTTGACATCATGGTGAACCAGGAAGCAGAGAGAGTAAGACAGTAGGCACTGGTAATAACAAAACCAAAAAAAAAAAAAATGTGCATCTTCTAGTTAGATCTTAGCTCCAAAGGTTCATCAGCTTTCCAAAATAGCACTTTTGGCTGGAAAACAAGTATTCACAATTTGAGGCTACGGGACCATTGCAGATTCAAGCAGTAAAATGCCATCCCTTTTGCCCAAAGGCATGTACATGACTATCTCTTAATGTGAAATGCATCTAATCCAACCTTAAGTCTTCAACATCATCAGAGTGCCAACATTCTTCAAAAGCCAAGTCCAGAGTATCTACAAAGACTTGTGGCAAGCTCTTCGCTGTAAGCTCCTCTAAAATTGAAAATTAACTTTCATACTTTCAGTATACAATGTCTGAGAATGAATATTCCTATTGCAAAAGGGACAAACAGAATAATAACATGGGAAGGCTGGACAAAAACAAGAGAGAGATTGCAGCACATGCACCGAAAATTCCAGCACCCTATGGGGAGATGGGAGTGGAGACATGAGACTCCCTGGAAGCCCAGGAGCCAGCTAGATTGGCATATGCAACAAACAAGATGGTCAGTGAGGACGAACATCTGAAACTGTCTCTGACCTCCACAGGCACATCAGGGCACTTGTGCACTGCACTAGCTCACACACGTGAACACACACTTGTGCTCACACACATGGCTTACATTTTTTTTTATTAATTTATTCTCTCATATATTACATCCTGATCACAGTTTCCCCTCTTCCCTCTCCTCCCAGTCTCTCCCTCCCTCCCGCTTTCTATCCACTCCTTCTCCATTTCCCTTCAGAAGAGGGCGAGCCTCCCAGGGATATCAACCAAACATGGCATATCAAGTTGCAATAAGACTAGGCACTTCTCTTCATATTAAGGCCAGGCCAGACAAAGCAACCCAGTAGGAGAAAAATGGTCCCCAAAGCAGGCAAAAGCATCATAAACAGGCCCTGTTTCATCTGTTAGGAGCTCCACGAAAACACCAAGTTACACAGCTACAACATATATGCATAGGGTCTAGGTTAGACCCACGTAGGCTCCCTGATTGTCAGTTCAGTCTCCGTAAGCCCCATGAGTCCAAGTTTGTTGATTCTGTGGGTGTTCTTGTGGTGTCCTTGACTCTTCTGTCTCCTATAGTCCTTCCTCCCCTTCTTCTGCAGGATTCATTGAGTTCCATTTAATGTCTAGTTGTGGGTCTCTGCATTTATCAGTTGCTGGACAGAGCCTCCCTGATGGTGTTTATGCCAAGCTCCTACCTATGAATATAGCAGAATATCATTAGAAATTATATAACATCATGAAATTTGCAGGCAAATAAATGGAAATAGAAAAAAAAAAATCTTGAGTGAGGTAACCCAGACCCAGAAAGACAAACATGGTATGTACTCAATTATAAGTGGATATTAACTGTAAAGTAAAGGATAATCATGCTACCATCCACAGACCCAGAGAGGCTAAGTAACAAGGAGGGCTTAAGGGGAGGGGGAAGCATACATTTTCCTGGGAAGGAGAAGCAGAATAGATATTGTGGGTAGACCAGGGTGGGTGGGGATGGAGATAAGAGGGATCAGGTAGGGGGAGGATAGGAGAAAGAGTACTGGGAAAAATGACTGGAACCAGGGTGGGAGCAATTCGGAGGCCAAGTAGGAACCTAGTACAGTGGAAACTCCCTGGAATCTATTAGGGTGACTGTAGCTAAGACTCCTAGTAATGGGGGCTACGGAGGCTGAACTGACCATCTCTTGTAACCAGGCAAGACTTCCGGGGGAGGGACTGAGACACCAACCAAGCCACATAACCTTTGACCCACAAACTGTCCTGCCAGCAAGATGTTCTGGGATAATGGCAGCACAGAAATTGTGGGAGTGGCCAACCAGTGATTGGTTCAGCTTGAGTCCTGTGCCACAGAGAGATTCCACCCCTGACACTACCCGGAGGACCAGAAACCAGAGGCCCAGTGGCCCAGAAGCCTAGAATAGAAACAAACATGCCCTGCAAAAGGGGGGAGGGCACTTAAATTATTTTTAAGCTTTTATCTTTTTAATTTTTTATTGTTTCTTTGAAAATTTTACACAATATATTTTGATCATGTTGACCCCTATCCCCCAGGTCCTCCCTGAGTTCCACCTCCCCTTCCCCACTCACCCATCTCTGTGTTCTCTTTTTCCTTCTAACCCATCAACTTCAACTTGTTTTATCCATACTCTCCTGGTTGTATGGCCTTCTGCTGAAATACAGTCAGCTTACCAGGTCCTACACTTTTTAAAAATTCTTTTAGTTTTTGAGATTATAATATAATCATCTAACTTCCCCTTTCCCTTTATTTCCTCCAAACCTTTCCATATACCCCTCTTTGCTCTCTTTCATGGTCACATTCTCTTTTTTCATTGTATATAATTTCATTTCATTATATGCATATAATGTATACAAATATATTATATCTAATATATGATATAAATATATATATATAAATCTAACATTCTCTGAATAATGTTACTTGTCTGTATTGGGTAACTAAGGAATGCTGAGAGCAGGAGAAATAGTCTTTCTCAGAGAAGAGCACAACAATTGATTATCCAACACCAAAGGGCCAATCTTTTTTTTTAAGCACTTTCTTGTTTTACTTTATTTTTCTTTATTATTATTATTGTTAAGAAATTTTCTATTCATTCTACATACCAACCACAGATTCCCCTCTCCTCCCTCCTCCTGCCCCCCAGTCTTCCCCCCAACTCACTTCCTATTCCCACCTCCTCCAAGGCAAGGTCTCCGTGGGGAGTTAGCAGAGCCTGGTACATTCAGTTGAGGCAGGTCCAAGCCCCTCCTTCCTGAACCAAGGCTGAGCAAAGTGTCTCAACATAGGCACTAGGCTCCAAAAAGCCATCTCACGCATTAGGGACAGGTCCCGATCCCACAGCCTGTCTAGCTTATCCAGAGGGCCTAGTCCACTACCATGGGGATCCTCAGCTATTGGTCCACAGTACATGCGTTTCCACTAGTTTGCCTGGCAGTCTCTGTACATTTTCCTATCATGATCTTGATGTTTCTTCCTCATAGAATCCCTCCTCTCTCTTATCAATTGGACTTCTGGAACTCGACCTGGCCCCCAGTCGTGGATCTCTGCATCTGCTTCCATCAGTCACTGGGTGAGGGCTCTATGATGACAGTTAGGGTATCCAGCCATCTGATCACCAGAGTAGGCCAGTTCAGGCACCCTCTCGACCATTGTCAGTAATCTGGTGGGGTCATCCTTGTGGATTCCTGGGAACTTCCCTAGCACTCTGTTTCTCCCTATTCCCATGATGTCTTCATTTATCATGGTATGTCTTTCCTTGCTCTCCCACTCTGTCCCTGTTCCAGCTCAAACTTCCAGTTCTCCTATGGTCTCATCCCCCATTCTTTGCACTCCATTACCCCCTCTCACCCCCAGTTTGCTCATGTAGTTCTCATCTATTTCTTCTTCACTGGGCAATCTGTGAGTCCTGCCTAGGGTCCTCCTTACTAACTAGCCTCCCTAGAGCTGTGGGTTGCAGTCTGGTTATCCTATGCTTTACATCTATTATCCACTTAAGAGTGAGTATGTACTATGTTTGTCCTGGATTACCTCTGAGTCTGGGTTACCTCACTCAGGATATTTTCTAGTTCCATTCATTTGCCTGAAAATTTCATGATGTCATTGTTTCTCTCTGCTGAGTAGTACTACATTGTGTCTATATACCACATTTTCTTTATCCATTCTTCAGTTGAGGGGCATCTAGGTTGTTTCAAGGTTCTGGCTACTACCAATAATGCTACTATGAACATAGTTGAGCATGTGTCCTTGAGGTATGATTGAGCATTCCTTCGGTATATGCCCAAGAGTAGTATAGCTGGGTCTTTAGGAAGACTGATTCCCAATTTTCTGAGAAACCGCCATACTTATTTCTAAAGTGGCTATACAAGTTTGTATTCCCACCAACAGTGTATGGTTGTTTCCCTTGCTCCACATCCTCTCCAACATAAACTGTCTTCAGTGTTTTTGATCTTAGCATTCTGGCAGGTGTAAGATGGTATTTCAGAGTCATTTTGATTTGCATTTCCATGATGACTAAGAATGTTGAGCAATTCCTTAAATGTCTTTTGGCCATTTGAGATTCTTCTGTTGAGAATTCTCTGTTTAGCTCTGTAGCCCATTTTTTTTATTGGATTGTTAGGTATTTTGATGTCTAATCTCTTGAGTTCTTTATATATTCTGGAGATCAGCCCTCTGTCAGATGTAGGGTTGGTGAAGATCTTTTCCCATTCTGTAGGCTGTTGTTTCGTCTTATTGAACATGTCCTTTGCCCTACAAAAGCTTCTCAGTTTCAAGAGGTCTCACCAAATGGCCAGTCTTGAAAAGACACATACAAGTAACATACAGGACCTCTACTCATAAAGAAAACTGACTCTCCCTTTCCCCACAGCTGTTAATTACTAGTAACTCTTCAGCTAGGGCAGGACTTCATGCTCACCTCCCATCTCCATGCTGCAATTTTTTTCTGGCTTGAGCTTATACAAGATTTGTACATGCTGTCACAACCACTGTGAGTTTATATGTGCATCTACTGTGTTGCATCTGGAAAACATTGTTTTCTTACTGGCATTCACCACCTCTTGTTTCCTTATGACAATTCCTAAGCTTTGGAAAAAAGGAACGTGATACAGATTTCCCATTTAGAACTGAGTACTCTATAGTCCCTCATTCTCTGCTTCTTGACTAGTTGTGGGTTTCTATGGTAATCAGCATCCCCCAGAAGAAGAAGTTTCTCTGATGAAAGTTGAGGGATGTACTAATCTATGAGTACAATGATAATCCATTAGAAGTCTGTTAAATACTATGTTAATTTAACAGAATAATAATGGTAGGGTTCTCCCTTTTGGCCTATGACCTCTATAGCCACAGGTTGTTGGTACTAATAATAGTGACAGATATGAGTTTCATCTTGTAGAGCACAACTTAACATTAAAGACCTTTCCAAAAAGTTATAAGGAAACCAAATACTGTACAAACTTCCTAAAATAGATATACACACACATAAAATAATTTAAATGTAGTTATACTATAACAGGATAATAATGCCCATCCTTACTACACATCACAGACTAGCCAATAAAGAGCCCAGTGCCAGGAGTAGGTTACCATTACCTCTTTTGGGATTGTTGGCCAGGGAGGCCTCATAGATCAAATATTACAGAATAGTGCGAACACTCTTGATTACCTTCCAGAACTTGATTATAAGATCCTATTATCAAAGACACTGCATATTTGAGCTACAGAATATGGAGATGAAGCTGGTACTGGCCTTGAAAGTTCATCCTTACTGGCTATCTTTCATAGTGCTGGAAGGTGCTATCTTACTACCAGAGGAGAAAATAGTCATCAATCTTCCCCAATTGTGACCCATGCAAGCTACAGTCATGACTGACCTGGCAAAACATGCCTACTTGTACAGTAGCAGCATGAATGTCATGGGAGTAGTCAACCGCTTTCTGATTGGATTTAAAGGTTAAATCCTTGTCTCTGCTCATTGACATTTGTGGTGAGGGCACAAGTTCCAGTCTTATAGTCATACTTGTTCCCAACTGAAACCTCGTGAAAACAGTTTACTGTCTGTCTGTGTTTTTAGTCTGTATTCTGGTCTTCTGAACTCCAACACAATGACCACTAAGCTATGCTTGCAGCCTTCTAGTGCTTCTCTAGCACACAACTCCAAAATCTTGCAATTTTTTTTTCCAAAGACAGTTCCAATGAACTCAGAAGCATGTGGTGAGATCTAGTCACTGCTTTTGGTGTCAATTTCCTGTTAGTTACCTCATTGCTGTGACCAAATATCTGATGGAAACAACACAAAAGAGGCAAGGTTTATTTTGGCTGAGTATCATGGCTGAGGAGCAGGAGTGTATGTTAGAGGCTATTTATATCATGGCAGGCCAGAAAACAGAAGGAGTGAGACAGCTTTTAGAAATAATACAAGCCCACGAACCTGTGCCCTACTATTGAAACAGAGCTGACTTCCTACAGTTGCCCCAGCCTTCCAAAATGGTACCACTGGCTGGGAAACAGGCGTTCAAATCATGAGCATGGAGGGGAGGGGCAGTTCAGATTCAAAACATAACATAAATATATCTGTAGGCAAAGAAGATCCTGGTCCAGAAAAGGCAGGTCCACAGAGCATTTGTTGAGTTGCTAAAATAGGCAGCCAGGATTTCTATAATGGAAATCCTTACTTCCTCAACTACTCTTTTCAATTAATGCCCAGGACCTCCTAGGGACATCCATAAAAGCAGGTGACAAAGAAAAGCCCTTTAAGGTAAGACACTGGGGGTAAATAAAAGTTGGGCTCTGATTTTTGCACAAGGCATCACAGATCATTGGGTCAGGTTCCAGGCAGTCAGGTTTGACTGTTAAACAGAAGATAATTTTTGCTTTCTTTCTTTATGCTGGCCTTTTGGTCTCTACAGATCAGAAAGGTCAGCTCATTGACAAGGAATGATGTTCTTTTTCTGCCAGAGGTGAGAAGAGAAGCTGGGTAGCTCTGATTGATGATGCTGACATGTCATGAGTTCCAGGGTCATATGAAACAAAAGGCTTAAGCTGCATTTGGAGAGGTCAGGAAGTGGTGTTGTAATGGGCTAAAGGACAGACTGGCATTGTGCAGAGGTCAAGAGGACCTCAGTGTTGGAAGATAGTTATTGATGTTGATAGCAATGATTGACATTCCTGATACACTACCACCTGGAGTTCAATGGTCTTTATTCTAGAAGATGCCAATCATTCCAGAAGCTTAAGCAAGCATGAACTAAAGACACAGAGCAGAATTAAAAACAAGAATAGGTCTATAAGAAATAATAGAGTCTAAACCCATTCAGAAAGCTACCTGGGGCCTGTCCCAGCCAAGAGGTCTATCACAAATTCGTATTCAGACCCAAGAATAATCTAGTATTTTCTTTGACTTTTGAGTGATTTTTCTCTACATCTTCTGAAGTATTGACCCAGAAACAACAGGTCGCACTAAGGAAGATACATTGGCCTCCAGGTCTATAGAGCAACATCCAGTACCCTCCAGTTACCCAGGGTTTCTATTAGGAAGCTGAGACTTGGTCAGGCTTCTCTAGCATCTCCTTCCAGGTGAATTGTAGGTTTAGAGAGATATTTCTGACACTCATTTCTATAGCTGAGATTCATGCTACCCAAATGATATCTCAAAGAATGGACCAGTCTAAAGCTGCCCATTCTGAGAACATATTATTTGTGGACAATTCCAAAACCGGAAATGCCTGACATCCCTAGGATTTTGTTTTTGTTACATTTGAAGCAAGAGTTTGAAGCCAGGCATTTACTCTATTAAGTGGATAGCAGTTTATTTTCATTTTTTTTTGTATTTGAATGTTTATTTATAATTACTTCTGTTCTCAATCATTCATGCAGTGCTAGGTATCAAACCCAGGGCCTTATGCATGCCAGGTAAATACTCTGCTAAATCAGCTACATCCCCAGCCCAGGCATTTATTCTTAAAGAAAAAAAGCCTAGAAAGGAAAGATCATCACAAGATAGGAAATCTGACACACTGACAGCCTAAGAACTAGGGAGAGAAGCCACCATCATATATTAGCCTGTCACTTAGTCAGGAGCACTAGATACATGTTGGTCTCATATAGAAGACAATAACTTGTCCCCTTAAGGCTTACTTCAGTGTTTGGACTATGACTCCTACATTGGGAGTCTGCCAATATATTGATGTACT
Source organism: Peromyscus leucopus (assembly GCF_004664715.2). Lineage (NCBI taxonomy): Eukaryota > Metazoa > Chordata > Mammalia > Rodentia > Cricetidae > Peromyscus > Peromyscus leucopus. The sequence goes on from NC_051064.1 coordinate 144,833,805, forward strand.
TGACTAGAATAGAGGGACCCCAGAGTCTCTATTATCCTTTTGTTCTAGGACCAGAGAAGTAGTCTTCTATACACAGAGGTTGGTCAATAGTCACACAGTTGTGAGAAATGTGGACATGTCAGATTTTGAAAGATCAAAGTTGAAGGGGAAAAGTCTCACCCGGTTTCACACAGAACTCCAGCTAGTTATATTTCTCAGAATGCCAGTGACCTTTCCTATTACTGAGTAGTTTAAACTTTGGTAGTATTTAAATGAAAAGGAGCCAGTAAATAATGTAGTTACAAAAATTCTACTTTGAATCCCCTGGAACTGGAGTTATAGATGGTTGTGAACTTCCACATGGGTCCTGGGGACAGAACCTAGGTTTTCTGCCAGAGTAGCCAGCATTCTTAACCACTAAGCCATTTCTCCAAGCCATAGATTATCCCTTTCAAGCTTCCTAGGAGTTCGAGGGAGCCAATGTGGCTGGGGATGGTGCCTCGTTGTAAGAACTTCACTCCACTAGTAATGAAAGGAGGACCATCATTGGATTGTAGGGACCTAGGGAGCCCTGTGCGGGCTCTGTGAGGATAATGGTTACCTCTGAGACCCTTTCTATTTTGACAGAGAGTGCCTCTATTCACACAGTGAAGGTGTTATGCTAGAGATCTTTAGCGTGTGTCAACAAGCCAGAGTCATTTGGGTAAAGGGAACCTCAATTGAGAAAAATGCCCCCCTCCAGACTGGCCTGTGGAAAAAAGGTTTGTGGTGAATTTTCTTAATTGATGATTGATGTGGTAGGGCACAGCTTACCGTGGGCAGTGACACCTCTGGGGTCCTGGGTGCTATAAGAAGGCAGGATGAGCAGGTCATGGGAGAGCAAGCCAGTAAGCAGCACTCCTCAGCATCAGCTTCTGGCTTCAGGTTCTGGCTCCGTTTGAGTTTCTTCTCTGACTTCCCTCAATAATTGACTGTGATGTGGAACAGTAAGCTGAAATAAACCCTTTCTTTCTCAGGTTGGTCATGGTGTTTAATCACAACAATAGAAACCCTAACAAATCCAGAGATTAACTAGAATTAGTAGATATTGAAGTCTTTCCATGGGAACACGGTAGTGAAATCTATTTGGCAATAATTCCACAGCATAGATCCCTATACTGAACAGGCTGTAGAAAGAGAGGACGTCTGAGAAAAAGTAAGATAAATTTTGGAAATTACCTATACATTTTGAGAGATGATCTCTGTGCCTATTAAAAAAAAAGGTTCAGTTAGAATTCAGAGGGCTCTGGTACCCATGTGTGTGGTGTAAGAAAAATTACTATGAATCTTTTATTGGGAGAACCCAGAGAGTAACAGCTTACTTTCTGGACTCTGAAGTCCTCTATTTCAAGTAACTATGAAACCCTTACTTAAAACCTTTTGAGTTTCCTGAGGGGTACATTAAGGTCAAGAGAGAGTGGGGTTGAGAATTAAGGCAACCTAGAGTGGAAACCAAGCTGCCTGTTGAACCTGTTGATTTCTCAGAAGTTACCCTGAGTTACCAGTGTGGTCCTTTTGCTGGGTCTTGAAATGCACAATGGCCACTTGAGTTGAAACCCTGATGGTTTCTCATAGGTACAAAATCTCAGGGGAACATTTTGTTTGTTTTTATTTTTGTTTTAAGTACATGAGTACTGTATTTACATCATCTTCACTCCTCCTTTCCTTTCTCTAACTCCTCCCACATCCCTTTGACTCCTTGTCAAACTCATGACATTTTTTGATTATTATTATTATTACATATATGCATATACATAATACATGTATGTGTATACGTATACAACCCACCAAGCCCATTTAGTGTTACTGGTATGCACATGTGTTTGGGGCAGACCACTCAGAATTTGATAATCTGTCAGAGAGCTCATCCCTAGACAAAACTGGTTCTCCCTCTCTCACAGCCATTGATTGCCTAACTCTCTTCACCGAGGGGTGGGACCTTTGAAATTTTCACATCCATATCATCATGCCAATTGGTGTTGCCATTACGTAGGTATTGTTTAGACAACCATATTGTTTTTCGTGGACACAGCTTCTCTATCATGTGTAGAAGATGTTATCTATCAGTAATAATCCTGGTCCTCTGCTCATACAACCTTTCTGCTCAGGGACATGTTTAAAACAGGGTAATGGGCAGTGAGGAGGTGCTTCTCTCCCCAGGTGGCTTCATGCATGTGAGTCACATGGAATGCATACATTTGTGTGAAGGTTAAGACTCACTCCTAGAGAGGGTGAACAGTTCTACTTTGAGGGCTGCTGCTGAGGAATTATTGAGGAGGGGACCAGATCCTAATAACTCTGTGAGGCTCACTGCTGCATACTCAGAAATGCTGTGTCCTACCACCATGTCCATACTTCCATCTGTGAAATGGGTTGGGAAAGTAGGGCATCCTGTAGGTCTGGTCTAGCACTGCAGGTAAAGCCATAGAGAGGCCTTGGGGTTAGGATCTTCAGTAAGGCAGCAGCATGTAAAGCGTGACAGGGTTTTACGGGGTGCTCTGAATTTGTAAGAGAAGCATCTGATCCCTGTTGAGACTGGTCCAAAGGCTCTTGAGTGGAGAGTTTTAAGGTAGGGATCTATCTCAGGGTTCATTTAGATGCCTCCTCAATCAAGACAGTCACAGCTGCCAGCACCCAGATGGAAGCAGGGCAGCCTTGTGACACCAGGTCTAATGAGTTGGAAACATAAGCAATTGGGTGCTGGAAGGACCCCCAAAGTCTGGTTGTAACTACCAGGGCTGCTTCTTTTGCCCATGTACATAGAGAGAAGGGTCTAGCAAGATCAGTGTCTGCTTTAGAGACCATTCTGTCTCATGGATCCAGTCTAAGAGCTTTCTCTGGTCCTCTTAAGGCCTCATAGAGAGATCCACCAATAAAGGGTGGTCTAAATTCTGCATAACTTTTCCATGCTCAGGAAGGACCATCATTGTTTCGAGATGTGGGGCACCACAGTTAAAATGGCACCCTTGCAGTCACTGGAAAGACTCCTTGAACCTTGGGGTAATATAAATCCCAGGAACTAGATCTTTTGCGGGGAGTTTTGAGTATTTGAGGGATATATGAAGCTAGATTTTGAAAAGTTAAAGTAGTATTTCACTCCAAAGTGAGTTTGTTTAGGCTGTAAACTAATACATCATTTATGTATTGAAGGATACTTCTCCAAGAGTAAAACTGAAGGGAGGGTAGGTGTGGTGGTATTGTGTTCACCAAAATATTATGTACTCTAATAAAAATATCTGGGGTCAGAGAACAGACAGCCACTAGATACAAAGGCTAGAAAATGGTGCACTCACACCTTTAATCCTAGCATCCAGAGATAGAAATCCTCTGATCTCTGTGAGTTCAAGCACATTGAAATAGCCAAGCATGGTGACACGCCTTTAATCCCAGAAAGCCAGCCTTTAATCCCAGGGAGTGGTGGTAGAAAGTAGAAGGATATATAAGGCGTGAGGACGAGAAACTAGAGGCATTTGGCTAGAAGCATTTTGGCCTGGTTAAGCATTTGGCTGGTTAAGTATTTGGCTGATTAAGCATTTAGGCTTCTAGCAGCAGTTCAGCTGAGAGCCATTGGGATGAGGACACAGAAGCCTCCAGTCGGGGGAAACAAGACCAGCTGAGGATCCTGCGAGGTGAGATAGCTGTGGCTTGTTCTGTCTCTCTGACCTTCCAGTATTCACCCCAATAACTGGCCTCGGGTTTGATTTTATTAATAAGAACTTTTAAGATTCCTGCAACAGGTAGGTTTCAGAATGGGGACCATCCAGAAAGCCCTGATGTAAGACAATCAATTAGCTTCTGGGTAACCTAGGTGAAGGAGTTCATCTCTTAAAGGTGACTAGGAACTGAGAGTCTGGATATATGAAAATATAAAAGAAAGCACCTTTGAAATCCAACATCGTAAACCAAGAAGTGTTGGAGAGGATCTATTCTAAGAAGATTTAAGGATTAGAATTTATGGGATGGTTAGGGACCACAGCGTCACATGACTCACAGGTGCTGTATCGTCCCATAGGATCCATCTGACATGTTACTGCTACAACAGTGATATTGCATAGAGGGTTCCATAGAGGAGTCAGTCACTTATCAACCAGAATCTATAGAGCCTTTTATGCCTCAGGCTTTACAGCAGTGGTTCTCAACCTTCCTAATGCTGTAACCCTTTAATATCGTTCCTCATGTTGTGGTGACCCCCTCATCACAAAATTATTTAGTTGCTACTTCATAACTGTAGTTTTGTTACCATAGTGAATTGTAATGTTAATATCTGATATGCAGGACATCTGATTTGCAACCCCAAAGGGGTTATGACCCACAGGTTAAGAAAGGATGACCCCACCTTAGACTACTGGCAATAGTAGAGAGGGTGCCTGAACTGGCCTACTCTGGTGATCAGATGGCTGAACATCCTAACTGTCATCATAGAGCCCTCATCCAGTGACTAATGGAAGCAGATGCACAGATCCATAGTCGGGTGCCAGGCCAAACTCCAGGAGTCCAATCAATGAGAGAGAGGAGGGATTTTATGAGCAAGGGACATCAAGATCATGATGGGAAAATGTAAAGAGACTGCCAGCCAACCTAGTGGAAACACATGAACTGTGACCAATAGCTGAGGACCCCCCATGGTACTGAACTAGGCCCTCTGGATAGAAGAGACAGTTGTTTAGCTTGAACTGTTTAGGAGGCCCCCAGGCAGTGGGATCAGGACCCATCCCTAGTGCATAAGCAGGCTTTTTGGAGCCTAGTTCCTATGGTGGGACACTTGGTACAGTCTTGGTGCAGGGAGGATGGGCTTGGACCTGCCCCAACTGAATGTACCAGGCTCTGCTGACTCTCTATGGGAGACCTTGCCTTGGAGGAGGTGGGAATGGGGGCTATGTTGGGGAGGAAGGCTTGAGGACAGGAGGAGGGAGGAGAGGGGAATCTGTGGTTGGTATGTAAATGAATAGAAAATCTCTTAATTAAAAAAAAAGGAATGCAACAGCAATAGAGCAGAAACTAGAACGGTAGGATTGACTGAAAACACCACAGGATAACACACATTTGATAACTGATCGTTGGTGCATTAGGTTTATTATCCCATAGTTTCAAGGTTCTGTAAAATTTGAGGCTTTGTTTATAGAGCCATTTTTTTTTTCTGATTAAAAGGGGAAAGTACACTTTCACTGTGACCTAAATAAAAGTTGTCAAAAGTTTTTTTTTTTTTTTAAAAAAAGAACCCTGCTTTAAAGGATATTGATATTTCGTGGAAAATTGTTGGATATTTAAGAGCAATTGTGACAGGAAAGATTGGAATGAATGCTCAAGACTGCATGTATACCAGACTTCTAAAGGAACTGCTTGAGTGATGCAAGGGTCTATAATAGAGACTGTGGGGCAAGCCCATGAGTTTCAGACATCTCTGAGCCATTATAGGGCAAAGGACTAGGTATTAGGGATGTCACAGAGCCTCTAAACTCTTGAAGAATCTCAAGTGAGTCTTAGGTTTAGATGTGATGTTTCTACAAAGGAAGAGAATTAAACAACTAGTTAGGACCAAAAAGGAATGAAGATATTCGTCTATCATAGAACTTAAAGGGGGTAGAACTGACTGGTTGGGGTTTGTGCTCAATATTTGTGAAAAGGGATGGAGAATGGAAAATCTAACCAAAGGAGGTGATCACTCCCAGACCCAAAAGGAATATATATCTACAGTTAGCCGAGGCTCATCCTTGAGATGGAGAACATGGGAGCACGTACAGCTTCAGTCCAAAAAGTGGTGTAGACCCTTTCAGTGTTTGACTCTTCATAGTCCAAGAACAACAACAGGAAAATTGGTTCTTTTCCAGGTTTGACTTGAGTCTGAGGCCCTTGCATGGAGGCTGCCTTTCTCTCACAGATGTGAGAGAGATATTCTCATTTACTGTGACCCCTCACTTTGCAGTTTGTACATAGCCCCGGGGTAGGCTGACAGCCCAATAGCTTTGGACACTTCCAGCTGAAATGTTCTCGGTACAAGAGAGCAGAAAAGAGGCCTTTGACCAGAGTCTGAGTTTGTCCTCTTAGGCTGAATTGAGTGGCCACTACATTGAGATCTAAGATGTCCTGAGATGGACAAGGAAGAAGTGGTGGCTAGAGGATTATTAATTAGGCTTGTCTCTTGTCTCCTTCTTCCTCCAGTTTGGCACCCATGCTTCATGGGGTCTCCTTTTTGAAGACATAAAAGTTATGTCTAATAAAATAGTAAGGATTCTCTGGTCCAAGGTTTCATCTAATATCTGGCTTACAAAATATTCACTTGGGATGGCTTAGTCTTCCAGATTCTCTGGATCCATGTTAGTGTGCTTGTGCATTGTTTAAGCTGGCCTAGACTGAAAGCGAGCAGGGATTTTGGAAGCTTCCTCTGTTATTTCTTGTAACTTATGGTTAGTGAGTTTCATAATGGTCTTTTTCATGTCTTCTAAAGTCAGGTAATCAGTTTCAGTGGGTCCTTTCCCCCTCCCTACTCCCTATACCAATTGCACAATATGACCAGCAGGGCTCTGTGCAGAGCATGGCGGTGGAATTGAACCAAGTTGTAGCTGAGTCATGAATGTGAACATCATCAGCCCAGGACCACAGGACTTTTCCTCACCCACACAGCAGGTGGTCAGGGTGGCATAGACATTTGATAGGTTTCAAATGCTCAGGAAAGTCCTTAAAACTGACCAGATACACTAGGCCCCTCCCTGCTGCTGAGAGATACTCTCAAACTAGCGGAACTGTCTGAAATTAGTAGAGACAAGCTGAGCTAACAAAAGAGGCTCAGACCAATTGATCTGCTTGGAAAAACTGCTCAAACCTATTCAGCTGCCTACAGGTCATGCAGTGAGTTCTAGGGTTTCCGTTTTTGTCACCCATGCTGATGGACTTCAGCCTGGTCTACAGCTGTCTTCCAGTCATTCCTGCTCCCATAAATAGCCCAAATAAAACTCATTAGTCCACCAAGTTGGACTTTGGTAGTATCCTTACTTTTGTATGTTTTTGGTTCCCTGTCTGGGTTGAATAGATCTTTGTTCACGTCTAGTGTCACACAACAACTATGTTAACTTTTAGTGTCACATAACTGCTAACCTCAACTTTCAAGACAATGCATTCGTTAGTGTTTAAGCCACTAATCTTGTGACAGTGCGTTGTAGCAGCCACAGGAAAGGAAAGATACTAAACATGCACACAGGTTCTCTATCAAAGCCGAGTTGTGTGGTGATATTGTGTTCCCCAAAATATTGTGCACCTAATAAACTTATCTGGGGTCAGAGAACAGAACAGCCACTACATATAGAGGCCAGAAATGGTGGCACACATGCCTTTAATCCTAGCATTCCAGAGACAGAGATCAGTCTGTATCTCTGTGAGTTCAAAGCCACACTGGAAACAGTTAGGCATGGTAATAAGAGCCTTTAATCCCAGGAAGTGATGGCAGGAAGCAGAAAGGTATTTAAGGTGTGAGAATGAGGAACTAGAGCCTAGTTAAGCTTTTAGGCTTTTAGCAACAGTTCAGCTGAGATTCATCCTGGATGAGGACTGAGAGGCTTACAGTCTGAGGAAATAGGATCAGCTGAGGAATAGGCAAGGTGAGGTGGCTGTGGCTTGTTCTGCTTCTCTGATCTTCCAGCATTCACCCCAACACCTAGCTCTGGGTTTGTTTTTATTAATAAGACCTTTTAAGATTCGTGCTACAAAGCTGGCTTCTACTGATGATCTTTCTCCAGCAGAGACTTAACATATAGGGATATAGCTCAACAGCAGAACATTTACCTGCCGAAATCCATCCACAGCCCACAAGGTGGCACTCTCCACACTCATTATAACCCAGCAGGTGAAAGTGTGAGCAAGCCACTTACCCAACATGGGTATTGAGCAATGAATGAACACATACCTTATCAAGGATATAAGGTGCCAGAATAGGGTAGAAAATAAGATACAGAAGGCCTGATCACAAAGTCTTACAAAATCAGCTTATGTGAAAAGCAAGTTGGCAAAGATAAAAAAGCTGAACTACCACCTTCCTGCTGCCCCAGCCAAGACTGACTGAATCCAGCCCACTGGGGCAATCATAAAAGCACTTCAGAAAATGACTACAACTTGTTACAAGGCTGAAATGCATACCCCTGGGTGGAGATTTCAGTTGATAATGAGTCATGGGATATATGAAGTTGCATATAGAACTATATGCAGTTGAACAAGTAGAAGAAAACTTACACTGTGCAAATGTGCCAGTCTGTGCTATGCAAATAAGATCCAAATCTTGTGCTATGTGACATAAAAGCTCCAATCTTAACACAGAGGATCATGGAGCGAATTAAACTCTCTTTGCTCCAGTCTGTGTCATTCCTCAGAAGTATGTCTTTTCTTAATAAACTCTCTGTGTTTCTGCTGTGATTGTCTCTGGACAATTCTTCATTCTAGGACTTGAGAACCTAGAATCTCCCCAGAAGCATCTACTGACACCTAATATCTCTTGACATGAGTCAACAAGCCAAGCAAAGAGGTGAGATTTATTCTTTTAAATCTTAAAATTCCACTGGGCGGTGGTGGCACATGCCTTTAATCCCAGCACTCGGGAGGCAGAGGCAGGCAGATCTTTGTGAGTTCAAGGCCAGCCTGGTCTACAGAGCGAGATCCAAAAAAGGCACAAAGCTACACAGAGAAATCCTGTCTCAAAAAACAAAAAACAAAAAAATCTGAAAATTCCTACTCATTTCTGGGGCACGTGAGAGGAACCACTCCAAATTGCAGTCATAATCCAGACAGTTAAATATTATAGAGCACCCACCACTTGAAGACTCCCGTGACAGGGATCAACTAGTCATGAGCCTCGGTTAGAAGTTAACCATACTGTAAGCAAGAAAATTTGTCCATGCATCAAGTACATTGTAAAATCATACATTGCCCATGTTCCACAGCAGCAGCTCCCGAGTAATCACTAACAACCTAAAAGAGGCCAGGCATGTCTTGTTTCATCACTTTTTTCCTTCCTGCTTTCACCATTTCATTTTGGATTTCCCTGAGGAGTATAGTGGGTGGATGATAGGGAATGGGCTGTCTGGGCATTTATTATTGGTCAAGACACTGAGTTACAGTGTGTGTAGAGTCCATATGGATGGTTCTGAGTGATGATAAGACAAGGATCCCAGATCTAGTGTACATCCAGCCACAGCTCTGCCATTCACTGCCACTTCACTGAGTTCCCCTGCAATACTTGGGCCTCGTGTGTCTCCCCCCCCATTCACATCATTCCTCATCAACTTTTCTCTAAGCTTTCTGCTGCATCTCTGTACTGCCATTTCCTATCTACTTTAGATGTGCTTTATTCTTTCCTCTTACTGTAAACAGTTCCATCTCAGAGGGTATGGACTTAGTCTCCCAAGTAGTAAGATACTTCCTTGAGCATGGACTCCAGGAAGAAAAGGGCTCCCATTTTCACTTTTAACCTGGATGACAATCTGGAGGGTCAGCAGGAATCCCAGAACCATTTGCATAGGCAAGCCTGTAGAGAGCAAGTGAGGTTTTGAGTGAAAGTGCATTATTTATTTGTCATGAGCACAGCCATGCCAAGGACCCCAGTGTCTTAGACCCAGGGGAGTGGCAGAGCCTTTCCCAAGTGAGGCTCTGGGGGATGGCAAAGCCTTCCTCTGGTGTATGTGCGATTACTGAACATGGGTGCATAAAATATCCATGTTAGCTTTCTTCCCACCCTTATGTTTATAGCCTGCAGACTGCTCCTTTACAGAAACTGCTCCTACTAAGATTAACTAAAGCTGCCTCTTGTTTCAGCTGTATATAACAACCCTGCCTCCTTGTTTATGTGAATGTAGTAATTTCACCTCCTTGTTCAACTGTACATAATACCCCCCCACACCTGTTCAGTTACATGTAATAAACATGCTAAGCTTCTAGGATTCTGTGGCTTCTTCACCTGGTCCAGCTTTTCTGTGTGTTGTTTGTCTTTTCATCATTACCTCACCACTCAAGTCAAGTGAATCCCTGGAGCCATGCAGCAGAGTACAACACAAATCCCTTCTTCAGTGAACTTAGGCAGCTGGACCTTCTAACAGCTCTCAGGAGAAAAATCTTGCTTGATCAAGGTAAAATAAATACCTTCGGAGGCTTCCACATTAGGAGCTTGCAGCCCAGTGTCTCATGATTCTCAAATAAATGACACTAACCTTCTAACCCTCTAGCAGACTACTCTTGATTTATCAAAAATTCCTGATAGTTTGAGGGTAGTGGGGGATAGCCTAACTCATCCTGTAGTCTAAGCTTCTTAACTCTGTGCACTACTGAAATGAGGGATGGTTCATCCCATCAAGTCTTCTTGAAGATTCTGCATATAGGGTAGAGGGACAGCCTCCCCCCATTCCAGAGGCCCTCTGTTTTTGGCTTTCCCACTTAGGAAACTCCTTTCCTCAGCCTCCTTGCTATCCTCAAAAGCTAAAATCCGTCTAATTCTGACAAACTGAAGAAAAGGTTAAAGGTTTACTATAACACTATCTGGCTTCAATGTAGCCTGAGTCATGAAAAAGTTTGAGTAAAGTGTGGAAGAACCTTTTCTTGGTCCTGAGTACTTGTACCTCTGAGGGAATGCAAAGGCTCTGGACTGGAAGCTATGAGACAGGTGCCTCAAAACTGTTCAATGTCCCAATGCCAATCTGCCCAGAGCGTGAGTCCTCCCAGATCACTCTCAGCTCAGGATTACACTACAACAGCAGTGAGCCATAGATGCAGGCTGGTAATGAAAAGCTTCCAGCAACAACGGGAAGTCACATTAAGAAACTCATCAACTATAATAAGATTAAAGAGGTTACACAAGAAACAGAAGAAAGCCCTGCCTACTTTCTCAACCAGTTAACTGGGACCTTCAGAAGATAAAGGTTACCTCAGTTGACCCTCCTCTGCTCTTCATGTCGTCAACCTATGTCTGCATAACAAGTGTCCTTTCTAGATTACTTTTGCTTTTGTTACAACTCATAAATGTAGCAAATGACTTTCAACTTTGCTGTACTAAGAATGCACTCCAGCTTCATGTAATTATCTCATGTCTATTTGTGGCCAATGTTTATAGGGTTGTTTTTGAGTCTAAAACACCATGGGGCAAAACTCAATCTGCCCCTTCGAATTCCTGAAGGTAACTGAGTAGCAAAACCTGTAACTACTTCACTTCTACATTTATTGCACTTATTTTATGCAAAAAGTCCTATTTGGGGGCACGCCTAATTTGTGTGTGTGTGTGTGTGTGTGTGTGTGTGTGTGTGTGTGTGTGTGAATACAAGCATGTTAAGGATGTTTTTGTAACCCATAATTGTGGTGTAGAGATATAGGAGATATTGCCTGTCCATGTGTGTTGCTTCTCTTTTGAAAAATATTATTTTTTCAAGGTCCTTATCTTACCCAAGTTGGTACTAAAGAAAAAAGGTAGTCACTTTAAAATTTCTTAGATTTATTTTATGTATATGAATGTTTTGCTTGTGTGTATGTATGTATGCACACCACATCCATGCTTAATGCCTGCTGAGTTCAGATGAATGTATCAAATCTCCTAGAACTGAAATTATAGATGGTTGTGAACATCCACATGATTGTTAGTTACTGGATCCAGTTCTCTGCAAGAGTAGCCGGTGCTATTAACCACTGAGTAATCTTTCCAGCACCCAACAGTTTTCATTTTAAAACCAAGCCATTGCTTCATGCTCAGCCTGCTTAGAGGCTGTCAAAAGACAATGTCACATCTCTGTGCTTTAACACACTTATGTACAGAGAGGGAAACAATACCCAAAAGAGGGGAAATGAACAGAAGCTGAAGGCAGAGGGGCCAGACGTCATCCAGCCTTTGGTTAAAGAAAAATGAGTCTTGAGGACTGTTATCATATTTTGCCTGGGTTCCAGGTACAGCTCCTGGTGCTTTTCTTGGGAGATAGCTATTCCATTAAAACAAATTGTGTTCTAAAGAAAAATAAGACCCAATGAAACCATAAAGTAAGAAAAAGTTGTAAAAGGTCACAAATACAAAATGTATTTTTACTAAAAAAAAAAAAAAGGTTAAAGAGCAAAAGAAATACTTGATGATAAAAGACTATGATGGAATGAGATTTTTGTCCTGAGTTTAAAGAATTGTTCCAAAATGGAAGTAGAAAGACAGAAAGCCCGAACTTTTTAAAGTTTAAGAATGTACTAGAAGGCCTGAGCGTACCACAGAAAGACATACAAAGGGTAAAATGTCAAGATACATGTGTATAGTCATGTTTACTAGACTTAGAGCACATTCTGTAACATAAGCAGTCAGCCTGTTCCAGACATTTAGAGGGAACTGAGAAAAGAAACAGTGGACTCTAGGAGCCACAAATCAGCCTTTGAATTTGCCTTTTGGTGTTTTCACCAACAAAGATAAAATAGAGTCCAAAAGGAATGGGACAAATGGTCACAGACAAAACTCCAAACCCATTCAAAGTGTTAGCTCCAGAAAGAACACATTTATTTCCCCAGGACAACAAATACCTGCTACCTCAGAGACACCTCAGGCAGCAAGGGATTCTAAAGTGACAAGCTTGCTACAGCATGGGAAGCCAGGGAATTGTCCTCAGTGGATAGCCTTACAACCCACACTGTTTTTCTTTTAATCTGCTCCACCACTGGATTCCTTCTTGAAATGATTCTATTGTGTTTTACCACAATCTTAATACACAGCCCCCAGGTTGGTTTTGTACAGTCCAGGGGATCTCAGGCCTAAACTCAAAAGTTGAAACAGAGTTCACAGAGTGGGAAAACCTGATGGTCTTAAACATGCTGGCAGCAACCCAAGAATGAACCTGCCTAAGGCTCATAAAAGAGATGTTCTTCTGAGGTCAGCAGGTCATGACAAATTCATAACAGCATTAAGAAATGAAGTAACCAGGCATCTCACCTCCAAAAGCAAGCTCCATAAGGATGACTCCCTGGGCACAATCTATGATCCTAGCTTCCTTGGTTCTTGATCTTTGGTGGGGGAATAATCATAGGTTGGTATAATGTTAATACTCTTGTTTGGATTTTAGTTTCCCTTGCAAAATCTATGAATTCTGTGGCATACCTTAACTCTTTGTGATACAGGGATTCCAGCCAATTTCTAATGCTGGAAAGATAAAGCCTCATCCTCAACTGATGGGTAGAATGGGAAGAGAGTTTCATGGTCTATGTTAGTCAGAGACTACATCACTCAACAGTACGTAAATAGTTAATGGAATATGGGCTGTTTGCTCCCCACTCCTCTTATAAGGAGTCACCATAATAGGACCACCTTTTGTCAACACGACATTCTAATACATCTCCTTACAGCATAACATTGCACCCCTGACACCCAAAAAGCTCATGACTGTCTTATAATGCAAAATACATTCACTCTATCACCAAGAGTCTCCATAGACTTAACGTGTAGCAAGTTCAGTGTCCTCTGAGATTCAAGGCAAACTCTTATCTGTGAACCCTTGTAAAATTAAAACATAAAACAAGATTTTACTCCCAAGATACAGTAGCAAAGAGTAAACAGTCAACATTCTTATCATAGAAGGAAAGAATGGAGGTATAGAAAGGATGGTTTGAATCAAATCAAGCCCCAAACCCAGCAAGTAAAATACTAAATTCCACATCTTCAAGTCTAGGAACCTAGTAGTATGAGGGAGTTGGTAACTTTCTCTCTTATGGTCTTGACAGCTGCAGGCCACATGGCTTCTCTTGGGATGTTTCCACTCACTACCTGTGCCTTTCCTTGGCAAATACATCCCACATTCCTGGCATCCCCAACATCTGGGAGTCTCTCTTGTATCTTCAGTTTCACTTACAACTTTACACATCAACATGTCAGAAGTTCCCTACTTGGGATCCAGCCCTGCCATACATTTCCCAGACTCACAGGGTTTCCTTTGAAATCTGGGTAGAAGTATTCATGACCTACTATCATTTGTACTCAGTGTACTTAAAAAACTCACATCCTCTTAGTAACAGTGATAAACAGAGATGAGATGCTACACTTGACCTCCTTATCATTGGAAAGAAACAGAAAGAGTGGGTATTCTTTTTTAATTTTGGTGTTTGTAAGTTAAACTTATTCTTAGACATTTTGCACATGTATGCAGTGCATGCTGTGTTAGTTAGTTTTTGTTTGTTTGTTTGTTTGGTTTTTGTCGACTTGATATGAACTAGAGTCATTTGAAATAGTGAATCTCAATTGAAAATGCCTGTCAGTTTGGCCTATAGATAAGTCTGTAGGGCATTTTCTTGGTTAGTGATTGGTATGAGAGGGGAGTGGTCACTGTGGAGAGTGACGTCACTAGGCAGGTGGTCTTGGATTGTATAAGAAAGCAGGCTTCCTGGGGAGCAAACCAAAAAAAAAAAATTCTGCCATAGTCTTTGCTTCAATTCCTGTTCCAGGTTCCTTCCTGCCTTGAGGGCCTGCTCCAATTTTCCTCAATGATGGACTGTAAGCTATAAGATGAACTAAACCCTTTCCTGGTTAAGTTGCTTTTGGTCTTGATTTGGGAGTGTCAATCATTTCATATATCTGTGTTGACTAGAAAATGAGCAGCGGCTGCAAGGGGTATTTTGGTCAGTGGAGTGTTATTTCTGAAATCCTCGGAGGCCAGTCTACTCACAAAACGGAGTATCCTAGCCCAGACCCTGCCAATGCAGTTCTGATTTCACCCTTTACCACTCCATCTGTGAGCACACAGAGGCGCTGGGCAGTCCTTTGTCCGGGCTACCTCAACCCATTGTGTAAGGATCTCTGCGGGGTAATGTTTCTATACCAGAGTTGTCTAAATGTCACCAACTAATCCCAGAGTTGATTGGAGCTTGCTAGATGGGTGTATGTACCTACAGCATTGTTGTGGGGGATACACAGACCTGTGATGCTGTGGAGTACTCGATAACTAATTATATAGACGGGTGGACCTCTTACAGGGAAGAGTTTCTTAGATAAGGGTGGGTCTCATAGATGGGGATGATATATTCATACTTGGCTTGTGACAGAGAGAGGGTAACATTGCCTCATCTGTAACTTATAAAACAGCCATAGTTATTTCATCCCAGTGGTTCTGTGAGCAGGTGGTCATTAGATGTAAGCCAATTTTGATGTGCACCCCTGGATCCATTCACCCAAAAATCCAACCATATCCATTCACAAATTAATCCTTTTACTCAGTTAGTCACTGATCCCTCTATCTACTTATTCATGCATACATGCATTTAAAAAATAAAAAAGACGAG
Organism: Peromyscus leucopus; assembly: GCF_004664715.2. Classification (NCBI taxonomy): domain Eukaryota; kingdom Metazoa; phylum Chordata; class Mammalia; order Rodentia; family Cricetidae; genus Peromyscus; species Peromyscus leucopus. Next base: position 144,849,078 of record NC_051064.1, read on the forward strand.
CCGGGCGGTGGTGGCGCATGCCTTTAATCCCAGCACTCGGGAGGCAGAGCCAGGCAGATCTCTGTGAGTTTGAGGCCAGCCTGGGCTACCAAGTGAGCTCCAGGAAAGGCGCAAAGCTACACAGAGAAACCCTGTCTCAGAAAACCAAAAAAAAATAAAAAATAAAATAAAAAAATAAATAAATAAAAATAAAAAAGACATTGAGCTGGGCACAGAGAATCCATGGACACCACAGGTCTTCCCTGAACTCTTGGAATTCCCATCCTTAATGAGGACAAATGTATAGTAAACAAGAAACAGAGTAGAACCATAAACCTTAGATGCAGATAAGTGTCCCCAAGACATCTAGCAAGGAAAATACTGCGTATGGAGAAAGGAGTCCCAGGTCTGACCTGCGAGTGACAGGGCAATCTTTAGTAAGATGCTGGAGAAGGCCACTCTGGAAGATCCATGAGAGATAAAGTGGAGCAGGAGGACAGTAAGTCCAAGTCAGGGATAAGACACCTTTTGAGCCCAAGCAACCAACAAGAAAACCGAGAGCAAGGGGTGAGGGAAATGAATGGATTCAGGGGCTGCAGCAAAGCAAGCCAAGCAGAAACACAGGTGTGTGGGGGGTGTCCACGAGACCACTGGGAGGCACAAAAGAGGAGCAGGAGTGGCAAATTGTCATTTTTTATTTCATTCCTCTCTCTCTCTCTCCCTCCCTCCTTTCCTCCCTCTCTCTCCAAAGCATATAGGAGTGTGGTCTCCCTCCCGAACCTTCTGAGTACCAAGGATGTGAATACAAGCCATCACACTCAGTCTCTAATACTTAATTTTCAGTACTCTCCTTTTCCCACTTTAAACTCTCCATCTCTTCAGTCAGTTCTGTTTCTCTCTCCTTTCACATATTTAGTCCACCTAAATTCTTGTCTTTTTTTCCACTGGTTTTTTGTTTGTTTGCTCGCTGTAGCTCATTGGTTTCCTGTTTTGGATCTGTCTTTACTTTGCCTACAGTATAATCTCTCCTGATTCCTTCCTTCTTTCTTGATGCCCAGTTCTGGTTGCTTTTCCTCTCCTGCTTTCTGTTTTTCTAATACTACTGGCTAGTAGTATCCCTTTTATCTTTTAAGTTATGAGCTTATTAACTTTTAGTTGTTAACTTACTGACTTTTAGTGCACACAATATTATCTTTAAGTTATCGGAGTTGTGGCTTTTAATGTGATAAGACTGTATCATCATACCGGTTAATCCCACAGTTATGGTTGGCTCTGCAATTAGTCCTTCTTATCTCTCTGAGCCATGAAGGAGATTGGGCCCAGTACCTTACACACCCTGTGTGAGAGTTCATCAAATAAACTGTCCTTCATGTACAGTGTGAGAAACTGTAGTTCAACACTGCCATAACCTAGTTCACACTCATCTTATGAAGTCTTCAGTTGAAAGAATACAAGAGCTTAAAGAGTCCAACTAGTAACATGGCCAAGGTGCAGAAATTCCAACCCAGAAACACAATAACTTTTTTCAAAATGGAACATAATTTTTTTTAAAGTTAATAACTCCCCCATAATGGTCAAAAATGGCATTGATGTAGATGAGGTTCCAGGAAAATAAGCTCAAGTGATTATAAGAATGATCTACAAAGCCAAAAAAGGAATGAATAAGTACCCAAAGAGTTCTAAGTTACTATTCCACAGAGACATTTGCCTATGCATGCTTATTGCTACACTATCTGCAAGAGTTAGGAAATAGAACCTAGATATCCATCAATAGGTGAATGGGTAAAGCAAATAAGTTATGTATGCACAATGGAATTTTCTTCAGCCATACATGAAAATGGAATCACAACTTTTGCATTTCATACATGTAGGCAACTAAATATGATCATACATACTTCCATTTCCTCCCTCCATGTCTTCCTAGCACTTCCCTCACCTAAATTTATATATTTTGTTGTTGTTATTGTTTTCATTGTTATTTTGATAACTCATTAAGTCCAATTAATGGTGCAAATATTTACATGGCTATGGGGTCATCAACTGGAGCTTGGGAAACCTATCATTGGCTATACCCTTCTTGTGGGTCACAAGAATATATCATAGAGATTCAGCTGTGTATTAAAGCTGAACTTTGACCGGCCAAGGGTCTGTCAAAAGGCAGGCTATTTATTATGAATATTTGGTGTTACCCAGCCTTTAATATTTCAGCTGTCTTCTGCTATGAAATCCTTGAGTACCCAGACCAATTGGCAAACAGTTCAGCTCCCCTGACCTACAGAACCTAAATTACTAACTGCCATGCTGAGCTTAGGAGACAAGCTGGTAGGAGACACCTAGCTTTGTTTCCTGTGCTAATGAAGCTCAGACCATCCCCTGGCCTTGGGGAGGACTAGTGGTTCTCCAGAGCACTTTGAATGAGAACAAAAGAGGTTTTACATATCAAGGTGAGAGATAAAACAACATTCCTGAGGAGGCAGAGAACCACTGTGCCCAAGGAAAGGAAAGGCAGGTATTTTCTGTAGAAGGAGAGAACAGCACAGAGAAGAGAAAAGAGAATGGAAGAACTAGATGGGTAAGAACTTGAGAGGAACAAACTGAGATGGGGAAGAACTAGATTGAAGGGCTAGAAGAGAATACTAGATGGGAGATGAGGAAGAGCCAGATGGAAAAGAACAAGATGAGCAAGAGCCAGATGAGAGAGAAGGAGATGGAAGAGGAGCTGATAGGGGAAAGAACCAGATGGATGAGAACCTAGAAGGGACAGAACTAGATGAAGGAATTAAGATAGAACCTAGAGGGGACAGTAGATAAATATAGAGAGAAATCAGGCAAAAAAGAAGCTAGGCATGAGAACAGAAACTATCACAGAATAATAAAGTGTATGAACTAAGGAGTTTTGTGTACATGGATTTATTTCTTTTTATCAAAAATTAATTATCAGCTGGTTGTAGATTCTTCCCGGACCCTGGGAGGGGACTATTGAGGGGCTGGACCCCCATAGTCCCCGATATACCCTTAGAGAAGAATTATTCTATTAAGCAGCTATTAAACTGCCAATAACTCCTTTTAAGGGGGACCTGAAGATCATCCATGCCATCTATGTTGAAACTTTTGGCTGGCTTAACATTTTGTAAGTTTCATGTGGGTAACCCGTTCATGAGTCCGATGGTTATGTCCTGTCCATAAGACTGCATTATACAGCGCTTTTCTTCATACTCCAGCTCTTCATTCTGTATGCCTCTTCTTCCAGGATATTCTGTGAGTCTTGACAAAGAGCAGAGTAAATTAAGAAGACTAGAGTGCCAGTAGAAGTGTAGACAGTAAGCTGGGCAGTGGTGGCGCACACCTTTAATCCCAGCACTGGGGAGGCAGAGGCACGTGGATCTCCGTGAGCTCAAGGGCAGCCTGATCTACAGAGCAAGTTCCAGAACAGGCTCCAAAACTACACAGAGAAACCCAACCCTGAAAAATAAACAAACAAAAAGAAAAAAAGAAACAAAGAAATACAGACTGTAAAGAATGTGGCTATGAGTTATCCAGTAGAAACTGAACTGGTGTCTACTTGTGACATCTTAACAAATATATGGCTATGGTTATGTTTTTGCCTATGTCCTAAAAATCTAAGCAATGCTAGATTTAAAAATAATAGACTAAAGCCAGGTGTGGTGGTTCATGACTTTAATCCCAGCATCCAGGAGGCAGAGACAGATGGATCTTTGTGAGTTCAAGGAGAGCTGTGTCTACTTAGAGACTTCCAGGCAACATAATGATTAAAAATGGACTAAGTTATTTTTAAGACAACATAACATTAAGGGTGTGGTATAGTTACTGCACACTTCCTTTAGCCATGTTTGCAGTAACAATTGAGAGCAAAGTACTAAAGAATAAAGATCTTAAAACATGGAATTTGGCCAGGGAAAGTGTTGTCTTTATTGTGGACCAAGAAAGTGTTGGCAATGAGCTGCTATCGTGAAAGATTTTAGCACTATCATAGAGAAGCCATACACTGCCCTGGGACCATGGAAAATGTCCCTTGATAGCAAGCCATTTCCCATCAAATGATCCAGGGTATAAAAATACAATTATATTTGCAAGATGATGATTGAAAAAGATCCAGATAAACAGGTGCCCTACTTGGGAAAAAGTCACTTAATGAAATATTTCTGATGCAGCTGCCTCGCTATTTGGAGACTAACGCAGCCATGATGCCAGAGAGCCTGCTAGCAGCAGAACTCAGCATTATTAGCATGCTGATGATAGTTTTGCAGTAACTTAGAATGCAAAAGTTATGGGGACATGAAGGCCTGTGTCAACCATACATAGAAAAGCAAAAGCCTATGAGGCCAATGTATAACACTGTCAGCATCTCTGCAGAATTTTCCCAAGTGGGGAATTCTTTGTGAGTTAAGCCCAAGTTACAATGGAGACCTTGGAATACTAGAAGTGTTAGGAACATTGGACCTCTGCCATAGAAAACTGCAAACATTGAATGTCGCTACTCCTGAGAGAGACCACATGTCTTGTAAATGACAAGGCTATAGACACAGGGTACCCCAAACCCATTGGGACTCAAATAAAAACACTATGTGCCCCTAAGAAGCCAGTAATGGGAACTAGGATAATGGCTTATATAGTAAACTGCTTACTACACAACATGAGGACCTGAGTTCAATCCCCAACAACCATGTGAAAATCCAGGTACAAACAGCATGCACCTGTAATCCCAGTACTGGGAAGGCAGAGACAAAGGATCCTGGGGGCATGCTAGCCAGGCAATCTAGATACATCAGTGAAGTCTACCCTCAAAAGTTAAGGTGGAGAGCAACTGAGCACAACATCTGACCTTGACCTTTGTCCTACACACACACACACACACACACACACACACACACACACACACACACGCACGCACGCACGCACACACGCACACAGTCTTTCTTTCTTTCTTTCTTTCTTTCTTTCTTTCTTTCTTTCTTTCTTTTTTTTTTTTTTTTTTTTTTTTTTTTTTAAAAAAAGCCAATCACAGAGCTACAGCATTTGGTGATTTGAAGTTCACCCTGCTGGATTTTAGTCTTGCTTTAGTCCAACATTTCCTTGATGTCTCCACATTCCAACACTTTTTCAGTGAGTTTGTTTACTCTGTGCCATTGTGTGTTGTAACTTCATAACTTTCTTTGATTTTACAGGGTCTCACATCCAAAGGATTGTCTTGAATCTCAATAGAGACAGATTTTTCACTTTTGAACAGTGATGAGATTGTTAAGACTCTGGGGATTTTTAAAGCTGAACTAAATGTATTTTTCATTCTTTGATGGACATGAGCCTTTGGGGACTGGAGATGTAATGTTTTGGTTTAAATGTGGAATGTCCCCCACATATTGATGACTTGGGGGCTTGTTCCCATCATGTGGCCCTATTTTAAAGGCTGGGTGGAATTTAGGAGGCTGAGGTCACTAAGAGAAGGAACTTGAAGATGAAGTCCACCTCTGGTTCTGCCTGCTTTCTCTAATTCTTGGCCTACCATGAGACATCTCTACAACATGCTTCCAACCTCTGTGAACTCCACCATGCCTGCCCCACCATGATGTACTGAAATCCCTCCAAACACATGAAGCCAAATAAATGGTCCTGAGTTGTTGTGCCAGTGTTCTTTCAGAGCAATACAAAAGTAGCTAATGGCTAGGACTTCTCCTACTTCATTATCTCAATTAATTCCCCCACCCCAAGTGCAAGGCACCATTCCCAGTGCTTCATTGTTTTGAGTCAATTTACCCTGATGCTGCAAAGCAATACTGTGGCCATGCTCATTTCTTGGACATGGAAGGGGATAGCCAAGGTGTCACCATCACACAACAAATGGGAACACAGGGTGTGAGATCAACTGTCTGGGTCCAGTGTCCTCCAGCTGAATCCCATGTCCAGATGGCACCCACCTTATGACACCTTGTACACCTCATTGGATTTGGAGCCCATTCCTCCTCCTGAACAGATTGCACTCTGTCCACATCATTCTCCCTATGGCCATCATTGTCATTCTAGTACTTTAAACTATATTTAACCAAGTGAAGTTTGACAACTTTGGTTTTGTTTTGTTTTTTAATTGGCTTTTGTTCTTGCTTCCTAAAGGAAAGCAAACAGAGAGCCTGTTGTTGAAATTTAACTGACCATAAGTTCTTTGTGGTATTTTTTTCACCTTCTTTCAAGAATTTTTGCTTAAATAAAAATGTAATTCATTAGTAAGCAGGGGACAAAGAAATGCTGCTATGAGAATGGGCTGGGAAGATGCTCAAAGAGGAGGCAGATCAGAATGATGTGAGTGGAAAGGAGGTGAGAGCTGGGGACAAAAAAAAGACTTTTTTTGAAGCCCCAATTTTCAACAGCTTCAAAAAAGGAGTTATCAATAGGATCTTACTATCAGGTTTTGGTGGGCAACCAAGATTAATAGCAATAGCTTGCATTATTTTTGGGGACCCTGGGACACCCTTGACCAACAACTCAGGGAAGAATCCCATTTTATGCAATTCACAAAGAATTAATGAAAAGACTATATTCTTTAAAGGGGGGAGTATAGACAACCCTGCTGTATGAGCAGACAAGCCAGCTGGGCTGTTCTTTCCATCACCTTCTGAAGTAACTTTCTGTACAGTGTGGTCATAAGGGACCCCTATGACCTTCACTTCTGCTGTTCACATCACCGTGTAACTCCCTTGTGAGGCCAGGACCTTGCTTGTACATGAGAATGGAAAAGACAACAGCATCCATATCTTTACATGGCCATCATCCCTTCACACACATTTGTATGGCCAATTCATTCCGGTCTGTCTCTGTGTTGCTAGATCTAAGGAAGAAAGTGGCTGTTTGGATAATGTCACACAAAAGATAGTATATGTCAATATAAAAGGTGAGGGTGACAAGTTCTGATCAAGAGCAAACAATTAATGTTGTCAGTCTACAACCTGAGGGGACTGAATTCTGCCTTACAACTGGACTGGACATGGATAGAGATCCATCTCAGTCAAGGCTTACAAGAGATGACAACCCACTACCTTATGACAGCCGTGCTGGTGTCATAATCCCAAAACTCAGCCAACCCATTTCAAAATCCTGACCTATGGAACTCATGACATAATGAATCTGTATTATGAAGCAACACATTTATGTTGGCATTGTTATAAAGAAATAAATGGCACACCTTCCATCAAAGCTAGGGACACATAACCTGTGAATTAAAGTATCTGCTGTGCTTCCAGCATCTCAGCTCCATTCTGTGTGCTGATACTATCCCTAATTACAAGGAATCAGGACACAGACATCACCTCATTCCTCCATCATTCACATTTGAGGGTACTGCAACCAACACAGGGAAGGTTTGCATAAAAGACAGATCCAGCGACTTTATTAATGCAGTATTTTAGACAGAAGTAGGTTTTGGGCTAATTATAATGGGGCTAATTTACAAAACATGGACCCATTAAACAACAACAATCTTACTGTGAAAGACTCCCAATATACAGTGGAGAGGATTCCTTCAAATTCCCTCTCAAAAGAGAGAGTGGTGTTGACTAAGCAAGGACAGGGACCCTTGTAAGACTGGGAATAACATGTGAGCTTGCCACCTTCCTCACCTGGGGACACACTTTCCCTACAGCAGGTGGCCTCCAGCACTCATATCATAGCTGTGGGTCTGAGGATACGTCTCATGGTAGGCTGGGATCTGAGTTAGGAGTTCCACTGAAAAATGTGATTCCAGGGGAAAATTCACCCAATGCTCTTCCATCTCCTTTACTCCTCCCTCATTGTCTTTCCATCCATCTCTGTTTCTTGAATGTTCCCACTGTTGTCATCCCATATTTCAGCAGAGAGGTCATCTTATTGGGAGGGCATCTATGAAACTACATTTCTCAGAACAGACAGAGGCAGTGCAAGTGACACTGTAACTTCGGCCTCAGGAAAAAAGAGTAACAAGAAAGACCCTTTCTCTATGCTGCTGTGGATGATTAACTGATAAATAAAACACTGATTGGCCAGTAGCCAGGCAGGAAGTATAGGTGGGACTAACAGAGAGGAAAATTGAGAGAAGAGGAAGGCAGGAGAGAGACTGAGAGCCGCCACCAGGACAAGGAAGATGTAAGGTGCTGGTAAGCCACGAACCACGTGGCAAAGTATAGATTAACAGAAATGTGCTGAGTAGAAGAGTAAGAGCTAGACAATGGTAGTCCTGAGCTAATGGCTGAGCAGTTTAAATAATATAAGCATCTATATGTTTATTTTATAAGTGGGCTTGGCGGGACCCAGAGAGAAAAACTCTCTAGCTACACTATGCCATCATGGATATGGGTTCAGCAGTGACAATGTGACCAGAAGATGGCATTTATTCTACACAACCTCTAGGTTAAGGCTTTTGGAAAATTTGAAAGACATCTCTTTCCACTTTGACATTTGTTTCAAGTGAAGGAAGCAGTAGAGAGTGTTGCTAGTTGCAACACTGGACGCTATTGGTTCTGGAAAGAAACACGGAGACTGGTCTTTCTTGAATACGAAGCCAACAGTTCTTATTTCCACCTAGTCTTTCCATCTTGGATCATGAATGGCTTTAGTATCTCCTTACTCAATAAAATAAAACCAGGAAAAGCCCCAGAACAACTCTTACCTTGTTCCATACTCAAAGTCCAGAGTGACTATCATATGCCCTTTATATAAGTGATGACAGCATTTACAGTTTTCATGGAGCAGGGGAAAGAGAAAGGGTGCTTATCAAAAAAAAGGATGCATCCGTGAAAGCCATCCTCCACATGGTACCAGGTCACAGGGACACCCTGGTCTTCTAAGCGCTTCTTGTAGAGCAAGGCATCATCACGGAGGGGATCATTCTCACAGCTCACCAGGAATGCCTGGGGAAGCTGAGCAATGACCTTGTCATCTACTAGGAGAGGTGAAATTTCTGGATCCAAAACCTGTTTGGTTTCCAGATAGGCAGCCTCATTGAAAGGACCTGAAAACTCAGGCAGGAGGCTTTTGCTCTTGAACCTTCTGGGGATGTTATCAGAACTGAGCCATTTCCTGTACTTCTTCCAGGTGTCTAGGGGAATACAAGTACCATTAAATACGGCATCTTTCCAAGATAAGTCAATGTCCAGGTATTTACACAGAGCCATCCTGATTATGTCTTTGGTGAGGAATGGGACATTTTGGTTCTGCTGATATGATGGTAATTGGAAATTGATGACCTGTGTAATTGGAGTAATAAGCACCTGAGCACAGATCTGGGGGAGACTTGGGAGACTGAGCAAGGCCTGGGTGACAATGGTCACAACACCACCCCCAATACTTTCTCCACAAACTACCACCCGGGAGGGGTCTACTCCATAGGTTGTCAGGCCCTTCATGAAGTGAATGGAGGCATTCACGCAATCCTCAGTAACAGAAGGATGGTGGTGGTCAGGAAGCTTGCGATACCTGAGAAGAAACAAACAAGCACAATGCAGTGATGCACGCATGGGTCACTGGAGGCCACTTAAATAGAATCCTCTACTCTCATAGGGAAAAGAACTTGATTCAATCCTCAGAATGATCCTAGCAAGTAAAAATGGCTGGCCTCGTTTTTCCTCTATGGACATGAGGAACCTGCCAGAGTCAGGGAGGCCAGGATTCTCCATTCCAACCCACATTTTGCTTCCCATAGATGAGTGAGCCCTGCAAAGGATCAGCCAAGCTCAAAGCTGTTGCTTTAGGAAACAGGACAACCAACAAAGACCCAGAGAAGGTGATTGGAGCTCTGTGGTTCCACTGAGACAGGTTAAGAGTTTTGGCTCTCCCAGATGTCTCAGGCATCCATTGAACATTGCCAAAACCATTGCTCTTTAAATTTTATGTTAATGTCATATTAATAACATAAGGTCTTGATGTAAGTGTACCTTCTAATGTTAATTTTCCTGGAAATAAATAGAAGTGTTAGGGGATGGGGCAACTGGACTCAATAATTGAGAGTTCTTAGACTCTTTTCCAATGCCCTGGATGATTTGGCAGAAGAACTACAGAAGGTCTAGAGGCAAGAGAGCATTATGTGGTGACAACAATGGTGGCAGAGGCACAAAGACCACTGGGCACCTAGGCAGTGGGAATCCCTGGCCTCTGGAAGCAGTCAGAAGCCTTAACACAGGAAATGCAAAGTGACCTTGATGGCATGGCATCTGAGGCCAAGCTTCAAGAATGGGAGCAGAGAACAGAAGCAAGGACACGTTGGCAACAACAGCAGCAAGAGGCAACAGCAGGCAGTAGAGGAGCCAGGGGCAGCAGTGGCCACAGCCTGTGGAATGAAAACACAGAAGCACTCACTGCTGCCTTAAGCACTGGGGGGGTGGTGGTGGTGGAGTGTTAGACACTCTAGCCTGGGAACTGAAGCACAGGTGGTGTCGGGGCCTGGGGGGTCCTGACTTCACAAATACACACAGGGGCTGTTAACACTCAACACCATTGAGTTAAAGGTCCACTTACTAGAAGCATACATAAGGACAGTGGCCCCCGAGGTGGCAGCTTCTCTGGCTCTTAGTTCTCTGTTGCTACCATTCACTTCAGAAGCCATGGGCTATGAAGCCATAAAGGACCAGTTAGAAGAGTTCCTCACTCCCCTCAATTTCCCCCTGGTGGAAGAAAGGGACTCCAGGGAGATAACTGATACCACCACTTCCTGTCAAGAGAGATTTAGAGACTTCATTTAGAGTCAGGAAACCTTGCTTCCAGGAAAGGAAGGTCAGAAAGGGGAGAGAAAAGGAGGAAAGGGTGCTGCAAGCTGTAGGAAAACGTAATGGAATTCAGCTGCTATCACAAAAGCTACTACTGGACAAGTCAAGGACTTCTCCAAAGGTCCAGCCATGGCTTAAGAAGTCTTAGTGATATTTTAGCTTTTGTATATATATTAGCTGGTTCCTAAAATGATTTTCTTGTGTGCTTCCAAGAACGTCTTACAGTGTATTTATGCCTATCAAGCATCCAAGGCCAAATGAAACAACACCTGTCTCCTAGGTCAGGAGGGTAGCTTTATTTCTTATGCAATTTAGGGTGAAACCCTCCTTCCTTACAAATAGACTCCTAATTTGTTACCTAACCACTTCTAGGAATGTAGATTGAGCACATAAATTCCCTTCTTGATATACTAACCAATTATTAGCTCTCTATTGATTCCCTCATTTACCACTCCCCTTTCAGGTTGTAAAAGAAAGCCTGGTGGTCACTGCCTGAGGAAAATTCTTACCTGCCTTTATGACTCCATAAGAATTCAAGCCTGGTGACCTTGCTCTGTGAGAGGATTGCTATTGCCTGGGTTTATAACTGGATTCCTGAGAACTGAGAGAGAACTTGGAGAATGAGGAGACAGAGAAGAGAAAAGATAATGGAAGAACTAGATGGGTAAGAACTGGAGAGGAATGAGCTGAGATGGGGAAGAACTAGATTGAAGGGCTAGAAGAGAGTACTAGAGGAATGAAATGGGAGAGGAGAAAGAGCCAGATGGGAAAGAACAAGATGAGAAAGAAGGAGATGAGGAAGTAGCTAAGATGGGAAAGAACTAGATGGATGAGAACCTAGATGGAACAGAACTAAGACGAGAGAATTAAGATAGAACTTAGAGGGGACAGCAGATTAATGTAGAGAGAAATCAAGCAAGAAAGGAGCTAGGCATGAGAGCAGAATAGAGGCTGTGTAGAAACAGAACTGACACAGAATAATAAAGTGTATGGACTAAGGAGTTTCGTGTATGTAGATTCATTTCTTTTCATCAAAGATTAAATTATCAGCTGGTTTTAGATTCTTCCCGGACCCTGGGAAGGGACTGTTGAGGGGCTGGACCCCATAGTCAGCGATTAAAGGGGAGTTAGGGGGAGGGACAAGGAGGACTGGGTAACGAGGTGCTAAAGATAGAGGGAGGATTGAGTAAGAGGGAAGCTAAGGATAGGTGGCTGGCAGTTCAGCAGCTTATCTCACAGCAGCCCTCTAGAAGTCCCAAGCCTCTTCTCTAGCAGAGCATCTCCACTCGCCATTCTAGAAGAGCTTCTCTGGACCATGAGTCAGAACTCTGTAAGTATCTAGAATGCCACACTGAGGAATTTCCTTCAAGATTTCAGAGCAGGTGCTTGCACATTTCTCTGCAGCTCCATTCAGGGGATCTCAGAGACATAGGGTTCCATATTGGAAGTTCAGACACTGTGGCAGTCATGTAGGAGGAAGTCTCTGGAGACTGGAAAGATGTTACCTTCCCTATGCCATTATAGAGGAACAAAGATGTCAAGTGATTTGCTCTAGTCACCCAACTTCAGTGTATACCCATCCTGAGTCATGTCAAGGGATGAGGGGGCCACTGAAGTGGTAGCCATTGAAGCAGCAGAATCTAACAGGGCAGTTTTCAATTTCTCTCACTTAGTCCTTTAAATTGTCCTATGGACTCTGTTCTCAAATTATGAATAATAGCCCCCTATGTCCTTCATCCTTTCAAGGACCCCTTTATCTTCAAAAGACCGGACTTGAGTCTTAAGTCATGCTCTACATTGGTTCAAAGTGGTTTGTAGTTGGTGTGTCCATGAGTATTCTATTGTTGCAACAAACACAAGAGCTATCAGCCAAAAATATTCATGACTTCAATTGACCTTGACAATCAGCTGACACTGATTACACCACTGTATCCAAAGTCAACATCATCCCACCAAATGAAGAGACATTTTGAGTCATCTCTTCTTTTGCTCTCTATTTTCAATTTCCTGTAGGTCTGTGTGTGTGTCCTAGAAAGCATTCTTTTGACTTTAATTAATTTAATTCCACAAAGAGGACATAAAGGGTCTTTTCTAATGTTACACTACCTGGGTCCCTTCACATCATGGTGTGCTCTTCCTAGTCCTCTGCTGTATGACTCTATATTGTTCCATAGGAGACCAGTACTCTGTAGTATTGTGTTCTCTCTGTCACAGTTTACCAATGGACTTCCCAGGAATTGATATATTTCTAGACTTCTACCGTTTTGTAAGTGTTGCAGCTGTGTTAATGGGAACATGTACAAGAGGTTAGGACCCCTTTCTGTAGCCTAGAGTCACCAAAATCTGTGCCCCAAAATGCACCCTCACACAGATAAACCATTAAATGTCTCAGGCCACTCACCCCACTGACAGCACCACTGAATTCGTCTCCTGGGCCAGGAAGCCGCACAGGTTGTGGTAACTGTCTGTAAGAGGAAGCCAAGTGTTAAGCAGTGTGACAAGAGCCCAGCACTTCCCACTACAGTCCCAGAAACAGCAGCTGTCATGATAGATATGATAATAAGGTCCTCTCTATGTCCCTATTCTTGATTCCTCTGAAGTGATCTTGCCAGCTCTGTGAGGACAAGGCCAGACATCATTTCCAAACCTCTGAATATCAAGATTTAGTTGGAACTTATGGTTCACTTTCTATAGCATTGAATTTTATACAGGATGGGTAAACTAGGGACTTAGACTGCTTGGGGATCTGAAATGAACATCACTAAGGCTACTTGTGTTTGCAGAACCAGCCCTGGAGTGTTAATAGACTCATATATTTGCATTCATGAGGAGGTAAATGATGACCAGATGAGATGTTTATATGAGTAGACAGTCCCATTAAGATTAGTGCACAGTTGATCACATCCAGTTTGGGGCACAGAACCTGTCTGATGTCGGGACAGGGGTCTGGCTCTTACTATCATATCTCAGGAGCACCTCTGGGGAGGAAATTCAGTTACCAAAATTTATTTTTTCTATTTTCTTTTTTTTTTTTTTTTGGTTTTTCGAGACAGGGTTTCTCTGTGTAGCTTTGCGCCTTTCCTGGGACTCACTTGGTAGCCAGGCTGGCTCGACTCACAGAGATCCGCTGGCTTGCCTCCGAGTGCTGGGATTAAAGGCGTGCGCCACCACCGCCCGGCTTATTTTTTCTATTTTCTTAATGAATATCCCTGAAGATTTTTTTTATCTCATTTTAGTTTTATTTTATTTGTTACATTGTTGCTTAATTGGTTAGTTGGTTTAGTTTTTATGTGTCCATGTCATTACTCTATAACCCAGGTAGATCCCAAATTTCTGATCCCTTTGCCTTGATTCCTAGGTACTGGATTAGCAGAGTGTAATATCTCCTGTCCAGACAAGTACTGGGATTTTCCAAGTTAAGCCAGTCAGAGATTTGCTAGGTAGGTATGTGCACCATGGGCGTTGTAGATGTCCTCAGTAACTTTAAATGGCATTTTAATGAAGCCTAGAGCCACCTAAGAAAAAAGTCTCCAACTGAAGGATTGCCCAAATCAAATTTGCCTGTGAGCATGTCTGTGGGGAATTTTCTTGTTTCTTAATTAGTATAAGGAGCTAGCCCACTGTAGGCAGAGTCATTCCCTAGGTAGGTGGTCCTGGATGGCATAAAAAAGCTAGCTAAGCATGAATCTGAGACTAAGTTAACAGGCAATACTCAACTATGACTTATGTTTGGTTCCTGCCCTGACTTCCCTCAATGATGGAGTGTAACCTGAAAGATGAAATAAACCCTTTCTTTGCCTAAGTCACTTTTGGTTATGTGTTTGTCATAGGAGCAGAGTGAAGCTTGCTTCTATGGACAGACATGCTATGCTTCTCCACTGCTAATGGACAGGTGGGAAAGGGCATAGGGGTGCTGTGGGATGGTCTTTCTGTACGCTGTGAATATATGTTGCTACCATTGGTTAATAAGGAAGCTGCTCTGGCCTATGGCAAGACAGGTTATAGCCAGGTGGGAAATCCAAAGAAAGAGACAGGGAGAAGAAGGATGGAGTCAGGGAGATGCCATCCAGCCACCCAAGGAGCAAGATGCCAGTAGACTGGTAATGCTATGGCCACATGGCAAGACATAAATTAATAGAAATGGGTTAATTTAAGATGTAATAGCTAGCTAGCAATAAGCCTGAACCATAGACCAAACAGTTTGTAATTAACATTAAGTCTCTGAATGGTTAGTTTAAAAGTAGCTATGGGACTGCAGGACCTAGATGGGACAGAGAAAATTGATTAGTTACACAGGGGAGGGGAATGAAAGAATAAACACTGAGGCTAACACATAGGGTGGTCTTAGCTGAGTGGGGTGGTCAGCTTCTATATCCAAAGTTGGCCTGAAAAAGCTTACATTTTGTGTCTGTTGACAATGATGAAATGTACAAGGAAAGTCCCTAATCTTTGACTCCTGATTGGTGAAAACTGTAACTGTAACTTGGCAACAAGTGTTTGTGGGTTTTGTGCTTATAGACCCCTTCTGCCCCTGTTTGGGGCTACCAGGAGATATAAGGCTCCCAAGACCTTGTTCTGCAGCCCTGATCAATCAGCAACCCCATTTATGTAGTGATTTACTAAAGACTTTGAAACCCACAACTCTTCTCTCTCTCCTTCCTCATGGCACACAATGGACACAGGTGTAACAAAAGTTCAAATGTGCTGTTTCCAACTTGCACAAGCCACTCAGCCCTCAGCACCTGTCCTTGTATGAATTTAGATGCACAGCTCCTTATAGGATTGATTGATTGATTGATTGATTTATATTTTTTTGCATCACAACTTTCTAAAAATATTGCATTTACATGCAATATTATTTGTGTTGAAGACTGAGTTTCTGGAGTCCTTTGTTTGGAATCGTGAGGCCCAGTCTTTACTCACCTTATCCAGGTCCCCAACCTATCACACATTGCTTTTCCCCAACTCAGAAGAACTGCCTCCTCCCATCCCTTGGTCCTGGCCTTAAATTTCACCTTCTTGGAGAGACTATCTGATCAGAAAAACTGAGGTACTGTTAGTCTAAATCACTCTCTGTTCCATCCCTGTGTCACCCACATCTGAAACCACTTCCTTATTTGTGTTCTCCCGTGTGGTCTAGCTTCCCTGCTTGATGTACAGATCCTTAAGTTTGTGGATTGGTTCTTTCTTGTCTTCCAGTGCCTGGAGAGGATCTGGAGCAGTAGATGTTCAGTAAATATCTGTTGAGCCATTCATACTTAAGATTTGGAAATATCACTATCCTGCATTAGAGGATGGCAGCTTGGAGAAGAAGATCTTAGAGGTCGATGACAATAAAAAGTGAACAAGGACAGTAACATTCTGGACAAGGGTGGGTACTACAGGCAAGATATACCCATAGTTAACTTATAATGAAAAAAAAAGGCATCTTGGTAACATCTTCAGAACTGCTATGGCTATTCCAATCCCCAGAAGGTAGTAAGTAACCCTAACCCCAGGAACAATGTCTTTTGTGTCTGCATAAGCAACAAGTACAGAAGAACATGTGAGCAGCCCAAGATGCCTGCTGTGTTGAGAAGTACACAGGCTACGGTACAGCAAAAGTAAAGGGAGACACAAGTGGCCAGGCTGGCGATGTGGTAAGGACTCAGGGGAGGCTGAAGTGCACCAGTGATAAGCACTGGGTTCCTCTGGTGGGGAAGGATGATAATGCTGAAGGATGATAATCGTAGCAAGGAAACAACTTCTGGATACAGAGATGATGTAGTGATCAAGAATGGATGGGTTTTCAGCACAGGGATCCAGCTGAGCTGAGGAAAGCACATGGACTTAGGGTCATTATGGGGTAGATAGGAATAGCCAGTGCTGTGAGTGGGAAGGAAAAAGAGGTATCACACCTAGTTTTGGGAGAGTCTCAGTGGACATTGCTGCCTGAACCCGGACTAAGACTAATATATTATACAGGAAACATTGCTATAGAGGTTTCAACCTCATTGAATGATATGATTTCCAAGCCTTCAATTCATTCTCCCTAAAAGCTCCAACTTTTACTTGCTTTGACCCCCTCCAAAGAAGTACTCATAAGAATGTATGCAAGACTCCAACTATCATAAAGAACTTCCTCTCCCACCCAATACAGAAGCTACTCACCCAGACTACCACATATGGCTCCTCCTCCATGGTAGAAAATGATGCCTCGCAGGAGTTTGGAGGACACTGCCTTGGGTTGGAACAGTCTCACAGGGATTTCCCCAAAGTGCATGTTGGTCACCACTAAATTATAGTTCTTCTTTATAACTATTAAGTCCTGAAAAATCTGGATGAACTTGATCATGGAGCAAATCCTCAGCTTCTCTAATATATTTCCCTGTAGGAGCAAAAAAGAAGAAGATGAGGAAGGAAAAGGAAAAAGAGGAGGAGGAAAAGAGAAGTGAGGCATAGGACACTATAAGGTGGACATGTAGATGCTGCTGCCACTTAGCATTGCTAAAATGAGTTCATCGTTTCTCTTTTGACTTCTGCACACACAATGGACTCATGTATTTACAACTGGCTGTGGGTTCTGCTTAGGGAGAAGGTGAGTTTTCAGAGTTTCTACCCAAAACTTCCAGATTAGATAATGATATGGTTGTGATTTGATTATTTGTTTCAACCAAAATTAATGTTGAAATTTTATTGTCATTGTGTTGAGATGGCCTTTTTACAAGACAGATAAATAGATCAATGGAATAGAGTGGAAGACCCAAATATAACCCCACATGGTTGCAGCCACCTGATTTTCAACAACAGTGACAAAGAACAGAAAGGAGAGCTTCTGTGAAATAATTCTCTTGATTGCTGTAAAGATTTGTCACTTGGATTGGTTTAATAAAATGCTGATTGGCCAGTAGCCAGGTAGGAAGTATAGGCAGGGTGGCCAAACTAAGAGTGCTGGGAAGAGGAACGGCAGAGTCAGGAGTCACCAGCCAGATGCAGAGGAAGAAAATGAGAATGCCATATTGAGAAAAGGTACCAAGCCACATGGCTAAACAGAGATAAGAAGTATGGGTTAATTTAAGTGTAAAAGCTAGTTAGTAATAAATCTGAGCTACTGGCTGAGCATTTATAAGTAATATAAGCCTCCATGTGGTTATTCAGGAACTGGCAGGCCAGAGAGAACTGTCCAACTACAGAGAGCCTCTTCAATAAATAGGTCTGGGAAAACTGAATATCCTCATGTTAATGGATGGTCCTAGATTCCTATCTCACCCTGCATAAAAATCAACTCCAAATGGACCAAAGACTGAATTTTAGGACCCAAAATTCTAGAAATACAAGAAGGAACAGTCGGGGGAACACTTCAAGATATAGTCATAGGTCAAGACTTCTTGCATAATACTCCAGTTTCTCTGGAAATAAGGCTAACTATTGACAAATGGGAACTCAAGAAACCAAAAGACTTCGGATACAAAGGAAAGTTTTAATTGAGTGTAGACTCAACCTATAGAATGGAAAAAGAAAGTCTTTGCTGGCGATGCCTCTGATGAAAGATTAAATATCTATTACACATATATGTACATATAGATAGATAGATAGATAGATAGATGATAGATAGATAGATAGATAGATAGATACATAGATAGATAGATAGATAATCCCTCCAAAAACTAAAAAGAAGAGATCAAACCACCCAATCAGTAAGTGGGCTGATAAAATGAATGGGTCACAAAAGACAGAGTACAAACAGACAATAAACATATGGTCCTACTTTCCTTCTTGTTGCTATGACAAGCCACCTGACCACAAGGAACCTGGGGGAGGAGAGGGTTTACTTGACTTATAGGCTATTGTTCATCATCAAAGGAAGCCAAGGCAGGAGCTCAAGACATTTGCCTGGAGGCAGGAATTAAAGCAAAAACTATGGGGGAAAACTGCTTACTGGCTTGCTCCCCACCTTGCTTGCTCAGCTGCCTACTCAGTGGACTGGGCCTTCCCACATTTTTTAAAAGACAAGTCTTTGGTATTAGATCACCACAAGAAATTATAAAATTATGATCTCAAAAAATAAAAGAAATAATTTTATTTAAAAATATCTGTCTTTTAAGTGGTGATTAAATGATACCCTCATGTGTAGATAAAGGCCATGATGGATGGAGTGAGAGAGTTACCTCAGGAGGAGGCTCCCAGGAGCTGAGTTCTTGGTTGAAAAACTAGAAAGAGCTTGTGTCTGGAGCAAAACCCATTAGACACATCATGGTGTTACACTGTTTTGTGTGGTCTTTATTTTCCCAAGACAGAGTTCACATTTCCCACAGCGGTGAGCTAGGTGTGATGCTGTAGAAGGGAAACACTATAGTTTGGAAAGAGTATGGATTTTCTGGGGAATTTAGCTATCTGAGGCCCTTATTTGCCATTCCAGGACTCTAAACTATCCTGTAATTCCATGCAATCCATGGGCTTGAAACAGCTTGACCTCTAGGAAAGTACTTACAGATAAAAAATGAACAAGGGGTTGAGGCCAGGAGCTTTCAATAATTGTATTGAACAAGGCTTGCTCATTCTTCCAGGTGTGGCCCATTGTGTAGAAAAATCTCAACAGCACAGGAATACGTTACTCTTTTAAAGTCACATATAAAAACCTATTGCTCCTTATCATATGCCATGCAATATGTCTATTAACTTCACGAGACAGAGAATGTTCCTGGCCTTGAAGATGAAGATTCTTATATGCACAGAGGTTAAGCAAAGGGCCCTTGCAGCCAGTGAGAGCAGAACAGAGACACTTATCAGGCAGCCTCGCTACAGCTGCTTCTCACCCCTCTTTTCCCTATCTCCTCCTTTATAGCTGCCCTCTGACATAACCACTTATGAACTGTCTGGCCTCTACAGGTCTTTAGCCAAGGTTGGAACATCAAGTTTATTCAAACTGCCTCCTTCCCACACAAGGCCAAACTTTCTTTCCAAACCTACTGTACCTGTGGACAGGCCCTTACCCCTATCCTAAACCAGCAGGAAAGGCAAGTTCAGAATCCAGCCACCTAGTACAGCCAAAGATATGCATCATCACATGGATGATTTGATCAGCAAAGGATACCTGCCCTCTGCTCAGAACTATGCTAAGAAATAGTCTGTGGCTTCAAAGTGTTCACAATCATGCAACAAAACATCTAGAAGCAAGTAAGTGGAAGGAAGTAGAGGACTGTTGCTGAAGGAGGTGTCAGACCTGTTGGCCCATGTGTCTATCAAGAGTAGAACCTGGGTCTGAAATTATTTTTCAGTCCTCAGAAAAGAGTCTGGTAGGTGAGTGGTGATACCTGCCTCCAATCCCAGCCCTCAAGAGGTGGGAGCCAAGAGATAACCACTTCAAAATCACAAAACTTTTATCTCAAAAATTAAAAAGAAATGAAGAGCTGTGGTGTAGCTAAGTGGATCTAGTGCTGACCTAGCATGCATGAAGCCCTAGTTTGGTCTCAGAATTGCATAAACCAAGCTTGATAGTGTATACCTCTAACCATAGCACTTGTGGGGTAGCAATGGGACAATCAGGAGCCTCATACCATTGGCCACATGGTGAGTTCAAAGCCATCCTGAGCTCAGTGAGATACTGTCTTTTTTTTTTTTTTTAGCCAGTAAGAACAAAGACAAGGGGCAGGAAGGAAGGGACATAAAGAGAGCAAGAAAGAGAAAGGGAAAGAGGGAGAGAGAGAGACAAATACAATGTTTCTGTGTTTCTAAGATACAACAATGTAGCCACCTCAGTCATGGAGAAATGTTGAGAGGGAAGAATAAAAGAAGAAAGGCAAGGTACACAGATGAACCCTGTTTTTTTTTTATATAAATTTATATCTTATGATTTTACCAATAAAGACTCGAAAGTCAGGCTGGGGTGAAAACCTGCTAGCTCAGAGAGGTTGAAGAGCAATTAACTGACCTTCTTCCTTCTCCAGCATCTCAAAAAGGGAGCTCTTTTCCACTGTTCCAATCTAAAATGGACAATCAAACTCTAAGTTCCTCCCTTCTATTTCCTGTATGTTTCTCTACTCATCTTCATGACTTCCTCTTTACTCTCTATGGCTACTTCCTGTAAACTAGTTGCTAGCTTAGCCTCTTGACCTCAGGTTTTTACTTAATTAACACAATCTCTAGGTTCACACTGTGATTAAATATCCCACAACAGGATTCTGAAAACTCCTTCCCCCAAAAGTGGACTCACCATAGCAATTAAGTACAGCATCGCACAATGCAAAAACCTGAACTTGACTGGATGCTCCAAGGAAGAGGGGATTTCCACAGTGAGAAAGTGCTGAATGACAGCCCAAATGAAGACTCCAAGGTAAAAGGTAGACAGGCTCACTAGCAGCACCAGCCACAGGACAGTCATGGTCCCAAGGCCCCAAGAAACTGATGTCTGAGGCCCTGAGAAGCAGCTGTCCCAAAGATCTTCCTTGGGAACAACTGATCCAGTTTTATGGCCTACCACCTCCACTAACTCCTTTCAGACTGCATCTGACTCAGTGGCCTGATCTAGCCTCTGGGATATCACCACAGGTCAACAGGATCCAGAGAAACCTGCTCCCCAAGGAACAAGAAAGCTGACCTGGATGACCAAGGTAGTTTGAAAGACAGGATTACAAAGATGAACTAGATGGGAGCTTTCACAGCATCTATCTTCTGGGTCACAGAGGGAGAGGTCTTACATGAGCATAGACTCCCTTGGCCTGACCCTTCGCTGAGTAACAGGAGACATGAACCCCTTCTGCACCAGTTTGGTTAAGAAATACAAAGTCATCCAGTTGTAAATACTTGATAAACCACCATCAGAACCCAGTCTTTTCTTATTTCTGACTATTTGGCCTTGGACAGACTCTCTGCTCTCTGAATGCATAAGGTAGAGGAGCCCAGAGATAGGTGAACTGTTTCCAGGCCAAGCCCAGATATAGTTGCAGGTACCAGGGATGCTGACACTTGAGCAGCAATGGATAGTTTTGTACAGACTACATATTCTAAGTCTAGGGAAAATTTGATAGGAAAAGCACATAGAATATTATTTCAATGTGTGTGTTTAATTGTCATTAAAAAGCACATAACAGGGCTGACACAGTAAGTTAAAGCACTTGCCAGCAAACGTAATGAACTGAGGTCAATCCCCAGGATCTGTATGATGGGGGAAGAAAACTCTATTATCACACATTGTCATCTGACCCCCCCCACACCATTATATATGTGTGCCTATACACATGCACACAATATGATATATATTTTATATATATATATATGTAAATTAATATAATAACAATTTAAGTACATAACATTAAATTTACTGTCAGAGCCATTTCTTTTTTTTAACATACCAACCACAGATTCCCCCTCTCTTCCCTCCTCCCCAAGACTATCCCCCCAACTCACCCCCTATTCCCTCCTCCAAAAAGATAAGGCCTCCCATGGGGAGTCAGCAAAGCCTGGTACATTCAGTTGAGGCAGATCCAAACCCCACCTCCTACTCAAGGCTGTGCATGGTGTCCCACTATAGGTAGTGGGCTCCAAAAAGCCAGCTCATGCACCAGGGATAGTCTCTTAAGCAGACCAAGCTACACAACTGTCTCACTTATACAGAGGGCCTAGTCCAGTCCCATGGAGACTCCACAGCTGTTGGTCTAAAGTTCATGAGATTGCACTAGCTTGGTTTGGTTGTCTCTGTAGGTTTCTCCCATGGTGATCTTGATGCTGCTTGCTCATAGAGTCCCTCTTCCCTCTCTTTGACTGGACTCCTGGAGCTCAGCCTGGTGTTCGGCTGTGCATCTCTGCATCTGCTTCCATCAGTTATTTGATGAAGGCTCTATGATGACAGGGTATTCACAAGTCTGATTACAGGGCCAGCTCAGGTACCATCTCCACTATTGCTAGTAGTCTAAGCTGGGGTCATCCTTGTGGGTTCCTGGGAACTTCGCTAGCACCATATTTTTTCCTATCCGCATGATGTCTCCCTCTATCAAGATATCTCTTTCATTGTTCTCCCACTCCATCCCTGCTTCAGCTTGACCATCCTGTTCCCTTTATGTCTCATCCCCCAACTGTCAGAGTCATTTCTAAGTGTACAGTACAGCAGAGTTAAGTGAATGTGTCACATACAGTAGATCTCTTATAATAAAAAATCTACATCCTTGGATTCCATCCTTCCCAATGACCAGGCAAACTCAACTCTACTCTGTAAGAGTCTGACTGCCTTACATACCTGCATAGATGGGACAATGCAAGACTTTACTTTTTGTAATGAACTTAGTCAAATTAACATTTTTCTCAACTTTATCAGGCTGCAGTGGACAACAATATTTTTTTTTGAAAATAATAGTCCACCCCCAAGGCACTGGTGACCACCAGAGCCATATGCCCCCCACATACACTGATTGGGAAGAGATAAGGCCCTGATCACCAGACTGGACAGCCCAGTTCCCTAGCCCCTAGGCCCCAGGGACACATTCCATGCCCCTCTTCCCCAGCCATTGCCGCCCCACAGACCGAGCAGCAACCTCATCGCTTGCCCCCTTGACAACCATCGTCTGCAGCACCAGTGCCTACCAGAGCCTTATGCTCCCCCTGCACCAAATGGAAAGAAAAGCACCCCAGGAGCTATGGGCCCCACATGCACCAGTTGCAAGAAGAGTGATCTGGAATGCCACTTGTATGGATTAAAGGAAGAAGTTGGTAGATGGCAGTGTAAGTACACATTAAACAACACGAAGAGCAATATGGCACCAACAGAACCTAGTGTTCCTACAGCAGCAGGACCTGAACATCCCAATGCAGATGATCCAGAAGAAACCACGTTAAAAACAACTTTATGAAGATGATAGAAGCCAAAAGAGGGAAATGAAAACACAAACAAAAAATTAGAAGAAATCAAGAAATTTCTTAAAGAAATCCAAGAAACCGAAGGAAAAAAATCAAACAGGTGAAAGAAACAATTCAAGACTTTAAATATGATTGAGGCAATAAAGAAAGTACAAACTGAGGGAATTCAGGAAAAGGAAAATCTGAGCAAACAAGCAGAAACTACAGAGGCAAGCATAACCAACAGAATACATGAAAAATCTCAGGCATTGAGGATACCATAGAGGAAACAGATTCATCACTCAAAAAAATGTTAAATCCAGCAAATATTTAACACAAAACACCCAGGAAATCTGGGACAACCTGTAAAGACTAAACCTAAGAGTAATAGAGATAGAAGAAGGAGAAGAATTCCAGCTCAAAGGCACAGAAAATATATTCAACAAAATCATAGAAGAAAACTTTCCCAACCTAAAGAAAGACATGCCTATGAAGGTACAAGAAGCTTACAGAAGACCAAATAGACTGGACCACAAAAAAGTTCCCCTTGACACTTAATAATCAAAACACTAAACATACAGAATAAAGAAAGAATATTAAGAGCAGCAAAGGAAAAAGGTTAAGTAACATATAAAGGCAGACCTATTAGAATTACACTCAACAATTCTCACTCATACAAACCCTCCTCTTTCTCACCAATTGGACTCCTGGAGCTCAACCTGGGGCCTGGCCATGAATCTCTGCATCCGGTTCCCTCAGTCATTGGATGAGATTTCTAGCACAACAGTTAGGGTGTTTGGCCATCCTATCACCAGAGTAGGTCAGTTCAGGCTGTCTCTCGACCATTGCCAGTAGTCTGTTGTGGAGGTATCTTTGTGGATTTCTGTGGACCTCTCTTGCACTTTGCTTCTTCCTATTCTCATGTGGTCTTCATTTATCATGGTCTCTTATTCATTGTTCTCCCTCTCTGTTCTTGATCCAGCTGGGATTTCCCGCTCCCCTAAGCTCTCTTTCCCTCAACCCTTGCCCTTCATTACCCCCACTCATTTCCAGGTTGTTCATGTAGATCTCATCCATTTCTCTGTCATTGGGCGATCCCTGTGTCTTTCTTGGGGTCCTGTTTTCTAGGTAGCCTCCCTGGAGTTGTGAGTATCAGTCTAGTCATCTTTGTTTTACATCTAGTATCCAACTATGAGTAAGTACATACCATGTTTGTCTTTCTGAGTCTGGGTTACCTGATTTTTTCTAGATTCATCCATTGGCTTGCAAACCTCATGATGTCATTGTTTTTCTCTGCTGAGTAGTATTCCATTGTGTATATGTACCAAATTTTATATATCCACATGAACTATGAACCAATAGCTGAGGAGTCCCCAACTGGATCAGGCCCTCTGGATAAGTGAGACAGTTGATTAGCTTGATCTGTTTGGGAGGCATCCAGGCAGTAGGACCAGGACCTGTCCTCAGTACATGTGCTAGCAGTTTGAAACCTGGGGCTGATACAGGGACACTTGGCTCAGCCTGGGAGGAGGGGACTGGACCTGCCTGGACTGAATCTACCAAGTTGAACTCAATCATCAGGGAGTCTTTGCCCTGGAGGAGATGGGAATGGGGGATGGGCTGGGGAGAAGGGGGGGAGAACAAGGGAATCCATGACTGATATGTAAAATTAAATTAAATTATAAAATAAAATTTAAAAAAAGAATTACACTCAACTTCTCAATGGAAACTCTGAAAGCCAGAAGGTCCTGGACAGATACTAAGGGGCCATGGATACCAGCCCAATTATTATACCCAGCAAAGCCTTCAATCACTTATAGATGGAGAAAACAAGATATTCCATGATAAAACCTGTTGTTTGACTCTTACATGGTCTTTTAATAAAAAAAATTAAAAAAAAAACAGAGCCAGATATCAGGGTGAAAGCTGAAATATCAGAGAAGCAGAGCAGCCAGCCACTAGTTCTTGCCTCTACAAAATCCTCAGCCTAAAGAGAGTGAGTTCCTGTTTGCTCACAACTTATATACCTTTCTCTGCCCTGCCATATTACTTTCTGAGATTAAAGGCATGCATGCTTTCCAAGCAAAGGCATGAGATCTCAAGAACTAGGATTAATATAAGAAAAAATATATACAATAAGAACAATAAGTATATATAATATATACAGTCAATAATTAAATTAACAATGTCCAGCCCATTAACATTTGACAGATTCAAATAAAATACTTAATCATTTATCCTATTTTGGTGAGTCTGAAATGTAATACCTAATTCATTTTCTATCCTAACTTGTATTGCCAACCAAAAGCTATCTTTTGATGTCTTTCAAACTTACACACTTTACACATCTTTAGTGAGTTTCTTTTCTGAATTTGTTAACAAGGAAAACTATAACTATAACTATCTTAATCTTCAACTCCCTTAGAGACCTGAGAAGAAAGTAATATTACCTAAGTAAGCAGGAAGTACAAACAAGTGACTTCCAAAAAATATGAGAAATGACAGAAACAGCTGCTGCCTTGACAGTCACCCAAGATTTCTCTGCAATACTATGGTATCCATCTTTGGCCTACAGACCTAGCATATCTGACAGATGCATCTGTGAAGCAGTATTTTCTAAAGGGCCTTCCTACCTTGCCTTGGTAAGGTTCAGCAGTCCTTTTTTTTATGTCCTTCTTTTCCATTTTGAATGGCATACTGTGAGAAGTTGAGGTAAGGCCATTTTCTTGCCCAGTGGCTAACTTTTGCCACAAAGAAAGTAAACTCCATATGGAGTTTCTTTGATGCCCATCATCTTCTCTGAAGTATATTAGTGCTGCCAGAAGCAGACATGTCTCATTGTCTTAAAAAAGTCTATGCTATTAAAATGTCTTAAATGGTATATTCTGTAGATATCTGAAGTGTTTGAAGATGACCTGTTTATCTAAAATATATTTCTGTTTGACCTTGAAAACTAATATGACTACAAGTTTGATTATAAATGACTAACTACTAACTTGCATTTCTTTATATCCTAATTAGTTGGTAATAACTTTCAAAGACTATTGGTGAAATTATTAAGGCCACTCCACGTAGTTAAAAGGAAGATTTATTTAGTGGGTAATTTACAAATGAAGGGATAGGTAGGTCACGGGGTCTGGGGAACGTGTATCACAATCCAGCGGTGTTCTCTGGAGCTCTGCTAGGTCCACCTCCACAGTTCAGGGTCCTGGAACAGAGAGAGCGCTTGCCCATCCATATCTTGGGTCTCCAGGCACCTCCCCTGGCCCCGCCTCATAGGCGTGACAGTTGCCAGAGTCTCAATGGGGGTTGGAACTTCCAGATCCAAGCTGGAATGGCTACCCACTACAAAGGACTAGAAATTTGCAGTACATTGTTAAGTGAACTGTATAGTTACAATAACTTGAACAAGATTAGAAATATATGTACAGTATTTTCTAACAAAATTAATCTCAAATTTGAATCAATATATAAAATTTGTATACAATACACAAAAATCCAATCCAATGTAAAATATTTAAAACTAGTAGTTGCTTTTTAAAAGCAGATTCAATAATCTACCCTTTTATCCTATTATTTCTATATCTTCTTTTTTTATTTTTTTAAACAAGAACCTCAAACCTAATTTTTTTTGTTTAGCTTTTTTTCCTGACCATTAACAATTAACAACTTGTAGCCAACCATCCTAAACAATGACAATTATCCATAACCCACTGAGAGACCAAAAACCACCCACCCTACCTCTTAGGAATGTGGGCATTGTGTTCTTAAAATTACTTTATGCTGTCTGGAGGCAAAGACATCTTTAGGGATTCTGAAAGAAAATTTTTGGGTTAATTGTCAAGTCCTGTGAGAGTCTGTGAAGCTGGATCATCTCAGCTAGCCACTTCAAAATTGTCCTGAGCAGTTTGTAGTCTAAAGCTGATCTTTGGGTGGTGTTTGTCAGCTTAGTGGTATTATCGTCATCCTGGTTGAATCATCATTGTGGGGTCCCATCATCTTTTTGGAGACTTCAGAGTTTGTGTTAGGTGTGGTCATGGTTCACTGCAGTAAATCTTTTTCTTAGAATGAGTTTTCTGGATTTGTCCTTTTTCTTCAGATGTCTCATTTGTCTTCAGATTCCTTAGCCTTCATTCTCCTGAAAGACAAAAACAAAACCCTTTCTGAACCCTAACTTTGGGGAGTTTCCAAATCTAATCCTTATCATTTTTGATTTATGGTTTCTTCTTAAATTTTTGTTTTATTGTTTAAAACTGTTCTATCATCTTGAGCAGTATGGTTTTTTACAACAGGAATTAGGTTCTTTAATTGCTCTGGGAAGGAGTTTCTTCCATGTTGAAAGGAAAGGACTGAACCAAATTTGTCATGGGGGCGTTTAAGAGACCCCTCAGGGAGTTTCCCAGTGGCAAAGGCAAAGGATTACCTTGTCCATCCCTTGTTGATCTACATTCATTAGTCCAATTAGCCTTTGCCACACCTTTTGCATAATCCAGAAGGGAGGGGCATTCTGTTGCCATTGTTCCTTGAGAAAATATTATATTTAGGAACTCCCTGTTTACAGTACCTTTTTAGGTGACCTTGTTTACCACAGTTGAAACATCTGACATTACTATTTTTTGTCAAACTTCTGGAAATCACCTCTCCTATCCAAGTATCATCATGGTCATGAGATTCAATATTTATTGTATCTTGGATCCTTTCCTCCAATCTTGCCTTTAATGGCCTAATTACCCATTTGTATTGTGCATTAGCATTTTCAAAAGTCAAAGATTCAATTATTATCTGTCTAGTTTCTGAATTTGGTATCATTCTATTTACTGTTGAAGACAGCCTTTGGAAGAAATCAGTGAAGGTTTCTTTTGGGCCTTTCCTACTTCTTCAATTCTGTCCCAAGTATTCAAGGCTGCCATTCGGCATAAAACCAGGGTGTGGTCATCATATAAAGATTGCCTTTCTACATTAGCATAATCTCCCTCTCCAAGAAGCTGATCTTGGGAGATTTCCATACCTCTAACCCTACTTCATTGTTCAATGGTTTTAGCCTCATTCTTCTACCAAATCCTCCATTGTAATTGGGGACCAGCTTCTAAGACAACCATAACCAAATCTCTCCAGTCTTGAGGGATAATTCTATTACAAGTTGACCATGAGTTTATCATCTGCTTCACAAATGGGGAATGCATACCACATGACACTATAGTGTGGTGGTATTGTGTTCCCCAAAATATTGTGCATGCTAATAAACTTATCTGGGGTCAGAGACAGAACAGCCACTAGATACAAAGGCTAGAAAATGGTGGCACTCACACCCTTAATCCTAGCACTCCAGAGGTAGAAATCCCTCTGGATCTCTGTGAGTTCAAGGCCACATTGGAAACAGCCAGGCATGGTGACACATGCCTTTAATCCCAGGGAGAGGTGATAGAAAGCAGAAAGGTATATAAGGCATGAAGACCAGAAACTAGAAGCATTTGGCTGGTTAAGCTTTCAGGCTTTGAGAAGCACAGTTCACCTGAGAGCCATTTGGATATGAGGACACAGAGGCTTCCAGTCTGAGGAAACAAGATCAGCTGAGAAGTTGGCCAGATGAGGTTAGCTATGGCTTGTTCTGTCTCTCTCATCTTCCAGCATTGGCCCCAATAACTGACCTCAGGTTTGATTTTATTAATAAGAACTTTTAAGATTCATGCTACACTATAGCTTCTATGAATCGCCTCAAATCTAACGTTTGCACAGGGGTCCAGTCAACTCTTACACAGCCTCGAGCACTTGGAAATTCCCGTAAGATTACTGGATAGATTAAGGTTGGCTGTTTGAAAGCCTTAGGCTGTTTCTCTGTAACCATATAATGCAATGCTGGGATTGGTTCACCTTTAAATTTTTCTATCTGGGTCTGAATATCTTTATGATCTATTTCAACAAGTTTTTCTAAAACTTTCATCTTGGCACTCATATTAACCTACTTATTTAATGATGAAACAGAAATGATCAAACAAATAATAATGATAATTGACATTACATAAATCCCATCTACATTAATTATCCTCTCATTTAATTGTTCCATTTTCAGACGTCAATTGTATTATCAAGCAGAGACCAAATTCCCTCCATTGTAAAAATGTTTCCCATTTTTTAATGTGGGAAAAAATTCTTTTTTAACTAATTTCTCCCTTTAAGAAATCCCAATTGTCTCACCAAATCTGGCAACCATGACCATTCAGATGTGAGGTTGACTGATTCTGCATAGAATAGTAAAAGCCTGAGCAGGTTTCAAGACAGCTACCTAGTGTGGTAGCAGCCCAAGATCAGGATCCAGGAAGAATCCACAACACACCAGGAAAAAAGAAGCCAAAGAGCTAGTCATCTGCATGAGAAAACCTGAGAAAGCAGCTAACTCCTATGGTTTTGGGAGCCCAAAAAGCTAACAGAGTTTGCTGCAGAGAGGCTACAACAAAAACTTAGCCAGTGGGTTAAGGACTCTGGCCCAAGTAGGGTGGAGACTCCAGCTGCATGAAGCTCAGACCTGAGCTGGGGCCTGTAAAGGTCATAGGCAAGCAGTTTTTTTTGTGAATTTGTGCCCCACAAGTTGGACACCAGATGTTGTTTGTATCTTAGATGGTCTTTTAATAAAAAAAATTAAAAAAAAAAAAAACCAGAGCCAGATATCAGGGTGAAAGCTGAAATATCAGAGAAGCAGAGCAGCCAGCCACTAGTTCTTGCCTCTACAAAATCCTCAGCCTAAACAGAGTGAGTTCCTGGTTCCTCACATCTTATATACCTTTCTTTGCCCTGCCAATATTACTTTCTGAGATTAAAGGCATGCATGCCCAAGCAAAGGCATGAGATCTCAAGTACTGGGATTAAAGGTGTGTTCCACCACTGCCTGAACTCTATGTCTAATCTAGTGGCTGGCTCTGTCCTCTGACCCTCAGGCAAGTTTATTAGGATATACAATATATCACCACAAAAAATGAGACTTAAACATTCCATATCCACAAACCCAGCCCTACAAAAAGTACTAGAAAGAAAGCTCCAACCAAGGAAGTCAGCTGCAACCACCAAAACACAGACAGTAGATAACTTCACACCAGCAGACCTCAAAGAAGGGAAACACATACACACTACCACCACCACCAAAACAAAAAATAACAAAAATTAACAATCACTGGTCATTAATATCTCAGTCTCAATGCATGTAATTTGCCTATAAAAAAGACACAGGCTAACAGAATGGATATGAAATAGGATCCAACCTTCTGCTGCATACAAAAAACACACTTCAGCCTCAAAGACAAACATTACCTCAGAGTAAAAGGTTGGGAAAAGATTTTCCAATGAAATGGACCTAAGAAGCTAACTGGTATATCTATCCTCATATCTAACAAAATAAACTTCAAACTAAAATCAATCAAAAGAGATGGAGAAGAACACTTCATATTCATCATAGGAAAAATCCATCAAGCTGAAGTCTCAATTCTGAACATTTATGCCCCAAATACAAGGGCACCTACATTTGTAAAAGAAACATTACTACAGTTTAAATCACACCTCCAACCCCACACACTAGTAGTGGGAGACTTCAACACCGCTCTCTTACCACTGGACTGGTCTGTCAGAAAGACATTTAACAGAGAAATAAGGAAACTAACAGATGTTATGACTCAAATGGACCTAACAGACATCCATTGAACACTTTTTATATTTTCCAGTTTTGTGGAGTACAGGTTTTTGAAGTATGACCCAATGATTCTCTGGATTTATTCAGTGCCTCTTATTATGTCCCCTTTTTCATTTCTGATTTTGTTAATTTGGATATTCTCCCTCTGCTTTTTTGTTAGTTTGGATAAGAGTTTGTCTATCTTGTTGGTTTTCTTGAAGAACCAACCCTTTGTATCATTGATTCTTTATATTGTTCTCTTTGTTTCAGTTTTATTGATTTCAGCCTTCAATTTGGTTATTTCCTCTCATCTACTCCTCCTGGGTGTAGAGTCTAAACACAGAAGAATATACATTCTTCTGAGCACCTTATGGAACCTTCTTCAAAACTGACCACATACTCAGTAACAAAACAAATCTCAACAGATGCAAAAAATGGAATAACCCCCTGTATCATATTGGACCACCATGGCTTAAAGTTAGAATTCAACAACATAAATTATAGAAAGCCTACAAACTCATGGAAACTGAACAATGCTCAACTGAATCATCACTGGATCAGGAAGAAAGGAAGAAAGAAAGAAAGAAAGAAAGAAAGAAAGAAAGAAAGAAAGAAAGAAAGAAAGAAAGAAAGAGAGAGAGAAAGAGAGAAAGGGAGAGAGAAAGAGAGAGAGGGAGGGAGGGAGGGAGGGAGGAGGAAGGAAGGAAGGAAGGAAGGAAGGAAGGGAGGGAGGAAGACTTCCTAGAATTCACCAAAAACGAATGCACAACATAACCATGAGACGCTATGAAAGCAATGCTAAGAGAAAAATTCATAGCACTAAATGTCCACATAAAGAAATTGGAGGAATCTTACACTAGTGACTTAACAGCACACCTGAAAGCTCTAGAACAAAAAGAAGCAAACTCACCCAGGAGTATATGGCAGGAAATAATCAAATTGAGGGATGAAATCAATAAACTAGAAACAAAGAGAACAATACAAAAAATTAATGAAACTAAGAGTTGGTTCTTTGAGAAAATCAACAAGATAGACAAACCCTTATCTAAACCAACCAAAAACCACAGAAAGAATATCCAAATTAACAAAATCAGGAAAGAAAAGGGGAATATAATAACAGTCACTGAGGAAATCCAGAAAATCATACTTCGAAAGACTGTACTCCATAAAATTGGAAAATGTAAAAGAAATGGACAATTTTCTGGATAGGTACCACATGCCAAAATTAAATCAAGATCAGATAAACAATTTAAATAGACCTATAACTCCTAAGGAAATAGAAACAGTCATGAAAAATTTCCCAACCAATAAAAGCCCAGGGCCAACTGGCTTCAGCACAGAATTCTACCAGAATTTCAAAGAAGAGCTAATACCAATACTCTTCAAATTGTTCCACACAATAGAAACAGAAGGAACATTACCAAACTCTTTTTACAAGGTTACAGTCATCCTGATACCAAAATCACATAAAGACACAACTAGGAAAGAAAATTACAGCCCAATCTCCCTCATGAACATTGATGCAAAAATACTCAATAAAATACTAGCAAACCTAATCCAAGAATACATAAAAAAAAATCACCCACCATGATCAAGTAGACTTCATCCCATAGATGCAGGGATGGTTTAACATATGAAAATCTGTCAATGTAATCAACCATATAAATAAACTGAAAGAAAAAAAAAACATGATCATCTCATTAGATGCTGAAAAAGCCTTTGACAAAATCCAACAGCCCTTCATGATGACGGTCTTGGAAAGATCAGGGCCACAAGGAACATACCTAAACATAATAAAGGCAATATATAGCAAACCAACAGCCAACTTCAAACTAAATGGCAAGAAACTCAAAGCGATTCCACTAAAATCAGAAACAAGACAAAGATGCCCACTCTCTCCATACCTAGTGAATACAGTACTGAGCTAGAATTCTAGCTAGAGCAACAAGACAACAAAAGGAGATCAAGGGGATGCAAATTGGAAAGGAAGAAGTCAAACTTACACTATTTACAGATAATATGGTAGTATACATAGTGACCCCAAAATGTCTGCCAAGAAACTCCTACAGCTGATAAATACCTTCAGTAATGTGGCAGAGGATACAAGATTAACTCAAAAACATCAGTAGCCCTCGTATATATAAATGATTAATGGGCTGAGAAGGAAATTAGAGAAACATTATCTTTTATAATACCCACAAATAACATAAAATATTTGTGGTAACTCTAACCAAACAAGTGAAAGACTTGTATGACAAGAACTTTAAGTCTTTGAAGAAAGAAATTGAAAATGTCAGAAAATGGAAAGATCTCACCATGTTCTTGGATATGTAGGATCAACATAGTAAAAATGGCAATCTTACCAAAAGTAATCTACAGATTCAATGCAATCTCCATCAAAATCCCAATGCAATTCTTCACAGACCTCAAGAGAACAATAATCAACTTCATATGGAAAAACAAAAAACCCAGAATAGTCAAAACAATCCTGTACAATAAAGGAACTTCTGGAGGTATCACCATCCCTGATTTTAAGCTCTACTATAGAGCTATAATAATAAAAACAGCTTGGTCTTGGCATAAAAAACAGACACATTGATCAATGGAATCAAATCAAAGACCATGACACTAACCCACACAACTACATACACCTGATTTTAAGCAAAGAAGTCAAAACTGTACAATGGAAAAAAGAAAGCATCTTCAACAAATGGTGCTGGCATAACTGGATATCTACATGTAGAAGAATGCAAATAGATCCATATCTATCACCATGCACAAAACTCAAGTCCAAATGGATCAAAGACCTCAACATAAAATCAGTTACACTGAACTTCAAAGAAGAGAAAGTAGGAAGTAGTCTTGAACACATTGGCACAGGAGACCACTTCCTAAATATAACACCAGTAGTACAGACACTAAGAGCAACAATTAATAAATAGGTCCTACTGAAACTGAGAAGCTTCTGTAAGGTGAAGGACACAGTAAATAAGACAAAAAGGTAACCTATAGAATGGGAAAAGATCTTGACCAACCCCACATCTGACAGAGGGCTGATCTCCAAAATGTATAAAGAACTCAAGAAACTAGACATGAAAATATCAAATAATCCATTTAAAATGGGGTACAGAGATAAACAGAATTCTCAACAGAAGAATCTCAAATGGCCAAAAGACATTTAAGGAAGTGTTTAACATCGTTAGCCATCAGGAAATGCAAATAAAACTGACTCTGAGATACCATCTTATACCTGTCACAATAGCTAAGATCAAAAACACTGACAACAGCTTATGTTGGAGAAGATGTGGAGAAAGAGGAACACTCCTTCACTATTGGTGGGAATGCAATCTTGTATAGCCACTTTGAAAATCAGTATGGCAGTATTTCAGAAAATTGAGAATCAACCTACCTCAAGACCCAGCAATACCACTTGTGGGCATATACTCATAAGATGCTCAACCACACCACAAGGACATTTGCTCAGCTATATTCATAGCAGCATTATTCATAATCCAGAACCTAGATGCCCCTTAACCAAAGAATGGATGAAGAAAATGTGGTACATCTACATCATGGAGTATTACACAGCAGTAAAAATCAATGTCATTGTGAAATTTGTAGGCAAAATGGATTGAACTAGAAAAAATCATCCTGACTGAGGTAACCCAGACCCAGAAAGACAAACACAGTATGTACTCACTGATAAGTGAATATTAGATGCAAAGCAAGGTTAACGAGGCTATTATCCACAGCCCCAGAGAAGCTAGGTAAAGAGCAGGACCCTAAGAGGGACATGGATGGATCACCCAAGGAAGGGAAAGGGTTAAGATTTCCTGGGTAAAGTGGAAGAGAGGACAAGAGGGGAGGGGATGGGAGGTG
The DNA here is from genome assembly GCF_004664715.2 of Peromyscus leucopus. Taxonomy (NCBI): domain Eukaryota; kingdom Metazoa; phylum Chordata; class Mammalia; order Rodentia; family Cricetidae; genus Peromyscus; species Peromyscus leucopus. The sequence goes on from NC_051064.1 coordinate 144,884,142, forward strand.
GTAACATGAGGGCTGAAGAGGGCTGAGTTGGGGGAGAGGCGGAGAGGGAGAGCAATGGAAGAGATATCTTGACAATGTATACCATTAAGGGGATGGGGAGAAATCTGAGCTAGGGAAAACCCCAGGAACTCACAAGATTGTCTCCAGCTAAGACTCATAGCAGTGGTGGAGAGGGTGATTGAACTAGCCTTCCCCTGCACTCAGATTGGTGTCTACTCTAATTGTCATCATAGAACCCACATCCAGTGTGTTGGATGGAAGCAGATGCAGAGACCCACAACCAAGCACTTGGCCAAGGTCCTGGAGTTCAATTGAAGAGAAGGAGGAGGGATTATAGAAGTAAGGTGGGGGGGAGTCAGGATCCTGATGCAAAAAACAATAGAGATAGCTGACCTAAGCTAGTGGGAGCTCATGGCCTCTAGACTGACAGCTGGGGAACCTGCATGGGACTGAATGTGGGTGACAGTTGTGTGGCTTGATGTGTTTGTGGGTCCCCTGGCAATGGGACTAGGATTTATCCCAGGTACATGAACTAGCTTTTTAGAGCCTATTCCCTATGGTGCTGTGCCTTACTCAGTCATGATACAAGGGGAAGGGACTTGATCCAGCTCCAACTTGGTATGCCAGCCTGTGTTGACTACCCAAGGGAGACCTTACCCACTTTGAGGAGGGGATAGGGGTGGGATGGGAGGAGGTGGGGGTGAGTGGGAGAAGGGGAGAGAGGGAGAAGAGGGGTTGGTATGTAAAAGAAAAAATTTAAATAAAAGTTAATAAAAGAAATAATCGTCCACTACATATATATGACACATCTCCTCTATTGATTTTTTGTTTCTGTGGGTACTTAAGATGAAAGCTAAAGCCTTGGACATATGAGGTGAATGTTCAACCACTGAACAACATTCCAGGCTCCACATTTTCTTTATCCATTTATCCATGGGAAGACATTTATGTTGCCTCTACCTTTTTGCTATGATACATAATGCTATCATAGGCTCATGTGTATTCAAATAGTCACTAATTTTTAAGTATTTTTATTTGTCTATAATACACTTGTATGCACATGTGGGGATATAAAGTAGACATAAAATCATAAACATTAAATCAGCGGAATCTTCACGAAATAAATTCTCTCAGGAATGATATCCTCTCTCTATTGTCTTTTAGGCCTCAATATTTATAGGGATCTCAGCCTACCCAGTACACCAACAGGATCTCATTTATCTATCATTCACAGATGAGAGAGTTGATCCAAGGAAGGCCATGGTTACATAGAAGAGCATCAGCAGCTTTATAACTTGAGTGCTGTGGGCAGTAGTGGGGTTTGTGGCTATTACAGGTGCATCTAACCAACATTGGCCTACCAAAAAACTATGATAGGCACTCACAGCATGTAGTATAGAAGTCCCCTGACCATTCCCTGTGAACATTCAAGAGGAATTGGCTAAGCAACAACAAGGACCTTTGTAACACTGACAATTGTTGTGGAGTATTATTTTAACTCTGTAAAGATGTGTTACATTTGTTTATGCTGCAGTTGTTTAGTTATGTAAAGATGTGTTGCTGTTTTACCTTGCCTGCCTAAGGCACTTGATTGGTTTAATAAAAAGCTGAATGGCCAATAGCTAGGCAGTAGAGGATTAGGTGAGGCTGGCAGGCAAAGACAATAAGTAAGAGAAGATGAGAGAGAATGAGAGGAGAGAATGAGGGAGAAAGAGAAGGACAGTCAATCAGGCAGCTGCCAGCCAGGCAGACACAGAGTAGGACATACAGAATGGAAGAAGGGTAAAAAAGTCCTGAGGTAAAAAGTAGATGAAGATTAACAGACTAATTTAAGTTATAAGAGCGAATGGGATAAGCATAAGATAAGGCCAGGCATTCATAACTAATAGTAAGTCTCTGTGTGATGGTTTGGGAGATGGTTGGTGGCCCAGAAGAAAGCATGATACAAACAATGAAATATAAAATCTGCATCTTACTCCCTTAGAAAATGTACTTTCCATGATTAGGTGGTCTCCAGAGCTATCCTCAATGTCTTGACTCCAAGAACCTGCCTCTTGGAAGGGAGGGGCCTGTTTACATTCCAGTTAGCAACTTGGTCCCAGTAAAACTTGTGTCTCCTACAGCTTGCCCTCTCCTTTCCTGCCTCTTTCCTCACATCTATTTCTAGAAAATTCTCACTGAAATCATCCCATAGCTTCACTGAAAATTTCTCAGGACAGCTGGAGGCAATGTGACTTGTACTATGACCAGTGTCCCTGATTTAAGAAAAGGTAAAATGAGTTTTTCCATAGCAGAAATGAGACCCAAATAATCCTTGGTCACCAAGGGTATGAATTCACTAATGAGGGTGTAATCAGGTGCACCATTAATATGCACAGATCTCAGGATAACTTCAAGGGAAGCTTATCAATGTGAGAGTAGTTCTCATCACTGTTGGCAAGGAAATCCAATGACTGTTTTGAAACATCAGTGTCAGATAAGACAGCCAGGTGTTTTTAACTGCAGCTGTGGGGTGTCAAGTGAGAAGGCTTGGTCCTCTAGGCCTTAGAGTTTCAATAGAATACCCATAACTCAGTGATAATGCCTATAAAGTACATCAGCTCCTGCCCCATACCAATATTGGTTTACTCTTAAGAGTCATCCAACACTTCAGACTCAAGCCAAGATGGAATTTGAGCCAGCTCAATTCTAGTGGTGAAATGTATTAGAGCCACCCCTAATGAGCCCTGCAGGGTGAGGAATTTCAAAGTTAGTAGATACAATGTGATGATGAATCTGGTCTTGTCCCTGAAGAGTTAGAACTGGTTCTTTGTCCCTGCCTTCTGAAGTGGCTACTGAAGTTCAGCATAATTTGATCTATGCAAGGTGTCCTCTTCAAAGAAACCTTTAAGCTCCAATTAGCACAGTTCACTGGAACAATTCAGACCTAACAAGAGGCTACAGCCTTGCCATTGTCCCAGTGAGCATAGCACACCAAAGAGGTTCCAGTGCTGGGTGTCACTCAGATAAGCACAGTGTGCATGGGAAGTTCCAATTCTGCCTATGTTCTGCCTTTGCTCACAATGTTATACACTTGCCCTGACAGAATAGGGATGAGTTAGTATAGTTTTAAAAATCCAGTCGCCAAGCTCCAGATGTCCAAGTCCTAATGCAAAAAACATAAACAATATGAAAAACCAAGGCAATTTAATTCCTCCAAACCCCACTAATTCCACAGTAATGGTCTCCTCTGAAGGTGACTTAGATGAAACTAAGAAAAGGACTTAAAAGAAGAATTATGTATATGTTTGGGAAACTCTAAGAAAATAAGCTCTTAAGGGAACACAAGTAGATGGATTTTTAAAAAAAGGAAGATGATTCATGATATGAAAGAAGAATTCAACAAGAAGACAGAATAAATATTTAAGAATAACCAAACTTAACTGATGGAAATTTTAAAAAAATCAAATTTTAACAGTCTGTGGAAAACTTCACCAAGAGAATGAATCAAGGGTGAAGGACAGACATTGGAGCTCAAAGCCAAGGTGGAGTAATTGGAACATCCAAACAAGGATGAAGATAAATTAATAAAAAGTTATGATATGGAATAGCAAGATATTCAGGACACGGAAAAGATAAAATTTAAAAATAGTCGTGATACAAGGGTGTGAGAGCAGGAGAACTGGGCCGCTCCTTGCTGTCTGATACATTGGGTGAACTAGCTGGAGCAGTGCTGGAGAGCTCACCCTAGGGAGGGACGATGGGGGAAAGCGGGCAGACTGACCAACCCAGCTATCACCTAGGTCTAGAACCAGGACTACATGGTAGTCTGCCCCAACACCCACCTCATCTATGAACTGCTGGAGCATGTGAAGGAACTGGTCCTGCAGACTCAAAGCTACAGAATCTCCACAACACAAGGCAACAATAGGATATCCCAGAGGAATCCAAATGAAGGCCCAGTACTGAGGGTGTAGCGGAAGCCAGAGGCATCCAACTAGACCAATGACTCATTGCAACCAACACTTGCAAGTCAAGATATATGGAGTAAAGGGCACACTGTGTGACTCGCTGGGCCACACAACAGCTTCCATGCTGATATTTTTTAATTTGTATTTGTTTGTTTTTTTGTTTTTGTTTTGTTCTGTTTTACTTTTAAATTTTGTTTTGTGGTGGAGGTTGCAAGGGCAGGGGGCAGAATCAAGGAGACAGGGAGATGAGTGGGATCAGGATGCATGATGTGAAATCCACAAAGAACCAATGAAAGGTTAAAAAATAATTGGGATAGAAGAGGTTGAGGAATTTCTTTCTGAACATATAGAAAATATCTTCAGTGAAATCATAGCATAAAATTTCCCTAATTTAGACAAAGAAACATCTATCTAGATACAGTAATAGTTTAGAACAGCAGACAGGCAAGACAGGAAAAGAACTCCCACTTGCTATTTTATTACTAAACAACTAAATATTTAATGCATTGAAAGTGGCAGGGAAGAAGAACAAGTTACATGTAAGTGCAGGCCTGTCAGAATAGCATCAGATTTCACATCAGAAACTATGAAAGTCAGGAGGGATTGGAAAGATGTTCTTCAAGTTTTGAATGACAACAACTATCAAATCTGACTATTATACTCAGCAAGACCAACACTCATAAATGAAAGAGAAGGCAAAACTTTCCATGATAAAAACAGGCTTAAGAAATTCATGACTACTTCACAAGCTCTACAAGATACTTGAAGGAATTCTTCAGACTGGACAGAAAGACAAACAGGTTCTTATAGCCATGTGGAAGAACAAATCATTCCACAATAAAAATTAAGCATAGAGAAATTAAAAAGAACCAATAGCTGCACAGCCAACAAGATGACAAGAACTAATATATATCTTTTTTATTTATTAAATTTTTTAATTCATTTTATATACCAACCACAGATCCCCCCTCTCATCCCTTCTCCCGATTCCCCCACACCAGCCTTCCTCCCAACCCACCCCCCCATCCACTCCTTCAAAAAGGTAAGGCCTCCCATGAGGAGTCAGCAAAGTCTGTCTGGTACATTCAGTTGAGGCAGGTCCAGGTCCCTCCCCCCTGCATCAAGGCTGTGCAAGGTGTCCCACCATAGGTAATGGGCTACAAAAAGCCAGCTCATGCACCAGGGATAGAGCCTGATCCCAGTGCCAGGGGCCCCTTAAATAGACCAAGCTACACAACTGTCTCTCTTATGCAGAGAGCCTAATCCAGTCCTATGCAGTTTCCACAGCTGTTGATCTAAAGTTCGTAAGTTCCCACTACCTTGGTTCAGTTGTCTCTGTAGATTTCCCCATCATGATCTTGATGCCCCTTGCTTATAGAATACCTCTTCTCTCCCTTCGACTGGACTCCTGGAGCTCGGCCTGGTGATTGCCTGTGGATCTCTGCATCTGCTTCCATCAGTTATTTGATGAAGGCTCTATGATGACAGGGTATTCACAAATCTGATTACTGGAGTAGGTCAGCTCAAGTATCCTCTCCACTCTTGCCAGTAGTCTAAGCTGGGGTCATTCTTGTGGATTCCTGGGAACTTCCCTAGCACCAGATTTCTCCCTATGATTTCATCCCCATGATGTCTCCCTCTATCAAGATATCTCTTTCATTGCTCTTCCATTCTGTCCCTGTTCCAGCTTGATGATCATATTTCCTTATGTTCTCATCCTCCATCCCCTGCCCTCTATTGTCCCCATTCACCCTCAGTTTAATCAGATCGTGTCTATATCCCCTTCCCAGGGTGATTCATGCATCCCTCTTAGGATCCTCCTTGATAGCTAGCTTCTCTGGAGCTGTGGGTTGTAGTCTGGTTTTCCTTTGCTTTATATCTGGTATTGACTTATGAGTGAGTACATACCATGTTTGTCTTTCTGAGTCTAGGTTACCTCCCTTAGGGTATTTTCTAGTTCCATACATTTGCCGACAAATTTCATGATGTCATTGTTTTTTATTGCTGAGTAGTAATCCATTGTGTATATGTACCACATTTTATTTATTCATTCTTCAGTTGAGGGGTACCTAGGGTGTTTCCAGATTCTGGCTATTATGAATAATGTTGCTATGAACATAGTTGAGCATGTGTCCTTGTGGCATGATGGAACATTCCTTGGGTATATGCCCAAGAGTGGTATCATTGGGTCTTGAGGTAGAATGATTTTCAATTTTCTGAGAAACTGCCATACTGATTTCCAAAGTGGCTGTAGAAGTTTGCACTCTCGCCAACAGTGGAGGAGTATTCCCTTTGCTCCATATCCTTTCCAACATAAGCTGTTATCAGTGTTTTTTCTGACAGGTGTAAGATGATATCTCAGAGTCATTTTGATTTGCATTTCCCTGATGACTAAGGATGTTGAGCAATTCCTTAAATGTCTTTAGGTCATTTGTGATTCTTTTGTTGAGAATTCTGTTTAGCTCTGTAGCCCATTTTTTAAATTGGATTGTTCAGTATTTTGATGTCTAGTTTCTTGAATTCTTTATTTATTTTGGAGATCAGCCCTCTGATAGACACAGGGCTGATGAACATCTTTTCCCATTCTGTAGGCTGCCTTTTTGTCTTACTTACTGTGTCCTTTGTCTTATAGAAGATTCTCAGTTTCAGGAGGTCACATTTATTAATTGTTGCTCTCAGTGTCTGTACTACTGGTACTATATTTAGGAAGTGGTCTCCTGTGCCAATGCATTCAATACTACTTCCTACTTTCTCTTCTATCAGGTTCAGTATAACTGATTTTATGTTGAGGTTTTTGATCCATTTAGACTTGAATTTTGTGCATGGCAACATATATGGATCTATTTGTAGTCTTCTACATGTTGACATCCAGTTATGACAGTACCATTTATTGAAGATGCTTTCTTATTTTCATTGTACAGTTTTGACTTCTTTGTCAAAAATCAGGTGTTCATAGGTGTGTGGATTAATGTCAGGGTCTTCAATTTGATTCCGTTGGTCCACATGACAGTTTTTATGCCAATACCAAGCTGTTTTTAATTATTATAGCTCTATAGTACAGCTTGAGTTCAGGGTTGGCAATGCCTTCAGAAGTTGCTTTATTGTATAAGATTGTTTTACCTATCCTGGGTTTTTTGTTTTTCCATATAAAGTTGAGTATTGTTCTTTTGAGGCCTGTGAAAAATTATGTTGGGATTTTGATTAGGATTGCACTGAATCATTTTTATTATGTTGGTTCTACCTATCCTTGAGAATGGGAGATATTTCCATTTTCTGATATCTCCTTCAATTTCTTTCTTCAAAAACTTAAAGTTCTTGTCATACAGGTCTTTCACTTGATTAATTGGAGTTACCCCAAGGTATTTTATATTATTTGTGGCTATTATAAAGAGTGATGTTTCTTTTATTTCTTTCTTGTCCTGTTTATCATTTGTATATAGGATAGCTACTGAACTTTTTTAGTTAATCTTGTACCCTGACACTTTACTAAAGATTTTTTTATCAGCTGTAGGAGTTCCCTGGTAGAATTTTTGGGGTCACTTTTATATACTATCATATTTTTGTAAACAGTGGAAGTTTGACTTCTTCCTTTCCAATTTGCATCCCTTTGATCTCCTTTTGTTGTCTTATTGCTCTAGCTAGAACTATATTGAATAGATATGAGAAGAGTGGACATCCTTGTCTTCTTCCTGCTTTTAGTGGAATTGCTTTGAGTTTCTCACCATATAGTTTGAGATTGGGTGTTGGATAGCTGTAAATTGCCTTTATTATGTTTAGGTATGTTCCTTGTGGCCCTGATCTTTCCAAGACCTTCATCATGAAGGCCTGTTGGATTTTGTCAAAGGTTTTTTCAGCATCTAATGAGATGACCATGTGGTGGTAATCTAATTGTACTGAAATATTATTTTGATTGTATGTTAATAAATAAAGTTGTCCGGGGGTCAGAGCTATTAGAGCCATAGCAAGAGTGTGGCGGTGGTAGCACACGCCTTTAATCCCATAAGATCTCTGTGTGTTCAGGGATATAGCCAGCATTGGAGACATATGCCTTTAAGACCTAGGGGGCTGTACATTCAGACAGTGACGAGGCAGTCATGTGTTTGGGTTTACAACCAATGAGAAGGCAGAACAACATACTATAAAAAAACGAACCGACAGGAAGTAGGTCTCTTTCGTGAAGCTGGGACAGCAGGAGGAAGGGTGAGATTTTAGATCTGAGCTCTGACCTCTCGGCTTTCTCTTTTACATTGTTTCTGTGTTTCTTATTTAATAAGACGGTTGGATACATCAACATGACCATGTGGGTTTTTTTCTTTCAGTTTGTTTATAGGGTAGATTACATTGATAGATTTCCATATGTTGAGTTATCCATGCATCTGTGGAATGAACCTACTTGATCATGGTGGATTATTTTTTGATGCGTTCTTGGATTAATTAGGTTTGCCAGTATTTTATTGAGGGTTTTTTTTTTTTTTTTTTTTTTTTTTTTTTTTTTTTTTTTTTTTTTTTTTTAGTGGCTGGGTTGGTATTTATATTTCTCTTTTTTATTTTATAATTAATTTAATTTTACATATCAGCTACAGATTCCCCTGTCCTCCCTCCTCCTACCCCCCACTCTCCCCCTAATCCACCCCCCATTCCCATCTCCTCCAGGGCAAGGACTCCCCTGGGGATTCAGCTCAGCCTGGTAGATTCAGTCCAGGCAAGTCCAATCCCCTCTTCCCTTCACAAAGGCTGAGCAAAGTGTCCCAGCATAAGCCCCAGGCTCAAAAAAGCCAGCTCATGCACTAAGGATAGGTCCCGGTCCCACTGCCTGGGGCCCTCCTAGATAGTTCAAGCTAATCGACTGTCTCACTTATCCAGAGGGCCTGATCCAGTTCCATGGGGCCCCTCAGCTATTGGTTCATAGTTCATGTGTTTCCACTAGTTTGGCTATTTGTCCCTGTGCTTTTTCCAATCGTGGTCTCAACATCTCTCACTCATACAATCCCTCCTCTCTCTCACCGATTGGGCTCCCAGAGCTCCACCTGGGGCCTGGCCGTGGATTTCTGCATCTGCTTCCATCAGTCATTGGATGAGAGTTCTATCACGACTGTTAGGGTGTTTGGCCATCTGATCACCAGAGTAGGTCAGTTCGGGCTTTCTCTCCACCATAGCCAGTAGTCTATTGTGGAAGTATCTTTGTGGATTTCTGTGGACCTCTCTAGCATTTTGCTTCTTCCCATTCCCATGAAGTCTTCATTTATCATGGTCTCTCTTTCCTTGTTCTCCCTCTCTGTTCTTGATCCAGCTGGGATTTCCTGCTCCCCTAAACTCTCTTTTCCCTGACCCTTGCCCTTCATTACCCACCCCCCACCCACACCCACCCCCCATCCCCTGCCACGTCCAGTTTGCTCATGTAGATCTCAACCATTTCTCTGTTGTTGGGTGATCCCTGTGTCTTTCTTAGGGTCCTCTTTACTAGGTAGCTTCCCTGGAGTTGTGTGTAGCAGTCTAGTCATCCTTTGTTTTACATCTAGTACCCATCTATGAGTGAGTACATACCATGTTTGTTTGCCAGTATTTTATTGAGTATTTTAACATCAATGTTCATGAGGGAGATTGGTCTGTAATTCTCTTTCTTTGTTGCATCTTTGTGTGATTTGTGTATCAGGGTAACTGCAGCCTCATAAAAAGCATTTGTCAATGTTCTCTCTGTTTATTTTGTGTGGAACTATTTGGAGAGTATTGGTTTAGCTCTTCTTTGAAAGTCTGGTAGAATTCTGTGCTGAAATCATCTGGTCCTGGGCTTTTTTTTTTGGTTGGGACACTTTTAATAACTGCTTCTATTTTCTTAGGGGTTATAAGTTTATTTAAATTGTTTGTCTGGTCTTGATTTAATTTTGGCATGTGGTACCTATCCAGAAAATTGTCCATTTCTTTTAGATTTTTTTCAGTTTTGAGGAGTACAAGTTTTTGAAGTATGACCTGATGATTCTTTGAATTTCTTCATATTGTCTGTTGTTATGTCTCCCTTTTCATTTCTGATTTTGTTAATTTGGATGTTCTCTCTGTGGTTTTTGGTTAGTTTAGATAAGGGTTTGTCTATCTTGTTGATTTTTCTCAAAGAACCAATTTTTTGTTTCATTGATTCTTTGTATTGTTCTCTTTGTTTTTATTTTATTGGTTTTAGCCCTCAATTTCATCATTTCCTGCCATATACTCCTCTTGAGTGAGTGTGCTTCTTTTTGTTCTAGAGCTTTTAGATGTGCTGTTAAGTCACTAGTATAAGATTCCTCCAATTTCTTTATGTGATCATGTAGTGCTATGAATTTTCCTCTTAGCACTGCTTTCATAGTGTCCCATAAGTTTGGGTATGTTGTACATTCATTTTCATTGAATTCTAGGAAGTCTTTCATTTCTTTGTTTATTTCTTCCTTGACTTATTGGTGATTTCATTGAGCATTATTCAGTTTCCATGAGATTGTAGGCTTTCTGTAATTTATGTTGTTGTTGAATTCTAACTCTAAGCCATGGTGGTCTAATAAAATAAGGAGGTTATTCCAAATTTTTTGTATCTGTTGAGATTTGCTTTGTGACTGAGTATGTGGTCAATTTATGAAGGTTCCATGGGGTGCTGAGAAGAAGGTATATTCTTTTGTGTTAGGGTGGAATGTTCTATAGATATCTTTTAAGTCCGTTTGAGTCATCACATTTGTTAGAGCCCTTATTTCTCTAAGTTTCTGTCTGGCAGACCTGTCCATTGGTGAAAGCAGGGTGTTGAAGTCTCCCACTATTAGTATGTGAAGTCTGATGTGCAGTTTAAGCTTTAGTAATGTTTCTTTTAGATATGTGGGTGCCCTTGTATTTGGGGTGCAAATGTTCAGAATTGAGACTTTATTTTGACGGATTTTTCCTGTGACAAATATGTAATGTCCTTCCTGATCTCTTTTGATTTATTTTAGTGTGAAGTCTATTTTGCTAGATATTAGTATAGCTACACAAGCTTGCTTAAGTCCATTTGATTAGAAAGACTTTTCCAATCTTTTACTCTGAGGTAGTGTCTATCTTTGAAGTTGAGGTGTGTTTCTTGTACGCAACAGAAGGATGGATCCTGTTTCATATCCATTCTGTTAGCCTGTGTCTTTTTGTAGGCAAACTGAGTCCATTGATATTAAGGGATATTAATGACTAGTGATTGTTAATTCCTGTTACATTTTGGTGGTAGTGTGTATGTATTTCCCTTCTTTGGGATTTGCTGCTGTGAGATTGTCTATTGCCTATGTTTTCATGGGTGCATATAACTTCCTTAGGTTGACATTTTCCTTCTAGCACTTTCTGTAGGGCTGGATTTGTGGATAGCTATTGTTTAAATCTGGTTTTTGTCTTGGAATATCTTTTGTGCTCTGTCTACAGTAATTAAAACTATATCCAGTTTTGCTGGATATAGTAGTTTGGGCTGGAATCCATGGTCTCTTAGTGTCTGCATAACATCTGTCCAGGACCTTCTGTCTTTCAGAGTCTCCATTGAGAACTCGAGTGTTATTCTGATGGGTCTGCCTTTATAAGTCACGTGGACTTTTTCCTTTGCAGCTCTTAATATTCTTTCTTTATTTTGTATGTTTAGTGGTTTGATTATTATGTGGCAAGGGGATCTTTTGGGGAGATCTAGTCTATTTGGTGCTCTGTATGCTTCTTGTGTCTTCATGGGCATTTTCTTCTTTAGGTTGGGAAGGTTTTCTTCTATGATTTTGTTGAATATAATTTCTGTGCCTTTGAGCTGGAATTCTTCTTCTTCTATCTCTATTATTCTTAGTTTTGGCCTTTTCATGGTGTCCTAGATTTTCTGGATGTTTTATGTTATGACTTTTTTGGCTTTAGTGTTTTCTTTGACTTACAAACCTATTTCCTGTACTGTATCTTCCACACCAGAGATTCTCTCTTCCATCTCTTATATTCTGTTGGTTATGCTTGTATCTGTAGTTCCTGTTCATTTATGCAGATTTTCCATTTCCAGCATTTCTTCTGTTTGTGTCTTCTTCATTGCTTCTATTTCAATTTTCAGGTCTTGAACTGTTTACTTCACCTGTTTGATTGCTTTTTTTTGTTGTTGTTTGTTTGTTTCCTTGGCTTTCTTTAAGGGATTTATTGATTTCCTCCCATTTTTTGTTGTCTTTTCCTCCATTTCTTTTTTTTTCATTTTTCTTTAAGAAATTTTCTACTCACTTCACATATCACCCACAGATCCCCCTTCTCTCTCCCTCCACCTCTAGCCCTCTCTCCCAAGCCACCCTGCATCCCCACATCTCCCAAATCAAGGTCTCCCATGGGGTGTCAGCAGAGCCCAGCACACTGAGCATAGGCAGTTCCAAGCCCCTTCCCACCACACCAAGGCTGTGCAAGGCATCACACCACAGGCACTGGATTCCCAGAAGCCTGCCCATGCACCAGGGACAGATCCCAATCTCCCTGCCTGGGTGCCCCCAAAACAGTTCAAGCCAAACAACCATCTTCCATATCCAGAGGGCCTAGTCCAGTTCCACGGGGGCTCCACAGCCACCAGCCCACAGATCATGGGCTTCCACTAGTGTGGCCGGTCATCTCTGCATGTCCTCCCATCATGATCTCAATGTTCCTCACCTGCAGAATCCCTCCTTTCTATCATCAATTGGATCCCCAGAGGTCAGCCTGATGCCTGGCCGTGGATCTCTGTATCTGCCTCCATCTGTCACTGAACAAAGGTTATTTACTAGACCGGTTACCAGAGTAGACCAGTCCGGGTACCCTCTGGACCACTGCCAGCAGACCAAGGTGGGGTCATCCTTGTGGATTCCTGAGAGCCTCCCCAGCACCCTGCCTCTTCCTATTCCCATGATGTCCTCGTCTATCATAGTATCTTCCTCCCTGCCCTCCCACTCTGTCCCTGTTCCAGATTGACCCTCCCATTTCTCTATGTTCTCATCCCCCACTCCTTACCCTCTGCCACCTCTCCACACCCAGTCCACTCATGTAGAACTTATCTACTTCTCCTTCACAGGGTCATCCATGTGTTCCTCCTAGGGTCTTTCCCTGTTAGCTAGCCTCTCTGGAGTTATGGATTACAATCTGACCATCCCTTCCCTCACATCTAGTATCCACTTATGAGTGAGTACATACTATGTTTGTCCTTCTGAGTCTGAGTTACCTCACTCAAGATGATATTTTCTAATTCCATCCATTTGCCTGCAAATTTCATGATATCATTGTTTTTTACTCCTGAGTAGTACTCCATTGTGTATATGTGCCACATTTTCTTTATCCATTCTTCAGTTGAGGGGCATCTAGGTTGTTTCCAGGCTCTGGCTATGACAAATAGTGCTGCTATGAACATAGTTGAGCATGTGTCCTTGTGGTAAGATTGAGCATTCCTTGGATCTATGCCCAAGAGTGATATAGCTGGGTCTTGAGGAAGACTTATTCCCAATTTTCTGAGAAACCACCATACTGATTTCCAAAGTGGCTATACAAGTTTGCATTTCCACCAACAGTGTAGGAGTATTTCCCTTTCTCCACATTCTCTCCAACATGAGCTGTCTTCAGTGTTTTTGATCTTAGCCATTCTGACAGGTGTAAGATGGTATCTTAGAGTTATTTTGATTTGCGTTTCCCTGATGACTAAGGATGTTGAGCAATTCCTTAAATGCCTTTCAGCCATTTGAGATTCTTCTGCTGAGAATTCTCTGTTTAGCTCTGTAGCCCATTTTTTAATTGGATTGTTCAGTATTTTGAAGTCTAGTTTTTTGAGTTCTTTATATATTTTGGAGATCAACCCTAAGTCAGATGTGGGGTTGGTGAAGATCTTTTCACATTCTGTAGGTTGTCATTTTGTCTTATTGAACATGTCCTTTGCTCTACAAAAGCTTCTCAGTTTCAGGTGGCCCCATTTATTAATTGTTGCTCTCAGTGTTGCTACTGGTGTTATATTTAGGAAGTGGTCTCCTGTGCCAATGCATTCCTAATTTCTTTTCTATCAAGTTCAGTGTAACTGGATTTATGTTGAGGTTTTTGATCCACTTAGACTTGAGTTTTTACTTTCCTCCATTTCTTTAAGGGAATTTTGCATTTCCTCTTTAAAGACCTTTATTATCTTCATAAATTTATTTTTAAGGCTGTTTTCTTCTGCTTCTTCTACATTATGATATTCAGGTCTTACTGTTGTATAACTGGTAGGTTCTGGAGGTGTCATATTGCTCTTTATGTTGTTGCATATATTATTGCACTGGCATCTACCCATCTCTTCCTCTAATCAGTGCTGGAGGTGTCTGTGTCTGAGGGAGCTGCTCCTGGTCCAATCTGTGCTGGCTGTGTCTGTGTCTCAGGGGTCAATCTTGATCCAATCAGAGCTCTTGGTCGAATCAGAGCTGGTGAATTTTATGTCTCAGGATGCTGCTGAGGTCAAAGGAGGAATGGGTGGGTTTGTATGAATAAGTGGGTTTGTAGATTGCAGAGTCTGATGGGCAGTGTAGGTGGGGACTCCCACAGGAGTCTTCCCTGCTGGACTAAAACTGGGACAGCAATGGGTTGGGGGACATGGGTTGGGCCCTAGGGCCTAGGTCTTAGAGACAGAACTCTCTGGTTAGAAAAGTTACTTACATCTTGATCCAATCAGAGCTGGAGGATTCTGTGTCTCAGGAAGCTGCTGAGGTTGCAGGGGGATGGGTGGGTTTGGGGGAGGGAGTGGATATTGTAGATTGCAGGTTTGATAGGGGTGTTGGTGGGAAGGCCTGCCTGTAGGAGGCTTCCCTACTGGCCTGAAACTGGGGCAGTGGTGTGGGGGGGGGCATGGGTTGGGTCTTGGGGCCTAGGTCCTTGAGACCCACGTCTTTCAATAATAACTCTAAATACTTATGGTCTCAATCCCCTCATTCAAATGACACAGAAGAACAGTTTGGATTAAAATGAATGATACATCTAGCCATTGTCTCCAATAAATGCACCATAAAGTACAGACAAAAGGATGTCAAAGCATATTCCAAGCAAGCAAACTAAGAATCAACAGAAATTGATATTCTAACAGCTGACAAAGTTAACTTTCACCAAATCTAGTCAGAAGATATAAATAAACTTATTTCATACTGATTACGGAAACAATCCATCAAGAGTACATTATAATCCTAAACATATACACACACACACAATATGAGCACCCTAATTTCATAACAAATATTCTGCTAGAAGTAAAAAAAATAATCACAAATTAACCCAGCTTAAGAACAATGGAAGATTCCAGAACTCTACTTTTATCAATAGACAGCTCATCTAGCCAATAAATAAATAGAGCGTTCTTTATACATGCCAGACACTAATCCTCTATTGAATGGATACCTGGCACAGATTCTTTCCACTCAATGGGCTTCCTCTTTACTCAGTTGATTATCCATTGCTGTGCAGAAGCTTTTTAGTTTTGTAGGATCTCATTTGTCAATGGTTGGTCTTAATTACTGAGCAAATGGAGTCCTTTTCAGAAATTCCTTTTTCTGCAACTACACTTTGTAAGGTACTATGCCTACTGTCCTGCCTATGCTTTAATCTAGAAGTATCAGCATTTAATGTTTCAGGTCAGTTTCACATAAAACCTTTGATCTGTTGGAGTTGAATTTTTACATGTTGTTAGATATGGTTCACTCTTATATATGTGGACATCCAGTTTTCAAGCACCATTTGTTGAAGATGCCATTTTTCATTTTGTGAATATTATTGGCATATTTGGCAAAAATAGATGGCTGTAGATGACACTCATGACTGGGTTTTCTATTTTGTTCTATTGATCAATCTGTTTTTTGCCAATAACATACTCTTTTATTACTATAACTCTGTAATAACTATGTAACTTGAAATCTGGTATACTAATCCCTCCAATCTTGTTCTTTTACTTAGAGTTCCTTTGCAATCTGGAAGCTTTGTGGTTCCATATGAATCTTAAGATGGTTTATTCTGTTTCGTGAAGAGTGTCGTGGAGATTTTTGCTTGGGATTGCATTGAATCTGTAACTTGCATTTGGTAGGATGATCATTTTTACAACATTAATTCTACCAGTCCATGAGCGTGAGAGGTCTATCTCCTAGTGTTTTCCTCAATATCTATCTTCCGAAACTTAAAGTTTTCATTGTAAAGATTTTTCACATTCTTGATTGGATTTATTCCTAGATTTTTTTTGAGACTGTTGTGAATGTGAGTGTTCCTATGATTTCTTTCTCAGCACGATTTTTATAAGTATATAAAAAGAACTATGATAATAAAAACCGTGTTCTACTGCCACAAAAACAGACAGGAAGATCCAGGGAACAGACTAGATGACTCAGACATGAACCCATGTATCTGCAGCTACTTTGTCTTCAAGATGCAAGCATAGGAAATGACTTATCAATAGGAAAACAATTGCTCAGGAAGGAAGGCAAATTATCAACAAAGAGAACCTCCTGCAATTAGAATGCTGGTATAAAGCAAAAGAAACTGTTAATCAAGTAAAAAGGCCACCTACAGAGAGGGAAAAAATCTTTGCCTAATGATATAACTGTAAAATGTAAATTTGATAAAGGATAAATTTCTAGGAAATACAAAGAACTTTAAAAACACTAAACAAGGAAACAATTTTTTAATGGGCTGGGGAGCTTAAAATAGAATTCTTCAAGGAGAAAATACAAAAGGACAACAAATAATTGTGTAGGTGTTCAACATCTGGAGCCATCAGAAACAGGAAAGTTAAATCATGCTGAGATTCCATCTTACTCTTGCAAGAATGACTATCAACAAAAATCTTTTTTTTTTCAATAACAAATACCCAAGAGGGTGTGAAATATCAAGAATACTCACTGCCAGTAGGAGTCGAAACTGGTGCAGCCATGAAAGAAGTCAGTGTGAAGGTTTCCCTGTAAGTTTAAAACAAAATTTCCAAATGACCCAGATACACCACTCCTGGGCATCTACCCAAAAGACTCCATTTACGCCTACAGAGGTACATGCACATCCAAGTAATAACTGCTCTATTCATAGCAGCACAGAAATGGCATCATGCAAGATGCCTATAAATAAATGAAATAATGAAAGTGTGGTACACATCACAATGGAATGTTTTTTTATTACCTTATTTATTTATTTATTGTGTGTCTGGGGGCGGGATACCTGCCATAGCACACATATAGAGGTCAGAAGACATTTGAAGGAGTTGGTTTTCTTCTTCCACTGTGTCCATGGAATCAAACTCAGGTTATTATGCTTGGTGGCAAGTGCCTTTACCCTTTAAGCCGTCTCACCAGCCTTACATGATGGACTTTTATTCACACATCAAGGAAAATAGCATGGTTAAAAAAAATTGAATGGATATAAGTGGAAAATATAATATTAAGTGAGTTAAACCAGGATCCAAAAGACAAAAACCATGTTCTCTTTTCCTATATGGCATGTGTGTGTGTGTGTGTGTGTGTGTGTGTGTAATATGCATGTACATGGGAGAATGAGGGAGGGTAGATGATTTAAAATTCTTAAAAAGAAGCACAGGAGAGGGGAAAGGAGGACTTTCAGGAGAAATTTACCCCAAAATTAAATCTCAATAATTATATCTCTGATTTATCAAAAACCCAAAAAAGTCATGACTAAATTAATATCTATTATAAGAAACCTTAAATTCTTGATTATGCTATGTTAGAATTTCTGTTTAAATTACATTCAGGGGTAGTTCTCTTCTGGCATTATTGAAAATGTGGTATTCTGTTTCTGCACAATTCTCACATTTAACTATATACATTGAGTTTTATTTTTATTTTGATCTTAGTGTCTTTAATCTTTTATTAGTTGCTATTGCAAAAATGGAAATCTCCTAACAAAAGGATTACACAAAAGTCCCAGACATATTTCCTCACTTTGATGTTTATGTCACCTGAATGGCAGTAGCAGATGGTATTGTATGATATAACACTGAATGATTAGCATTAGAAGCAATACACAGGGTTTTCTTTACTATAACGCTACCAGTTCTTTGCTTTCCACTTCTTCTTGCTCTCTTAGACTCTGCATGATGTAAGCATCTCCTCCCAGAACAAAACAAAACTCAGTAAACTCCACAGCACAGAAATTTTTTTATTTCATTACCCTCAGAGATCAAGGTAACTATCATATGTTCTTTATGTAACTAGCGACAGTGTTTACTATTTTCTTGGAGCAGGGGAAAGATAAAAACTTCCAATCAAACAATGTTAGGCATCCATGAAAGCCATCCTCCACATGGTACCAGGTCACAGGGACTCCCTGGTCTTCGAAGCGCTTTTTGTAGAGCAAGGCATCATCCCGGAGGATGTCATTTTCACAGCTCACAAGGAATACCTCAGGAAGTTGAGCAATGGTCTTATCATCTGCTAAGATAGGTGAAATTTCTATATCAAAAATATGTTTTGTTTCTAGATAGGCAGCCTCATTAAAACATCCAAGAAACTCAGGTTGTGAGTCTTGACTCCAGAACCTTCTGGGGATGTTGTCAGAGCTGAGCCATTTCCTATACTTCTTCCACTTGTCTAGAGGTACAATGGCACCTGTCGATATGGCGTCTTTCCAAGAGAGGTCAATGGCCAGGTATTTACACAAAGCCATAATCATAATGTCTCTAGTAAGAAAAGGGACATTTTTACTCTGCTGATGAGATGGTAAGCATAAGTTAATGACCTGGATTATTGGAGTAATCAGGACTTGAGCCCGAACCTGGCAGAGACTAGGGCTACTGACCAAGACCTGGATGACATTGGCCACAGCCCAGCCTCCAATACTTTCTCCACAGAGCACCACCCGAGAGGGGTCCACCCCATAGGTTTCCAGGCTTTTCAGGAACTGGATGGTGGCATTCAGGCAATCTTTGAAAATGACAGGGTGATGGTAGTCAGGAAGCTTTCGGTACCTAAGGAGAAAAGAGCAAACACAGCAAGCCTATTTACAAAGGAGGAACTAGAGGCCATTTCATTCACCATCTTCTACTCTCAAAGGGACCAAACCTGACTCAATCCTCAGAGTGTTCCTAATAAGCAAGCACGGCAACCCTCATTTTTCTTACATGGACTTAAGGAACATACCCAGAGTCATGGAGGCCAGGATTCTCCATTCCCACCCACACCATGTTTCTCACTGATCTACAGATCAGTGAACCATACAGAGGATAACGCAAGTTCAAAGATGTTGCCTTTAGAAGTCAATTAGCCACCAAAGACCCAGAAAAGTCATTTGGAACTACTGTTACTTCTACTGGCATAGATTTGGGGGACACCTCTCCTGATGTACTGAGCATATGTTGATCACTGTTAAAACTACAGCTCAAATTGATATTGGTGCTAATACTAAGGTCTGTTCATAAACATTCCTTCTGCTGCTTATTTTCCTGCAGTTAAGTTTATAGTATGATAGTGGGGTAGTTTTACTTCTTACTTAAGAGCTCTTGGATTCTTCCTGGTTGCCCTGGTTACCATGAAGAAGTGACTAATAGTCAAACAGCCAGCTGAACCACTCTTGTGTGTATACTGGGCACTTTGAACACCACACACACACTACACACACAACAACTGCAGACACTTGCCACTAACTCACAACTCTAGCTCTTGCCATTGTAACCCAGCCAGCACTGTTTCAAACAGCTTGCCTCCGACTGTCCCTGTCACTTTCCACTAAAACCAGAGGAGAGGCCCTGACCTTAATAGCCCAAAGGAGGGACCCTTTGGACTGGTACAAGAGGAACAATGTAATGATTCTTGTGAATATAATTATTCATTTGCATGAAGGTTTGTTAAGACTGGAACACATATACTTTTTTAAAAAACTATATATGAGAGTTGAATGAGAAATGTCATATGGACTCACATATTGAAACACTTGGGCTCAGTTGGTGGTGATGTTTGGGAAGGTTATAACCGTTAGGAGATGTGACCTTGCTAGAGAAAGTATGTTATTGGAGGGTGGCTTTAAGAGTCTATAGCGTCACCTGCTTCCTGGTTTTGTTTTCTCTCTTTTCCATGTACAGTTGAGATGCATTCTGCCAGCTTCTTGCTACCATATCTCCCTCCCCTGCCCTTATAGATGCTGACCCTTGGGAAGCATAAACCAAAATAAATGCCTTCTTCCTTAAATTGTCTGTGGTCAGAGAGTTTCTATTAAAGCAACAGAAAAGTAATTAATGTGGAGCTGGTACCAAGAGTTAGGGTTGTTGCTGTGAAAATTCCAACCACATTGTTTTTTGAGGAAACCTTTAGAATTTTGGACTTTAAAAGTCATTGTGTGAATGACTGACCTAATCTGAGGCCCAAGCCATGAGAAGGGGCCCATGCCTGACACTGCCTGGAAATGGAAGGTGGATGGCTTAGAGACCTAGGGTAGAACCTAGTTTTATGACTAGCAAAAAACATCAATGAAATTGTTCCTAATGATACTCTGCAATACTCATAGTTCAGTGCCTAGCCCAATCATCATCAGAGAGGCTTCCTCCAGCAGCTGATGGGAGCAGATGCAGAGACCCACAGTCAAACATTAGGCAGAACTCAGAAACCCACAGAGAGGGGGAGGAAGGATTGTAAGAGCCAGGGGGCTTGAAGACACCAAGAGCACACAGCTCACAGAATCAACAAAGTGAGCTCACAGGAGCTCACAGAGACTGAAGCTGCAATCATGGAGCCTGCATGGATCTGTACTAGGTCCTCTGCTTACATGCTGTGGTTGTTTAACTTGGAGGTTTTGTGGGACTGTATGACTAAGTGATTCTCCAGATGGGCGTGGTGCTCTCTAATCTCATATTCACTTTGCTACATCTCATTCATGTACTCCAAAGTCATGGGCATCTTTCCAGGCTTCTGTTGTTTTGAACATGGTGTGCCCATATATGTGTGACCATGTACAAGTAAGTCAGCATCTCTGGACTCCTTTTGGTGATCTCTAGTTAGATCTCTAGTTTGTTAAGCAAACAAACAAAAAAAAATCCAAACAAACAAAAAACCACACTACAAATGCTGCCTCGTATGGAAAAGTCATCAACTGTCCCAGGACTCTCAGGCCACTCACCCAACTGATAGCAACACTGAGTCTGTCTCCCGGGCCAGGAAATTGCACAGGCTATGGTACATGTCTGCAAGGGAAGGTCCAGAGTTGAATATATGTGATGAGAACACAGCACTTCCCACCACAGCTCTATGAACAGAAGCTGTGATAGTGGACATGGCTGATATTCCCTCTCTGAAGTCCAGAGAATTTCAAGTGCTTCAGTCTGTCAAGAGCAAGGAAAGGCAAAGATAACCAAATGGGAGAGACATTAAGGTGCAGGGGAAAGGCTGAAGTGTAGCAGTGATGGGTTCTCAAGTGTGTTTTTAAGGACCCTTCTCTGAGGGAGAGAAGACTAAATGGAAAGATGGAAAGTGGAGCCAGTCCACCACTTTGGGGAAGCAGAGTTGGAGAAATGAGTAGGTTTTCATAACAGTGATCCAGTTGAGCTGTGGGTTGCATGTGAATATGTGGACACTGTGAAAAGATAGGAATAACCAGTGCTGTGAGTGGGAAAGAGAGGGAGTCACTTTCAGTGCCAGAATAGCCTCACTCAGACATTGCTGTCCCAACCTGGACATAGACTAATATAGAAAATATTGCCATGGGAACAACCCCACTGGCTGATATGAGCCCCAATCTTTTCATCTACATTCTCTATCAGAAGTTCTAACTTCCACTTGTTTTGACTTTCCCCAAAAGGTCCTCATGGGAATGTGTGCAAGACTCTACCCATCATGGGGACCTTCCCCTCTCATCCCACATGGAAGTTACTTACCAAGGCTACCAAGGATGGCACCCCCTCCATGGTAGAAGATGATGCCTCTCCGAGGTTTGGAGGACACCGCTTTGGGCTGGAACAGTCTCACAGGGACTGACCCAAAATGCATATTGGTTACCACCAAGGCAGGGTCATTCTTTATGACCCCTACATCACAAATAAACTGAACAAAGTGGAGCGAAGTACAAATTCTCAGTTTCTCTAGTATATTCCCCTGTTGGAGGAAAAGGAAGGAGAATGAAAAGATGAGGATAGGGGATTATAGAATAGAAAGGTAGATGCTGCAGCCACTTATCAGTGTTCAGAAATATTCACCATTTCTCACTTGCCTCCTACATGTGCTGCGGTCTCATGGGCATACAACTGGCTTTGTACTCTTTCATATGAAGAAGGCAGTTCATGACTTTTTTCTAAAAGGCCCTCACTGGATGATGATGTTGCTGGGACCCAAGTATTTCTTTCCTTTTAAACACATATGGAAATGTCCTTGCCATTTTCAGTGTTATAAGATGAACCATTTAAGTGGTGATGACATGGTATCCCCATGTGTGGATTAAGTCCACAATGGAGTGAAAGGAATCATTACCTCTCACATAGTCTCCTGAGGAGTGAGTTTGGTTGGTATTTTCTGTCTTATGAACATAGACACACTTGTCTTTCTGCTGAGGGATGATACAAAGAAGGTCCATTGATGACACCTTGTTCTTGGGTTTCCAAACAAACCCTATAAGACAAACTACCTTCTGTTGTCTGTAAATCACCTGACCCATGGTACTATTAGAGCATCAGAAAAAAATAAGACTTTGCCTGAAGGAAAACCAGCTTAGGGCTGAGTGGCAAGCAGTCATTCGGAGGGACAAAGATGAGTAGTGTCCCAGACAATAACACTAACCTCTGTGTCCCAATTAGCTGACAACTGACACATCCAAGAGTTGCCTGAGAATAGATTCACCTGATATATTGCAAGATCAGATTGTCCTGAGGAGATAAATGTGTGGGATTGTCTTGATTGTTAATGGATGTAGGATGGTTCCACCCACTATAGGTATCACCATTCCCTGGCCAGATGGTCATGGCTATCTTAGAAAACTAGATAAGCATGAGCTTTTGAGCAAGCCATCAAGCAGTGTTTCTCCATGGTTTCTGCTTCAAATTCCTGTTTGAGTTCCTCCCCTGACTTTAATGATCAACAGTGACCTGAAATAAATTTTTTCCTCCCCTAAATTATTTATGGTCAGAGGGTTTCATCATAGCAATAAAAAGGAAGGCAGAACATTGACTGTCGTTTGCTCTCTGAATGACTGTACCCAACCTGAGATGACAAAGACAGTTTTCCAGCAGGGTCCAAACTCAATGTAACCCACATTTTTGGGTTATAGAGGACCCTTAGCCTGAAAGAAGTAACATGATAAATTAGAGATGTGATATGGGATCCACAGCAGGGATGAAAGGCCCCATACACATTGCCCAAATGTTTTGTTTTCTTGTCTGTTTTCATTCATTTATTGGGGGAGAGAGGTAATGCTCATGTAAAGCTGTCAGAGGACAATTTAAAGTCAGTCCTCTCCTTCCACCATGTGGGTCTCTGTAGCTGATTTTTTTTCTGTGTCCCACCTGGCCCAAGGTCAAGACAAATCTCTCTCACCTGCTGGTCCTATAGCGACTCAGACCCAAATAAACATACACAGGCTAATATTATTTAAAACTGTTTGGCAATTAGCTCAGGCTAACTATTGACTAGCTCTTACACTTAAATTAACTCATAATTTTTATTTACAGTTAGCCACGTGGCTTGGTGGCTTTTTTCAGTTTTGCCTTTACATCTTCTTTACTCTGTGTCTGGCTGGCAACTCCTGACTCAGCCTTCCTGTTCCCAGAATTCTCTTCTCTGTTTGTCCCACCTATACTTCCTGTCTGGCTACTAGCCAATCAGCATTTTATTTCTTTTCTTTTCTTTTCTTTTCTTTCTTTTTTTTTTTTTTTTTTGGTTTTTCGAGACAGGGTTTCTCTGTGTAGCTTTGCGCCTTTCCTGGAACTCACTTGGTAGCCCAGGCTAGCCTTGAACTCACAGAGATCCGCCTGTCTCTGCCTCCCGAGTGCTGGGATTAAAGGCGTATGCCACCAACACCCAACCCAGCATTTTATTTCTTAACCAATCAAAGCAACACATTCACAGCATACAGAGCGATATCCACAGCAGGTCTCGGGAATTAAACTCAGTTCATCAGGTTTCATGGCAAGAGCTTTTGCCCAATGAGCTAATTCATTGGCCATTCCAATATGATTTTAAGCTAATATGTTTATTCTAATATTTGCTATTATAAACTGTAGCCATATTTCAGGAAACATTGCAGGCTCTCATAGTGTATGTGCTAAATGAATCACAGTCACTGGCTTGTATCCTCTAAGGACTTCATGCTCAGGATATTTCTTTGTCATATGGAAAACAGCATGGTGAGCTAACAACAAAGGTTATAGCAGCTGACACTTACTAGCTACCTATAATGTGTCAGCACCAGCCCAAGGAGTTTCAATTAGCAACTTGCTTGACTCTTCTAAGTCACAAGGATTTGCTCTGTGACAGAATGGGAAACTGAGGCGTGTCAGTGTTTAAATGTCTTGTTCAGAGTTGTTCACTGTGATGCAACTGATGAACTGGAAAGAGTTTGGGGTTGGAATGAAACAGGCATGATTTCAAGTCTGATACCTACTGCCAGCTACCTGGAAAACACCAGGCATTATCATAGAGCTCCAACCTCCCTTGTTTGCAAATGAGAAACTGATGTTCATGGATATGACCTAAGGAGGAGGTAGGGAACAGAAGACCTTGCAGAAGGTCTTACTGATAAGTCCCAGAGGACAAGCTCTAGCTTCCAGTTGAATGAATTTGTTTTAGTCCAGAGTCCAGCAGGGTGCCCTAAAGTATTTCCTTCATGGGCAGACTTCCCAATAGGGGACTCAAATGGTTGTTTTCCTACTGGAATTGGAAGACAATGAGTCAGCCTACAACACAGAGGTGACCTAGTTCCCAACCCCATGCTCTCAGCTAATTCCACCAGGACCATCAGCAGCTCAGCTCTGAATACTTTAACATCAATTTGCTTCTCCCTGGCCCAGGTTAGCTCCAACTCTGCATTTGTTCCCCAAATCCTGTGGCTCATCTAACCACCTATCTTTCCCTGAGAGACTCTTTTACATGGTCCAGGCAAATGGCTTCAAATGACTTAAGTATCCAAGTTTGGGGATCATATTCTTGAAAAAGCCACCCTTTCTTGTAGAAATAACTGCTTCTCCCTCTGAGGCCTTCACTGTACTATCAGACTTCCATAGGAATCACCTGAAACTTTATTATAAGCATATGAACATCTGCACATCTCCCTTCCACCAAACCAGAGGTCTCTGGTAGGAATGATCACATCCCAATTGTTGTGAAATATTATTTTAAGATGTGTTACACTTGTTTATTCTGTGGAATATTTGGTCTAATAAAGAGCTGAACCACCAATAGCAAGGCAGGAGAAAGAAAGGAGGGGCTGGCAAGCAGAGAGAATAAATAGAAGGAGAAAAAGAATAAGACAAGAAAGAGTAAAAGAGATCTAGCACCAAGAAAATAAAGGGGCCAGCCACCCAGCCACACAGTCTGCCATGGAGTAAGAGTGAAAGTAAGATTACAGAAGGAAAGGAAAAAGCCCAGAAGCAAAAGGTAGATGGGATCATTTAAAGTTAAGAAAAGTTGGCAATAAACAAGCCAAGCTAAGAAACAAGCCTCTGTGTGTGATTAATTTGGGAGCTGGATGGTGGGCTCCCCAAAAGAGCAAAACAACCAACAATACCAGTGGATTCTTAGTCTCTGCCTCTAGAATAATAAAATCTTGTTCAGGAAGTTTGTGTAGTGTCACAGTACAGCTTTCTAAACCTCATGTTCTCCAAAGCTATGACATAGGTCATAAATGTATATTGTTTTGAATGGACATCTTCCATGGCTTGGAACTAGGGCAGAGATGGAGTACCAAGTAAGATTATAAATATCAATATAACTGTACAATTATTGAATTACAAATATACAGTATCTCAGGAGATACTGAAGCATTCTTAGAAAATGGTCTTTAAAACCAACCTTGTTTCTTACCTCTCTCTCTCTCTCTCTCTCTCTCTCTCTCTCTCTCTCTCTCTCTCTCTCTCTCTCTGTGTGTGTGTGTGTGTGTGTGTGTGTGTGTGTAGATATATGTATATATTATGTATATGTTAGTGATGAGTGAAAGCCCACTGTGTCACACATGCTGGACAAAGGCTCCAGCTCTGAACTGCATCATCCAATGCTTTACATCTTGTAGTAGGGCTGGATCCATTCACAGCAACCTTCAAATCAATGACAACTTTGGGGAATACTGACTCTGTCTCTAGGGACTTGTAAGGCACTAGTAGTGGTGTTTGACAGAGTCCTTTACACACAGCTTCATGCAGCTTGATTTCAATGTTTTGTTTATTTACTCATCACAGTGCTGCTGGGGGATGTCTTTCTGTATGCTGTGAATATATGTTGTTCCCATTGGTTAACAAATGAGCTGATTTGGCCTATGGCAAGGCAGCTTAAAGGCAGGCAGAAAATCCGAGGAGAGAGACAGGAAGAGAAAGGCAGAGTCTGAGAGGAGACGCCAGCCAGCCACCCAAGGAGCAAAATGCCAGAAGACTGGTAAAGCCATGGAACATGTGGCAAAACATCGATTAATAGAAATGGGTTAATTTAAGATATAAGAGCTAGCTAGCAAGAAGTTTGAGCCATAGGCCATGCAGTTCATAATTGACATAAGCCTCTGTATGTTTATTTAGGACTGTGTGGCTGTGAGACCAGGCAGGGCACAGGAAAACTTCTGACTACACAGTGCTCCTAGAAACACCTCCTCCCTTCTTCCTTTCTTCCTTCCTTCCTTCCTTCCTTCCTTCCTTCCTTCCTTCCTTCCTTTCTTTCTTTCTTTCTTTCTTCCTTCTTTCTTTCTTTCTTTCTTTCTTTCTTTCTTTCTGTTTTTGTCTCTTTGATACAGGATCTCATGTGGTCCAGGCTGTTCTTATACTCATTATATAGATATGGCTGACCTTAACTCATTATCTTCTCTTTTCTACACACAAGCACTGGGGTCACAAGCCTGCACCATGCCTGGTCTAAAAAGTCTCCACTGTGCACTTCATTTCCCAGAAACAAGAAAAAGGTAAAAAAAAAAAAAAATGGAGACTACAAAGCTAATTTTTGTGGCATCTGGTGCTCAAACTCATGTTTTTCTAGGAGCAAGAGCAGGCTCTGATTTGAGAACTGTAGAATTTTTTCCAGGTTTCTTTCTTCTCCTTAAACCTCTTATTCCTTCATCGTCTACGTCTTCAGTACATTAACTCACCTGGATTTCTTCTTGTGCACCTCTCTCTTGGACAACATGCCCTAGGGGCTTTGGGCTGAGTAAAAGAGGCAGGGACCTCCTATGTGGAGCACATTCTGCAGAACCAATCCTAGATCATCACTGCATCTTCTATGAAAATCTGTAGCATCTGTCAACTGTGAATGTTTAGCTTAGGGGTTATTTGTAGCACGAATCTTAAAAGTTCTTATTAATAAAATCAAACCTGAGCCAGGTATTGGGGTGAACTGGAAGATCAGAGAACCAGAACAAGCCACAGCTGACCTCACCTGGCCACCTTCTCAGCTTGGTCTTGTTTCCTCAGACTAGAAGCTTCTGTGTCCTCATCCCAATGGCTCTCAGCTGAACTGCTGCTCGAAAGCCTGAAGCTTAACCAGCTAAAAATTTAACCAGCCAAATGCTTCTAGTTTCTGGTCCTCACGCCTTATACACCTTTCTGCTTTCTACCACCACTCCCTGGGATTAAAGGCTTGCTTTTTGTGATTAAAGGCGTGTGTCACCATGCCTGGCTGTTTCCAATATGGCCTTGAACTCACAGAGATCCAGAGGGATCTCTGCCTCTGGAATGCTAGGATTAAAGGTGTGAGTGCCACCATTTTCTAGCCTCTGTATCTAGTGGCTGTTCTGTCTCTGACCCCAGGTACGTTTATTAGGGTACACAATATTTTGGGGAACACAATACCACCACAGTTATTCTTTGTTTTTTATTTAAACTTTGGAGAATTTCGTACATGAGTACTGTATTTATATCATTTCTACCCCCTCTCTACTCCATTCACTGTTCCCCATCACTCTTTCAAATCCATGACCTCTTCTTCTTATTGTTAAACACACACACACACACACACACACACACACACACACACACACGGCACATGCATATATAAACCCTACTGGGTCCATTTAGTATTGCTGTTATGAACATGTGTTAGGGCTT
This sequence comes from Peromyscus leucopus, assembly GCF_004664715.2. Taxonomy (NCBI): domain Eukaryota; kingdom Metazoa; phylum Chordata; class Mammalia; order Rodentia; family Cricetidae; genus Peromyscus; species Peromyscus leucopus. The sequence goes on from NC_051064.1 coordinate 144,912,237, forward strand.
ACCACTTGGGAATAGATTACTTATCACAGAGCTTGCCCTGGAGAAAACTGGTTCTCCCTGTCTATGAAGCCACTGATTACCTATGGTGATATACTGTGTATCAAATAAAGCTTGCCTGAGGATCAGAGGACAGAGCCAGCCACTAGATTAAACATAGAGGCTAGACAGGGGTGGTACACATCTTTAATTTTAGCACTCAGGAGGTAGAGATCCATCTGGATCTCTGTGAGTTCAAAGCCACCCTAGACTACATGGATTCTGTCTAGGAGAGAAACAGAGCCAGGCAGTGGTGGCATACACCTTTACTTGGAAGTCACACACTTTTAATCCCAGCACTTGAGATCTCATGCCTTTGCTGCCAGTGTTTGAGAAGCACACACACCATTAATCCCAGCACTAGGAAGAAAGTGAAATGGCTGGGAGGAGAAAGGCATATAAGGCATGAGGAGACAGGAACTAGAGTCCTTTTCGTTGGAGAACTCAGAGGCTTTCAGTCAGAAGATTTGTGGAGATAGGATCTCACCTTCGATTTGGCCTGAAGATTCAGTAGTGGTGAGAAGTTTCCCCAGTGACTTGTTCCTTTGTCTCTCTGATCTTTCAGCATTTACCCCAATATCTGGCTCTATGTTTCTTTTTATTATAAAACAATTTAATATTCAAGCAACAATTACCTGTAGCTCTTCATCTAAGGTTGAGGCCTTGTGAAATTTCCCTCGCCCACATTGGCATGGCAACTGGTATTGTCACTATGCAGGTCTTATTTAGGGAGTCATATCTCTTATTCATGGGTGTAGCTTCCCCATGGTGTCTAGAAGACACTATCTTGCAACAAGCAACCTGTCCTCTGGCTCTTAAAATATCACCAAAATGCAGAGAATTGGGGCCTATTCTTAAAGAGAAACACTAATGGTTAGAAAGATCCAGGTGTCTGGGGTTATTTGGAGGTCTAAGGCCCTCATTTGTGGTGCTGGGACTCTAGTCTGCTGTGGGATAATGCCCTTGTACATTGGTTTAATAAAATGCTGATTGGTAAGTAGCCAGGCAGGAAGTATAGGTGGGGCCAGCAGAAGAGGAGAGAGCTGGGAAGAGGAGAGCAGAGTCAGGAGTCACCAGTGAGACACAGAGGAAGCAAGATGTGAAGGCATAACTGAGAAAAGGTACCAAGTCACATGGATAAACATAGATATGAATTATGGGTTAATTTAAGTGTAAGAGCTAGTCAGTAATAAGCCTAAGCTAATGGCCATACAGTTCGTAATTAATATAAGCCTCTGTGTGTTTACTTGGGTCTGAGAGACTATGGGGCTGGTGGGTGTGAGAGATTTGTCCTGACTGCCAGCCAGGCAGGACACAGGAAAGCTTCAGCTACAGTAGCCTAGCCTGAAATTCTTAGTCTTGCTTATTTCTCCAATGCCCCATTTTTCCTCATTAAAAAAAAAAAAAATCCCAACAGCACAGGAACATACATTTTTTACCACTTACCAGAGCCTCTAAAGACATATGGCCTGAAATCTAATGCTTTCACCTCCCTGATGAGAAAGATGCCATTGTCCCATGAGGATTCTGAGACACAGGTTAAACAAGAGGCCCTCCAAGCCCATGAAAGCAGAGCAGAAATGCTCATCAGACAGTCTGGCGGAGTGCTTCTCACCCCTTTCCTCCCCACCTCTTCTCTCTTAACAGTCCCCTGGGGTAATAACCGTTAACTGGCCACTATCAAGTAACCTCCCAATATAGGAGCATCAGGGCTTTTTCAAATTGCCTGCTTCCCATATTCTTTTCATATGTGATACACCCATTGACAGGTGCTGATCCCTGACCCCAATCTTGAGCCCTAAACCTGGCACAGAACTCAGCTGTTCAGGACAGCCAGGCTGAAAGGCTGAGGGACTATGGCACTCATGATTTGGTCTGCAAACAATACTTGCCCTGTGCTCAGGACAGAGTTGAACAAGTTAATCTCAGGCCTCAGGATCTCTCACATCAATGCCAAAAGCTCCTAGAGACAGGAGCATGGGAAGAATGGGAGGAGGGGGTTGTGGCTGACGGGTGTTGGTAGAACCTCTTAGACGATGAGCCCTTGGTGGGCAGCAGCTCCATCTGAATTCATTTGCAGCTCCCAGAAAAGAGCCCAGTAGACAAGTGTGGTGGCACAGCCTGTAATTCCAGCTCTTGGGGAGTGGAAGCAGTGGGCTCAAGGCCATGCTGAATTTATCTCAAAGGGAAAAGAAAAGTGAGGAGGGAAAGAAAGGGGAAATGAGTGAGAAGAAATAAAGGAGGGGTGGGGAAGAAAGAGGAAACATAGGAGGTTCCTCAGATTCTGTCTAGTGGGAATCTAGAAAGAGGGGAGGGAAATGAAAAGGAAGAAAGAGTAAGATATAAACAGCATCCCCAATCCATGATGCCCCCAAGGGCAAACTCACCAAGGCCATTATGAAGAGCATCAGACAATGCAAAAACCTGAACTTGATCGGATGCTGTAAGGAGGAAGGAACTTTTGCTGTGAGGATATGCTTAACCACAGCCCATATAAAGAGTCCCAGTAAGAATGTGGGCAGCCCCACTAGCAGCAGCAGCCACAGGACAGCCATGGTCCCGAGGTCCTTAGGAGCTGCTGTCCTGATAAACTAACTTCAAAAGCTGTGAGAGAAACAGCTAACCTGGTCTTATACACTGCTTCTTCCAGGTCACTGCTTCAAGCATGTTTGTGAAGTGACCTGTACCCTGGATAGCCACATAAACCAGCCAAAGAGAACAGAGTAACTTGTCTACTGAAGAACAAGAAGAACAGGAAATCACATCTGGTCCACCAAGGTAGACTTGAGAGGTAGATTTCCCACAGCATTGTGAGACTCTTATGTATCTCAGCAACTGAGGATACCATGAAGAGATCTGGTATGTCTTAATGTCCTGACCCTTCAACTGTATCACGTGAGAAGTGTCCTCTTCCACACCAGAGCCTATCTAGGGTGGGCAATGCATATCTTATTCCCAACTCCTTGGTTCACTACCTTCCCACTATCCAATACCCCAACCTAACATGCAGAGGTTTGCAGAGAATTTTCTGGTTAAAAACCATCAACTTAGGATTGATGAGATGGTTTAATAGGGAAAGGCACTTGAGGTAAAGGCTGACAACCTGAGTTCAATCCCCAAGACTCATATGATGAAAAGAGAGACTCAAGTCCTGAAACCTGTCCTCTGACTTTCATACATGCATTACAGCATGCAAAAACATACATGTGTCAATAAAAGTAATTTCAAAAAATTATCCAGGATGAGGATGTGACTCAGCAGGTAAAATGATTGCTACACAAGTCTATAAACCTGAGACCAATCCCTGGATACCCAATAGAAAAAGCCAAACACAGTGGCACGCATGTGAAAAACTTTCACTCCTATCATGAGATCAGAAGCAGAGAACGTCATCCAGAAGCTCATGGGCCAGCTCTCCTGGAGTACTCAGCGTGGCAGAAACAAGAGAGACCCTACCTCCACAAGACAACAAGACCCAGTTCCTGAAAGTTGTCTTCTGATGTCCACAAGCACACTGTGGCATCTACATGTCACACTCACAGACACATCATAAACACACAATATAATAACTGATTTTTAAAGAGAAAAAATAGAATTGGTCTATTTGATCCCTCAAGAAAAACACACCTAGCCATAGAAAATAAATAAATATCTTAGGGTGGTATGATGGAAAAATTATTCAAGCAAATGGAACTAAGAAAACAAGAAGGCTTCACTACCACTACACTATGACAAAATGGACTGGAATCCAACTGGCCATAAGACATAATGGTCACTTCTTTCTGACTAATAGAACAACTCATGAATAGGATATTACAATTCTAAACATACACACTAAGCACAGCTACCCCCAAATTCACAAAACAAATATTACTAGATATAAAGTTACATATTAACCCCAATATATAAACAGTGGGTAACTTCAATATTCCATCTCAACAACAGAAATGTCACCTTTCTCCCAAAAATTTGGTATATATAATTTGACTGTGTGTGTTTTTATCAAGTTTTGTTATCAGAATAATACTAACTTCATAAAAAGAGTTCTGTAGTTGTAGTATTTTGAATGAGAATGCCCCTGTCTGCAGGCTTGGGTATGTGAACACTTGGTGGGACTCTTGAGGAGGTTTAGAAGGTACAGCCTTGTTGAAGGAGGTATGTCACTGGAGGCAGGCTTTGAGAGTTTAAAGACTTGTACCATTTCCAGTTTTCTCTTTCTACTTCCTGACTACAGTTCAAGATGTGGGCCCTCAGCATCCTGCCTCTGCCACTCCTCCCCACCATGACTGATCCTCTGGAACCAAAAGTCCAAATAAATCCTTCAATAAGTTGCCTTGGTCATGTTGTTTCATCACAGCAACAGAGAAGTAGCTAATATAGCTGTATTTCTTCCTTTCTTCGTTTATAAAGTCGTTTAAAAGGCATTGATGTTAGTTCTCCTTTGATGGTAGTTTTGCACAGTGAATCCACCTGGGCCACCTGTTTCTATTGGGAGATATTTTTCTTTCTGCATCAATCTTGATGCTTATCATAGATTTAAATTGTTTATCTATTTTGTTTAATTTTGATAAATAATATGCCTATAGAATTCATCAATTTATCTTATCATTTCCAATTTAGTGGGATATGGTATTTTTAAGGACGGCACTAATGATTTTCTGAATTTTTTAAAATATCTGTCATGATGGATTTTAAGCATTATTTCTGTTCTCTTTCCCTTGATTAGTTTGATAAGGGCTGATCAACCCTATTTATCTTTACAAAAGAAAATCCACATTTTATTTATTTTTTTCTATTTTATTTGTTGCTATTTCATTATTCTCTTCTGGTCTTAATACTTTTATTTTTATCTACTGAATTTGGGGTTGCTCTACTCTGGTTTGTCTAGAGCCTTAAGGTAAAGCACAAAATTATCTATTTGGAATTTCTTTTACTTTTAATGTAGGCACTTAGTGCTATAGTTTCCTTTTTGAATGCTTTGAACATATTCCTTGGTTTTGATATGCTGTATTTTCATTTTTATTCATTTCCAGGAATTTTTATTTCCTTTTTGATTTTGTCATTTATTCATTCAATATTCAATGATATGCAATTTGATCTCATGAACATGTAAATGTTCTATAGTTCCTCTCAGTGCTGAGCTGTAATTTTACTCCATTATAATCAGATAGAACACAAAGAATTACTTCAATTTTCCCATATTTGTTAATACTTGCTTTGTGTTCTAGTATATGGTCTGTTTTCTGAGAAAATTCCATGGGCTTCTGAAAAAAAGAGTATTATCATGGTGGATGGGATGTTCTACAGATGTCAAATCTATTTGATCTGTGATGTCATTTATTTCAGATGTTTCTCTAATTTTTTTGGTCTGGATGATCAATTGGCTGGTGAGATTAGGGTACTAGAGTCTCCCACTATTACTGTGCTGGTATAACCTGTTACTTTTGCCTTTTAGTAATACTTATTTTATGAAATTAGGTGTGCCGTGTTTTGTGTGTATATGTTTAGAACCAAATGTACTCTAGGTGGATTCTTTCCTTAATCAGTATGATTTATCTCTTTTGACTAGATTTAGCTTAAAGTCAGTTTTGTCAGCTATTAGAACAACTTCTGTCTGTCTTCTAGATTCATTTGCTTGTAGTATATTTTCCCGTCCCTTTGTCATAAGATACTGTCTGTCCTATATGGTGAGGCACATTTCTTATAGACAAGAAATGTATAAATCCAGCCCTTTAATATAATCTGCTATTCTGTGTCATTTAGTTAGGAAATTGAGACTATAAACATTTAGAGCAAAATGTGTGCATTATTTCCTATCATTTTGTTGGTTGTACAATCTTTGATGTTTCCTATTCCTCCTTCTTTCTTAAATATTTTTCAAGTGTGGTTTATTCTTCCCTGTGACCATATGAATGTGTTTAAGTATCTTCTGTAGAGCTGGCTTGGTGGTTGTGAATACTTTAGTCTATTTTGATCAAGGAATTTTTCCTTTTTTCCTCAATTATGACAGATAGTTTTGAAGGGTATAGTAGTCATAGACAGACTGAGTCCTATAGCAAACAGGATCTACTATAGTGGAACATGAACATGTAATGACCTTTGTCACATTCATTAAGAAGCAATAAAGAAGACTGGCTCACACAAATAAATTGCACAAAAGTGTGAACAAGAGTGAATATCATAGAGTCACCTTATGGCCTTCTCTACACAAGGGGTTATCCCTGGAGGTGATGGGAAAAACACCTCAGATGACTTGTCTGCCCACACAACTTTGTAGAATAAACTACAAAAATGAGCTTCCTTTTTGCAGCTGTTGAGAGCTGGTTCCTTCCTTTCTTCTTCTCCACCTATGATTTCCTTCTTTTACCACAGCATTGCAATCTGGTTATGCCATCCTTTCCTTAAGTCTCTTCCCAGTCTTCTTTCTGTTATGGCTGCCAATAGATTGCTCTTTATTAAAGAAAATGTTCCTAGAAGAAGGTAGAGACTATGTTCACAGAACAGAGAGCAAGCTAAAACACTACAATGTGCTCCTATCCACATCCCTTCTCCACAAAAAAATATTAACAAAACCTCTACAATGTATAAAACCTCATTGTAGAGACCAAGCCTCAGCGAAATAGAATGCCAATGATGAGGTGGTAACAGCAAGAGGGAACACAAATCTGATTCATTGAAAAGATAGTAGATCTAAAATTACATGATGGAACTAAGACATCCCAAGGTGTCTCCCATGCATGGAAGGAAGCAATTGATATTGCATCCATACAGATGGTTTTACATCCTGAATTCCCACTTACTGTGTTTATAAATTGCTTTTCTGTAGTTGTGATGAAACATCATGACCAAAAGCTACTTAAAGGAGAAAAGCTTTGTTGTGGATTACTGTTCCAGGGGTCTAGAGTCCTTAATGATGAGGAAGCTATGGCAACAAGCAGCAAGAACAGGAAGCTGGCTGATCACATTTCATCCACACATAGGAAGCAGAGAAGTGGAGTCATGCTATAAAAGGTAAAAACCTGCCCCCAACGACATACTTTTTCCAGCAAGGTTCCACCTACGCAAAGTTCCATCACCTCCTACAGATACCTCCACAAACAGGGACCAAGTGTTAACAGGAGCTTGTAGTGGACATTTCTCATTCAGACCTCCAAACTGTGTGACCTTGGTGAGGCACTTGACCTCTTGTATTTTGCCTCTCACTTCTGTAAAATGAGTATGATCACAGTACCACAGGTATCATGGGAATTAAATTTATCAAAATAATAAACCACTGAAAGAAGTGCTGTAACACCAATTTCAAAAGGTCTTATTAATAAAAAAAAACAGAGCCAAATATTGGGGTGAAAGCTGAAAGATCAAAAAAGCAGAATAAGCCAGCCACAAGCTCTTACCTCTAGGAAATCCTCAGTCTCAAAAGAGAGCTACTTCCTGTATATTCATGCCTATATACCTTTCTGTGCCCTGCCATCTTACTTTCTCTCTCCGCCCAGCTACACCACTTCCTCTTTCTTCCCAGCTCTATTACTGTCTGTCTGTCTATACAGACCTCCAGACCTCTATGGTTAACTAGTGCTGAGATTAAAGGCCTGTGCCACTATACCTGGCTCTGTTTTCTGTAGCTAGAGTTTTCCTGCCTTGCTCACAGTCAGGACAAATCTTTGTCACCCACCAGTCCCACAGCCGCTCAGACCCAACCAAGTAAACACAGAGACTTATATTGCTTACAAACTGTATGGCCGTGGCAGGCTTCTTGCTAACTGTTCTTATAGCTTAAATTAATCCATTTCCATAAATCTATACCTTGCCATGTGGCTCGTGGCTTACCAGCATCTTCACATGCTGCTTGTCATGGCAGTGGCTGGCAGTGACTCATTCCTGTTCTTTCTTTTCTCCTCTCTGTTAGTCCCGCCTATACTTCCTGCCTAGCCACTGGCCAATCAGTGTTTTATTTATTGACCAATCAGAGCAATTTGACATACAGACCATCCCACAGCAGTTCCCAGTGTGGCCTTGAACTCACAGAGATCCAGATGAATCTCTGCCTCCCCAATGCTAGGATTAAAGACATGTGCTACCACTGCCTGACCTCTATATTTAATATAGTGGCTGGCTTTTTCCTTTTTTTTTTTTTGTGATATATATTTTTTATTTTACAATACCATTCAATTCTACATATCAGCCATGGGTTCCCCTATTCTCCCCCCTCCCACGCCCTCCCCTTACCCCCAGCCCACCCTCCATTCCCACCTCCTCCAGGACAAGTCCTCCCCCGAGGACTGTGATCAACTTGGTAGACTCAGTCCAGGGAGGTCCAGTCCCTTCCTCCCAGACTAAGCCAAGTGTCCCTGCATAAGTTCCTGGATTCAAACAGCCAATTCATGCATTGAGCACAGGACTTGGTCCCACTGCCTAGATGCCTCCCAAACTGATCAAGCCAGTTAACTGTCTCACCTATTCAGAGGGCCTGATCCAGCTGGGAGCCCCTCAGCCTTTGGTTCATAGTTCATGTGTTTCTATTCATTTGGCTATTTTTTTTCAATAATTGAGTAAAACTGAAATTTATTATAAGCCACAGTCGTCCTAGGGACCTCCATGCTATATATATATATAGCCTTTATGGTTCTATGGGTTGTGGTCTGATTGTTCATTTTATATCTAGAATCCACCAATGAGTGAGTACATACCATAACTGTCTTTCTGGGTTTGGGTTACCTCACTCAGGATGATTTTTTCTAGTTCCATCCATTTGCCTGCAAATTTCATGCTTTCATTGTTTTTCTCTGCTGAGTAGTACTCCATTGTGTATATGTACCACATTTTTTTCATCCATTCTTCCGTTGATGGGCATCTAGGCTGTTTCCAGGTTCTGGCTATTACAAATAGTGCTGCTATGAACATAGATGAGCATGTATCTTTATGGTATGTATCAGCATTCTTTGGGTATATGCCCAAGAGTGGTATGGCTGGGTCTTGAGGTAGTTCGATTCCTAATTTTCTGAGAAACCGCCTTACTGATTTCCACAGTGGTTGTACAAGTTTACATTCCCACCAACAGTGGAGGAGTGTTCCCTTTGCTCCACATCCTCTCCAACATTGGTTGTCATTGGTGTTTTTGATCTTAGCCATTCTAACAGGTGTAAGGTGGTATCTCAGAGTCGTTTTGATTTGCATTTCTCTGATGATTAAGGATGTTGAGCATTTCTTTAAATGTCTTTCAGCCATTTGTAGTTCTTGTTTTGTGAATTCTCTGTTTAGCTCTTTAGCCCATTTTTTAATTGGACTGTTCAGTGCTTTGATGTCTAGTTTCTTGAGTTCTTTATATATTGTGGAGATCAATCCTCTGTCAGATGTGGGGTTGGTGAAGATCTTTTCCCATTCTGTTGGCTGTCTTTTTGTCTTATTGACTGTGTCTTTTGCCCTGCAAAAGCTTCTCAATTTCGAGAGGTCCCATTTATTAATTGTTGTGCTCAGGGTCTGTGCTGTCGGTGTTTTATTTAGGAAATGGTCTCCAGTGCCAATGCGTTCAAGAGTGCTTCCTATTTTCTTTTCTATTAAGTTTAGTGTAACTGGATTTATGTTTAGGTCTTTGATCCACTTGGACTTGAGTTTTGTGCATGGTGACAGATATGGATCTATTTGTAATCTTTTACATATTGACATCCAGTTATGCCAGCACCATTTGTTGAAGATACTTTCTTTGTTCCATTGTATAGTTTTGGCTCCTTTGTCAAAAACCAGGTGTTCATATGTGCATGGATTAATGTCAGGGTCTTCAATTCGATTCCATTGGTCCGTATGTCTGTTTTTATACCAGTACCAAGCTGTTTTTATTACTATGGCTCTATAGTAGAGTTTGAGGTCCGGGATGGTGATGCCTCCAAGGGTTGCTTTATCATATAGGATTCTTTTAGCTATCCTGGGTCTTTTGTTTTTCCATATAAAGTTGAGTATTTTTCTTTCCAAGTCTGTGAAGAATTGTGTTGGGATTTTGATGGGGATTGCATTGAATCTGTAGATTGCTTTTGGTAAGATTGCCATTTTTACTATGTTAATCCTACCTACCCATGAGCATGGGAGATCCTTCCATTTTCTGATATCTTCTTCAATTTCTTTCTTTAGAGATTTAAAGTTCTTATCAAAAAGGTCTTTCACTTGTTTAGTTAGTGTTATCCCAAGGTATTTTATATTATTTGTGGCTATTGTAAAGGGTGATGTTTCTCTGACTTCTTTCTCAGCCCTTTTATCACTTGTGTATAGGAGGGCTACTGATTTTTTTGAGTTGATCTTGTATCCTGCCACTTTACTGAAGGAGTTTATCAGCTGTAGAAGTTCCCTGGTAGAGTTTTTGGGGTCACTTATGTATACTATCATATCATCTGCAAATAGTGAAAGTTTGACTTCTTCCTTGCCAATTTGTATCCTTTGATCTCCTTTTCTTGTCTTATTGCTCTAGCTAGAACTTCTAGTACTATATTGAATAAATATGGGGAGAGTGGACAGCCTTGTCTTGTTCCTGAATTTAGTGGTATCGCTTTGAGTTTCTCTCCATTTAATTTGATGTTTGCTGTTGGCTTGCTATAAATTGCTTTTATTATGTTTAGAAATGTTCCTTGTATTCCTATTCTTTCTAAGACCTTTATCATGAAGGGGTGTTGGATTTTGTCAAAGGCTTTTTCAGCATCTAGGGAGATGATCATGTGGTTTTTTTCTTTCAGTTTGTTTATATGGTGTATTACATTGACTGATTTCCGTATGTTGAACCATCCTTGCATCCCTGGGATGAATCCTACTTGGTCGTGATGGATGATTGTTTTGATGTATTCTTGGATTCGGTTTGCCAATATTTTGTTGAGTATTTTTGCATCAATGTTCATGAGGGAGATTGGTCTGTAGTTCTCTTTCTTTGTTGCATCTTTGTGTGGTTTGGGTATCAGGGTAATTGTAGCCTCATAAAAAGAGTTTGGTAGTGTTCCTTCTGTTTCTATTGTGTGGAACACTTTGAAGAGGATTGGTATTAGTTCTACTTTGAAAGTCTGATAGAATTCTGCACTGAAACCATCTGGTCCTGGGCTTTTTTTAGTTGGGAGACTTTTGATGACTGTTTCTATTTCTTTAGGGGTTATTGGTCTATTTAAATGGTTTATCTGGTCTTGATTTAATTTTGGTATTTGGTATTTATCCAGAAAATTGTCCATTTCTTCCTGGTTTTCCATTTTTGTGGAGTACAGGTTTTTGAAGTATGATCTGATGATTCTCTGAATTTCCTCATTGTCTGTTGTTATGTCTCCCTTTTCATTTCTGATTTTGTGAATTTGGGTGCTCTCTCTTTGCCTTTTGGTTAATTTGGCTAGTGGTTTGTCTATCTTGTTGATTTTTTCAAAGAACCAACTCTTTGTTTCATTGATTTTTTGTATTGTTCTCTTGTTTTCTATTTCGTTGATTTCAGCCCTCAATTTGATTATTTCCTGGCGTCTATTTCTCCTGGGTGAGTTTGTTTCTTTTTGTTCTAGAGCTTTCAGTTGTGCTGTTAATTCCTTGGTATGGGATTGCTCCATCTTCTTTATGTGTGCATTTAGAGCTATGAATTTTCCTCTTAGCACTGCTTTCATAGTGTCCCATAAGTTTGGGTATGTTGTACTTTCATTTTCATTGAATTCTAGGAACTCTTTAATTTCTGTCTTTATTTCTTCCTTGACCCATTGATGTTTCAGGTGGGCATTATTCAGTTTCCATGAGTTTGTGGGTTTTCTATAATTTTTGTTGTTATTGAGTTCTAATTTTAAGGCATGGTGGTCTGATAAGATACAGGAGGTTATTCCAATTTTTTTGTATCTGTTGAGATTTGTTTTGTGTCCAAGCATGTGGTCAATTTTTGAGAAGGTTCCATGGGGTGCTGAGAAGAAGGTATATTCTTTTGTGTTAGGATGGAATATTCTGTAGATATCTATTAGGTCCATTTGAGTCATAACATCTGTTAGGTCCTTTATTTCTTTGTTAAGTTTCAGTCTGGTAGATCTATCTTTTGGCGAGAGTGGTGTGTTAAAATCTCCCACTACTAATGTGTGGGGTTTGATGTGCGTTTTAAACTTTAGTAGTGTTTCTTTTATGAATGTGGGTGCTTTTGTATTTGGAGCATAAATGTTAAGAATCGAGACTTCATCTTGGTGGATTTTTCCCGTGATGAATATGTAATGTCCATCCTGGTCTCTTTTGATTGATTTTAGTTTGAAGTCTATTTTATTAGATATTAGGATAGCTACACCAGCTTGTTTCTTAGGTCCATTTGCTTGGAAAATCTTTTCCCAGCCCTTTACTCGGAGGTAGTGTCTGTCTTTGGAGTTAAGGTGTGTTTCTTGTATGCAGCATATGGATGGGTCCTGTTTTCTTATCCATTCTGTTAGCCTGTGTCTTTTTATAGGTGAGTTGAGACCATTGATATTGATGGATATTAATGACCAGTGATTGTTAATTCCTGTTATTTTTTTGGTTGTGTTGTGTTGTCCTTCTGTGGTGTATGTTGGTGTAGGATTATCTATTGCTTGATTTTTCATGGATGTGTTTAGCTTCTTTGGGTTGAATTTTCCCTTCTAGTGCTTTCTGTAGGGCTGGGTTTGTGGACAGGTATTGATTAAATCTGGTTTTATCCTGGAATATTTTGTTTACTCCGCCTATGGTGATTGAGAGTTTTGCTGGGTATAATAGTCTGGGTTGGCATCCGTGGTCTCTTAGTGTCTGCATGAGGTTTGTCCATGATCTTCTAGCTTTCATAGTCTCTATTGAGTAGTCTGGTGTTATTCTGATGGGTTTGCCTTTATATGTTACTTGGTCCTTTTCCTTTGCAGCTCTTAATATTTTTTCTTTATTCTGTGTGTTTAGTGTTTTGATTATTATGTGGCGAGGGGACTTTTTTTTTGGATCCAGCCTATTCGGTGTTCTGTAAGCTTCTTGTATCTTCATAGGTATTTCTTTCTTTAGGTTAGGAAAGTTTTCTTCTATGATTTTGTTGAATATATTTTCTGTGCCTTTGAGTTGGTGTTCTTCTCCTTCTTCTATCCCTATTATTCTTAGGTTTGGTCTTTTCATGGTGTCCCAAATTTCCTGGACGTTTTGTGTTAGGATTTTTTTGTCTTTATTGTTTTCTTTGACTGACGAATCTATTTTCTCTATCATGTCTTCAGCGTCAGAGATTCTCTGTTCCATTTCTTGCAATCGGTTGGTTATGCTTGTTTCTGTAGTTCCTGTTCGTTTTGTCAGGGTTTCTATTTCCAGCATTCCCTCAGCATGTGTTTTCTTTATTGTCTCAAATTCATTTTTCAGATCTTGGAATGTTTCTTTCATCTGTTTAATTGCTTTTTCTTGGCTTGATTTGATTTCTTCCCATTTTTTGTTCGTTTTTTCTTCCATTTCTTTAAGGGAGTTTTTTATTTCCTCTTTAATGGAGTTTTTCATTTCCTCTTTAAGGGAAGTTTTTATTTCCTCTTTAAGGGAGTTTTTTATTTCCTCTTTAAGGAAAGTTTTTATTTCCTCTTTAAGGTAGTTTTTCAATTCCTCTTTAAGGAAAGTTTTTATTTCCTCATTGAGGGAATGTTTTATTTCTTCTTTAAGGGCCTCTATCATCTTCTTAATGTCATTTTTAGGGTTGATTTCTTCTGTTTCTTCTGTCATGGTATGTTTAGGTCTTGCAGGTGTAGAATCACTAGGTTCTGATGTTGCCATATAGGTCTTTATGTTGTTGCCTGTATTTTTGCACTGGCGTCTACTCATCTCTTCCTCTGTGAGGTGCAGGTGGTGTCTGTGTCTGAGAGTGCCTCTCTTGTTCTAATTTTTAGTCTTGGTTTAGTAGTGGTTCTTGGTTAAATTGGTGCTATTGGGCTATTTCTTCAGGGGCAGCTGATTTCGATGGGTGAATTATATACTTATGATTCTGGTGATTTGGTTTGGTGTCTGGGTAGCACCTTCTTCTGTGTTCCCAGGTCACGTTTTGTTCATTTGTCAACTCCTCAGCTGATCTTGATTCCTCAGACTTTAAACTGTAGGCATCTGAATCCTCTCCCAGATGGGTTTCAGCTGAGCAGGGTAGTCTCACCAACACCTCCAAATTGTTGGGTTTCACAGGATCAGCAGCTGGGCCCTTGGTTGTTCTCAGATGGAGTGTTCAGATTCGTTCTGGTTCTGACCCACCGAGATAGCTTCTTCCCCAGATGTTGGGGTTAGGGGCGTCCCTGTTCCAAGCTGTGTCTGCTTGTCTCCATCCCTGGGCCTGTTTACCTCTGCAGTCCGCCACCGGGCCTGTATGTCCCTGTCAGCTGCCGCTGGGCCTGTCTGCCTCTGGAGGCCGCCACCGGGCCTGAATGTCTCTGCAGGCTGCAGCCGGGACTGAATGTCCCTGTCGGCCGCTGCCGCCGGGACTGAATGTCCCTGTTGGCCGCTGCCGCCGGGCCCGTTTACCTCAGCGGGCCGCTGCTGGGCCCGTCTACCTCCACAGGTCGCCGCCACAGGCCTACTGCGTCTGCTTGTCTCTGCCGGGCCTGTCTACCTCTGTGGGCCGCCGTGGGCCTGAATGTCTCTGCCGGCTGCCACCGGGCCTGAATGTCCCTGTTGGCCGCTGCCGCCGGGTCCGTTTACCTCAGCAGGCCGCCGCTGGGCCCGTCTACCTCTGTGGGCTGCCGCCGGGCCTGAATGTCTCTGTCGGCCACTGCCGCCGGGCCCGTTTACCTCAGCGGGCTGCTGCTGGGCCCGTCTACCTCCACGGGCCACCGCAGGCCTACCTGCGTCTGCTTGCCTCTGCCGCCGGGCCTGTCTACCTCTGTGGGCTGTCGCTGGGCCTGAATGTCTCTGCCGGCTGCCACCGGGCCTGAATGTCCCTGTCGGCCGCTGCCGCCGGGTCCGTTTACCTCAGCAGGCCGCCGCCGCTCTGTGCTGCCGCTGCTTGTCTCTGCCGCTGCCGCCGTCTACCTCTGTGCGGCTGTTCTGGCCGCTGGGCCTGAATGTCTCTGCCGGCTGCCGCCGGGTCTGAATATCCCTGTCGCGCTGCCGCGGCCCGTTTACCTCGAGCGCTGGGCCCGTCTACCTCCACAGGCCACCGCCGCAGGCCTACCTGCGTCTGCTTGTCTCTGCCGCCGGGCCTGTCTACCTCTGTGGGCTGTCGCTGGGCCTGAATGTCTCTGCCGGCTGCTGCCGGGCCTGAATGTCCCTGTCGGCCGCTGCCGCCGGGTCCGTTTACCTCAGCAGGCCGCCGCTGGGCCCATCTACCTCTGTGGGCTGCCGCTAGGCCTGAATGTCTCTGCCGGCTGCCGCCAGGTCTGAGTATCTGGCTTTTTCCTTTAATCCCCAGGCAAGCTTTATTCGTTAGGCTGTATAAGTGTCCTGTATACAGCAAGAACTACATGACCTGCAATCATAACAGAGAAAGTCAATTCAAATGATAATGAATAATAGCTGGTGCCTTAATTACTTTTGCATTGATGTGACAAGACCTGATACAACAGCTTAAAGAAGGAAACATTTATTTTGTCTCCTGGTTTCAGAAAGATTCCATTCTGTCATTGTATGGAAGGGATAGTGCAGTTCATGGTGGTGGGAATATGTAATGGATAGTCTTCGTAATATGGTAGGCCAAGAAGCAAAGAAAGTAGGCTATAACCTATGGTGAGTATAACCATCAAAGGTCTTCTCCTAGTGATCTACTTCTACCCATAAGCCAGTACTTCCTAAATTCTCCATACCCTTGAAATATGGCCATGGTCTTTATCTGGTTTTGGCATCAAAGTAATAGTGTACTTGCAAGAAGAATTTAGGAGTATCCCTTCACTTCTATTTTGTGAGATAATTAGAGAAAGATTTTTATTAGTTCTGTTTTTTGAAAGACCTGGTAGAATTTAGCAGTGAGTCCATTTTGGCCTGGACATTTTTTTAATTTGAGGGGGGTGGTATATTTATTATTATTATTATTATTATTATTATTATTATTATTATTATTACTTCAATCTCATTGTATGTTACAATTACATTTAAACTACTTATGTAATTTGTTTAACTTTAGTTTGTCATACGTATCAAAAAATCTATCCATTTACTATAAATTTAACAATATAGTGGAATAAAAGGTTTTTATAAACTTTTTTTATTAAATTTTTTCATTCATTTTACATACCAATCAAAGATCCCCCTCTTCCCTCCTCCCACCCTCCCCCCAGTCTCCCCTCCCAACCCATTCCCTACTCCCTCCCACAAGAGGACAAGGCCTCCCATGTGGAGGTACATTCAGTAGAGGCAAGTCCAAGCTTTTCCCCCTGCCTCAAGGCTTCATGAGGTGTCCCATCATAGGTAGTGGGCTCCACAAAGCCCACTCATGCACCAGGGATGGATTCTGATCCTACTGCCAGGAGGCCTCCCAAGCAGATCAAGCTACACAACTGTCTCACCATGCAAAGGGCCTAGTCCAGTCCCATGTAGGCTCCACAGCCATTGATCCAATTTTCACAAGTTCCTTCTAGTTTGGTTTGGTCATGCCTGCAGGTTTCCCCACCATGTTCCTGCTGCACTTCCTTATAGAATCCCTCTTCTCTCTATTTGACTGGACTCCTGGAGCTCTGTCTAGTGATTGGCTGTGGATCTCTGCATCTGCTTCCATCAGTCATCAGAGAAAAGTTCTGTAATGACAGTTAGGGTATTCACCAGTCTGATCTCTGGGGCAAGCCAGTTCAGTTCAGGCACCCTCTCCACTATTGCTAGTAGCCCAGGCTGGGGTCACCCTTGGAGATTCCTGGAAACTTCTCTGGCACCGGATTTCTCTCTATCTCCATAATCTCTCTCTCTCTCTCTCTCTCTCTCTCTCTCTCTCTCTCTCTCTCTCTCTCATGGTATCTCTTTCATTGCATTCCCCCTCCCTCCCTGTTCCAGCTCAACCATCCCATTCCCTTATGTTCTCATCCCCTATCCCCTACTATCCATTGCCCACCCCTCACCCCAGTTTACTCATGGAGATCTCATCTATTTCCCCTTCCCAGAACAGTCCATGTGTCCCTCTTTGGGTCTTCCCTATTAGTTAGCTTCTCTGGAGTTGTAGGTTGTTGTCTGATTAGCCTTTGCTTTATATCTAGTATCCAGTTATGAGTGGGTACACACCATTTTTGTCCTTCTAAGTCTGGGTTACCTCACTCAGGATGATATTTTCTAGTTCCATCCATGTGCCTGCAAATTTCATGATGTTATTGTTTTTCTCTGCTGAATAGTACGCCATTGTGTATATGTACCACACTTTCTTAATCCATTCTTCAGTTGAGGGGCATCTAGGTTGTTTCCAGGTTTTGGCTATTATAAATAATGCTGCTTTGAACATAGTTGAACGTGTGTCCTTGTGGTATGATTGAGCATTCCTTGGGTATATGCCCAAGAGTGATATAGCTGAGTCTTGAGGCAGCATTCCCAATATTCTGAGAAACCACCATACTGATTTCCAAAGTGGCTTTATATGGTGATGTTTTATTTGTACTAAAATGTTATTTTATTTGTATGTTAATAAATAAAGTTGCCTGGGGGTCAGAGCTAGTAGCAAGCCATAGCAGAAGCCTGGCGGTGGTGGTGCACACCTTTAATCCAGATCACATGACAGACAGATCTCTGTGTGTTCAAGGATACAGTCAGTGTGGAGATACATGCCTTTAATCCCAATACCAACCATAGAAGACCTGGAGGTCTGTACAGACAGGCAGTGATGAGGTCATGTGGTTGGGTTTACAACCAATGAGAAGGCAGAACAGAAAGACAATAAAAAGACAGACACACAGGAAGTAGGTCTCTTGCTGAGGGGAAGGACAGCATCGGCAGGAAGGGTAAGAAGGCAGTTTTAAGTCTCAACTCTCAGCTACTGCTCTGACCTCTTTAACTCTGTATTTGGCTCT
Organism: Peromyscus leucopus; assembly: GCF_004664715.2. Classification (NCBI taxonomy): domain Eukaryota; kingdom Metazoa; phylum Chordata; class Mammalia; order Rodentia; family Cricetidae; genus Peromyscus; species Peromyscus leucopus. The sequence continues at coordinate 144,930,179 of NC_051064.1, forward strand.
GTGTTTCTTATTCAATAAGACTGTTCATCTACAGCTTTACCAGTTTGCACTCCCACCAACAGTGGAGGAGTGTTCTCCTTGCTCCACATTTTCTCCAACATAAGCTGTCTGCAGTGCTTTTGATCTTAGTCATTTTGACAGGTGTAAGATGGTATCTCAGAGTTGTTTTGATTTGCATCTTCCTGATAATTAAGGTCAACATGTAGAAGATTGCAAATAGATCCATATCTATCACCATGCACAAAACTCAAGTCCAAGTGGATCAAAGACCTCGATATAAAACCAATTACACTGAACCTGATAGAAGAGAAAGTAGGAAACAGTCTTGAACACATTGGCACAGGAGACCACTTCCTAAATATAACACCAGTAGCACAGACACTGAGAACAACAATTAATAAATGGGACCTCCTGAAACTGAGAAGCTTCTGTATGGCAAAGGACACAGTAAATAAGACAAAACAACAGCCAACAGAATGGGAATAGATCTTCACCAAACCCCACATCTGACAGAGGGCTAATTTCCAAAATATGTAGAGAATTCAAGAAACTAGACATCAAAATAACGAACAGTCCAATTAAAAAGTGGACTATAGAGCTAAACAGAGAATTCTCAAAGGAAGAATTTCAAATGGCTGAAAGATGTTTAAGGAATTTTAAGATATGTCCTTATGTTTTATGAATTTCAGTAATATCTGTTGCAATGTCTCTTTTCACATATAACTTTATTGATTTTAGTCTTCTGTCATCACTCTATTTGCAGTGGGACCTGGGAAAACAGAGCCCATAAATGAGGTGGGCTAAAGTCTCATGCAAAATCCCACTTTATTCAGAGCATCAGACAGTTTATACTCTGAGGATTAAACAAGGTTACATGGGTAAAGTTCTCATGAGCTCAAATGATATACAATCACGAGGACAAGCCACATGTGGCAAAAACATGTTTTTCCTTAGAGACATATAAAGGATAGTTTAAACATTTATTTGAATAACAACAGCAAGCAATAATGGAGTAATCTCAAGTCAACTCACTCCTATTTGCTATACTGGGAGAAACACGCAAACACATTCCAAGAACAATTTCATGCTTTTGAAGAAACTGAGATCAAAAGACTCTTGTCTTGTTTTCTTGGAGTTTTCTTGCAAGCACTCAGAATTCTCCTCACATGACTCTGTTCTCGGATCATGTTCTACCAGTCTTTGACTCCTTTGCTAAGTTTGTCGATCTTTTTATCTTTAAAGGAAGTGTCTCATTGATTCTTTGTATTGTTCTCTTGTTTCTATTTTATTAATTTCTCCCCTGTTCTCAATTATGTTCTTTATCAACTGCCTTTGAGATTGGCTTGTTTTGTTTTCCTGGGCACTAACGTGCATCATTAGTGTATTGACTTCCAATTCCTCTTAGAACTACGGGCACTTAGAACAATAAACTTCATACTGAAGATTTGTTTCTTTATAGCCTGTAGGTTTCACTGTATTTTCATTTTCTTTCAGTTCCCTCTCAATTTCTTCAAAAACCTCATCATTATTGCATCATAGCATGTTGTTTAATCTCCAATGCGTTTTTATTTCCTATAGTTTTCCTTGCTATTGATTCTAGCCCTCCAAATTAGCTTTAACTCTCAACTTGACACAGCATAAAATCACCTGAAAAGAGAGTTACAGTTGAGTAACTGTCCTTATCAGGTTGGTCTGTGAGAAAGATTGTGCTGATTGCTAATTGATGCAGGAGGGCCCTAGTCACTGCAGGCACTGCCATCACTAGGCAGGTGATCCTGGGATGGTACAAAAAGCTAGATGTCTTAATTAGGATTTCTATTGCATTGATGAAACACTATGATCAAAAGCAAGTTGGAAAGAAAGGGTTCATTTGGCTTACACTTTCAGATCATAGTACTTAATTGGAAGAAGTCAGGACAGGAACTCAAGCAGGACTAGAACCTGGAGGCAGGAGCTGATGCAGAGGCCATGAAGGATGCAGCTTACTGGCTTGCTCCCCATGGTTTGCTCAGCCTGCTTTCTTAAATAACCCACCTACAATGGGCTGGGCCCTCCCCCATCAATAAATAATTAAGAAAATGCCCTATACCCAGGTCTTATGAAAGCATTTTCCTCAAGTAATGTTCCCTCCTTTCAGATAACTCTAGCTTGTTAGAGTTTGAATGAAAAACCCCCATAGGCTCATAGGAAATGGCGCTATTAGGAGGTATGGCCTTATTGGATATGTGTAGCCTACTCCACCTTGTTGGAGGAAGTATGTCACTGAGGGTGGGCTTTAAATTTTCAGAAAATCCAAGATAGGCCCAGTGGTACTCTCTGTTTCTGCTGCCTATGGATCCAGATGTAGAACTCTCAGCTACCTCTCCACACCATGTCTGCATGTGTGCCACTATGATTCCTGCCATGATGAGAATGGACTAAATCTCTGAACTATAAGCTAGCCCCAATTAATTGTTTTCCTTTATAAGAGTTGCTCTCCAGAGAGGCTAGCTAACAGGGAAAGACCCTAGGAGGGACACATGTGAAGGAGAAGTGGATGAGATCTACATGAGTGGACTGGGTGTGGAGGGGTGGCAGAGGGTGAGCAGTGGAAGATGAGAACATAGGGAAATGGGAGGGTCAAGCTGGAACAGGGACAAAGAGGGAGGGCAGGGAGGAAGATACCATGATAGATGAGGACGTCATGGAAATAGGAAGAGGCAGGGTTCTGGGGAGGCTCTCAGGAATCCACAAGGTTGATCCCACCTTGGTCTGCTGGCAGTGGTCCAGAGGGTGCCTGGACTGGTCTACTCTGGTTACCAGCCTAGCAAATAACCTAGCTGTTATCATAGAGCCTTTGTCCAGTAACTGATGGAGGCAGTTACAGAGATCCATGGCCTGATACCAGGCTGAGCTCTGGGAATCCAATTGATGAGAGAGAGGAGAGATACTGCAGGTGAGGGATGTTGAGATCATGATGGGAGGACATGCAGAGATGACTGGCCACACTAGTGGAAGCCCATGAACTGTGGACTGGTTTCTGTGGAGCCCCCATGGGACTGGACTAGACCCTCTGGATACGGAAGACAGTTGTTTGGCTTGAACTGTTAGGAGGCACCCAGGCAGGGAAATCAGGATCTGTTCCTGGTCTATGAGCAGACTTCTGGAACCTGGTGCCTGTGGTGTGATACCTTGCACAGCCTTGGTGCAGTGGAAAGGGGCTTGGACCTGCCTATGCTCAGTGTGCCGGGCTCTGCTGACTCCCCATGGGAAACCTCAATTTGGGGGATGTGGGGATGCGGGGTGGCTTGGGAAAGAGGGCTGGGGGTAGGAGGAGGGGGAATCTGTGGATAGTATGTGGAGTGAATAGAAAATTTCCTAATAAAGAAAAATGAAAAAAAAGAGTTGCTGTGGTCCTGGTGTTTCTTTACTACAATAAAATACTAACTAAGACTCTTATGCCAAGTTGACATAAAACTATCCAGCACACTAGCTTAGCATGAGACAGAAAGTGAGACAATAAGTACCATCCCTCAATGATTTCTGCTTCAAGTTCCTACTTGAGTTCTTGCCCTGACTTTCCTCAATGAAGGACAATGAACTAGAAATTTAAGCCAAATAAACTCTTTGCTTTTCAAGTTTCTTTGGGTCAGAATATTTTATTACAACAACAGAATGAAACTATAACCCTTGATCCACTCAACTGTGGCCTAAAATACTCAGGGTTAAACGTATAATTGGGAATAGGGGCAGGGGAATGGGGGAAGAGCTGGAATAAGGGATGTGCTAACCAAAACTAAGAATGTATGGAAAAGTCTTATGAAAATCTACTCATTTGTACATTAATCATAAAATATAATATTCAAAAAGGAGTTTGATCAGAGGTGACCTGCATGGATAGATACAACTGCTTCCAGAAGACAAAAGCTAATGAAAAGCTAAATTTAATGAAAAACTAAGTGACAGAGAACTCCTTCTTACAAGCTATTGGTCAAAAGCACCTAAAACAACACAGACTATTTTCATTGCTCTTAGTTGCCCATCATAACAGTGGTGGTTTGAAAAGAAAATGGCCCTTAAAAGGAGTGGTACTATAAGGAGATGTGGCCTTGTTGGAGGAAGTGTGTCACTGTGGGGGTAGGATTTGAGATCTTTTTCTCAAGGTTCACTCAGTGTGACAGTCAGTTGACTTCCTGTTACATCCCAGAAGTAGTAGTCTCAGCTCCAAGCACCTACCATGCTCCCTGCCATGACAATAATTGACTGAACCTCTGAAACTGTAAGTGTGTCCTCTCAATTAAATGTTTTCTTTATAATGGTTGCCATGGTCATGGTGTCTCTTCATAGCAATAAAAACCCAAACTAAGACAGTAACTAAATGTAAAGACACTATTGCTAAAGACCTTACCCAATTTGGTTTCAGGACATTGGTAAATTAATCATATGGTTATTTTTTGCTAAGAGTAGTTGTTTTCTCCTTGATACATCCAACAAAATAACCATGTAACTAAATCTCAATAACTGGTATCTGTGTTTTATCTATGACTCAAAAAGTCACAACTGATTGAATTAGCATTATTAATAAGAAATCTCACATACTTGATTATATGTTCTGTTAGAATTCCTGCTTAAATTTATATCTAAATATGCTTACTTTTCTAATATTATTGAATATTTTATAGTATTCTCTCTCTGCACATCTATGTAGTTAGTTATTTCTTTTGAGTTTAATTTTAATTTGATATTAGTGCCTTTCTTTCTTTCTTTTTTATTTATTTATTTATTTATTTATTTATTTATTTATTTATTATTTTTTGGTTTTTCGAGACAGAGTTTCTCAGTAGCTTTGGAGCCTGTCCTGGAACTCACTCTGTAGGCCAGGTTGGCTTTAACTCACAGAGGTCTGCCTGTCTCTGCCTCCTGAATGCTAGAATTAAAGGCGTGCACCACCACAGCCACCCAGCTAATGCCTTTGACTTTTAATTAGCTCTTATTATATGAATTTTAATCTTCTCATTTAAATAGCCTACATGATTTCCCCACTTTGATATTTATTTCACCTAAGTAGCAGTGTAGATGGCATTGTGAGATGTGGCACTGAACAGCTGATGTTGGAGGGAAACATACACTCTGGATTTTCTTGAATGTGAAGCCAGAAGTTCTTTGCTTTCACCTTGTATTCAGCTCTTAGATCACAGATGGTTCCTTCCTCAATGAAAGTAATCAAAGGCCCTAACATAGCCCTTCCCTACCTCACACCACTCAGACACTATGGTGACTGTCACACTCTTGATGTAACTGAATACCACATTTACAGCTTTCAGAGGTCTTGGAAAAGAAAAAGCCTTCTTTTTTATTCATTTTACATACCAACCACAGATCCCCCTCTCATCCTTTCTTCCTTTCCCCCTTTTCCCCTTTCCCTCCTCCAACAGGGTAAGTTCTCTTCTTATACAGCCACTGTGGAAATCAGTATGGCAGTTTCTCAGAAAATTTGGAATCAATCTACCTCAAGACCCAGTGATACCACTCTTGGGCATATATCCAAGGGACATACCACAAGGACACTTACTCAACTTTGTTCATAGCAGCATTATTCTTAACAGCCAGAACCTGGAAGCAACCTAGATGCCCCTCAACTGAAGAATGGATAAACAAAATGTGGTACATATACACAACAGAAAAAGGCTTCTTATCAAAGATTATGCATCCATGAAAGCTGTCCTCCACACGGTACCAGCTCACAGGGACACCCTGGTCTTCCGGCTACTTCGTGTAAAAGCAAGGGATCATCACAGAAGATGTCAAACTCAAAGCTCTCTGGGAATGCTTCAGGAAGATGATGAGCAATGGTCTTGTCATCTGCTAGAAGAGGTGAAATGTCTGCATTTGAAACATGTTGCC